>NC_057359.1:37864717-38175717 GCF_016509475.1 Prionailurus bengalensis
ATTCATAGGATACTAACAAATAACAGTAGATACTTTTATTTCCAGCTAAAGCTTTGTTATCATATAATAAGAATAACAGCCAACAATACACTAGCCATAAAAGAGATTTGCAGCACTTCAAATTTTATTCGTAAAGTGGTAATATTAATGTATCCATATCCCACAGTTGGAAGTTCACATAATCCAAGTTAGATAAATGTGACCTACATAGCGCTCAACACTTTATAAACATTAACTCAGTTAAATTGACAATAGCTCCACGAAGCAGATGGCATGATGCCTACTGATGGATGAGGAAACTAAAACCCATAGTTTAAATGAGATCTGCAAGTTGAAACAGTAACTGACAGATCCGTGATTTACACCTACTTCTCTTCTGCACATTCCACTACTCATCACTGAGTTTTAAAACCTGGCCACACTATCGGTTCATTTCATGTGTTATACCTGAACTACATACAGTCAAAGAGACAGGAGAAACAGACATCAAAAGAAGTTATTTGAGAGTTACATAACCCTCGGGGTGCCTGGGTGGCTCAGTCAGTTGAACGATTGACTTTGGCTCAGGTCACCATCTCAGTTTGTGAGTTTTAGCCCCACAGTAGGGCCCGCTGCCCTAAGCGCAGACCCCACTTCGGATCCTCTGCCCCCTCCCCTCTCTCTCCTCTCCCCCTCTCTTGCTCATGCCTTATCTCTTTCAAAAATAAATAAAACATTAAAAAAAAGAAGGGTCGCCTGGGTGGCTCAGTAGGGTAAGCGATTAAGCGACTTGATTTTGGCTCAGGTCGTGATCTCACAGTTCTTGAGTTCAAGCTCTGCCCTGGCAGTGGGCAGCCTGCTTGGGATTCTCTCACTTTCCCTGTGTTTCTGCTTCTCCACTCACCTTCTCACAAAATAAATAAATTTGGGGGGGGGGTGAAAGAAGCATATAACCCTCAAGATATAAATATACACACACAGGGTAATATGTACTTTAGCATGTCGGTGTGTGGTATTGGCCATTAATATTATTATGTAGAGGAGTAAGAGTTAATTGGTTGAAGTATCTGACGTCAGTCTAATGGAGGAGAAAAAGAACTAATATTAAGTTACAATACGTAGTAATAAGAACTTGGATAAAGTTTTGTGTAAGATCTTACAAAAGCACAAAAGAGGCAATTAATGTAGCCTTGGGTTGGGGGGTACATTTTTGAAAACATTCCCCCGGAAGAAATACTTGAGAACAATTTTGAAGGTGAAGAAAATAGAGATGTTAGGGGCAAAGCAGGCAAAGAAAATAGCACATGGAAAGTTTCAGCAGTGAGACAGCAAGGGGAAGTTGCTGGAAGCACAATGCAGTTCATAATGACAGGATATAGAGAGTGTGTGTTACAGTGGCATGGGGGGTGAAACATGATGGAAGCAGGGGCAAGTCAAGAAGGGCCTTTTATATTTAAAATGACTTGGAGGCAGAGGTGCCTGTGTGGCTCAGTCCATTGAGCACCAGACCTGGTTTCGGCTCAGGTCATGATCTCGTGGTTTGTGAGATCGAGCCCTGAATTGGGCTCTGCATTGATAGTGTGGAACTTGCTTGGGATACTCTCCTTCTCCCTCTCTCTGTGCCCCTCCTCTGCTCTCTTTCTCTCTCTCTCTAAAAAAATAGATAAATAAACATTTTTTAAAGATGATTTGGAGGCCTGGAATATTTTAAGCCTGGGACTGATGCATCAATTGGACACTATACAAGCAGATTAGAGGCTGTTGGCATGAAAGGCAGAGAAAAAAATGAGGGTTTTTTTAAGTTAGCAAGTTAAGAAAATGATGAGCTTTGAATGACAACTAAAGAAAAAAATATCCAGTATACATGACAACCATTGGGATAAAATGATCCATTAATGATAATTGTTGAGGGAGAGAACTACAGAATCACTTCTTTTATTTTGTTTGAAATTTTCCACAATAAAAAGAATATCCAAATACCACCTAAAATAAAATAAACTGGTAATATAGTATCCATTGTATTATGACACAAGTTATTACACATATAAAAAGATGTGTTAGATGAGATACACTGAATGATTACTAAAATCCAATATAACTATAAATTTCTATCTCACAAACTTTTTGTAGTTCTATGAAAATCAGTCACAGACTCTCTTTAAGTGGGTTTGCTTAGTTATATAATTAACAAAGAACATGTGGGAAGAAAAGTGAAAATTTCATGCCTCAGAAATAAACAAGACTTTATTTAGAAATGAAGTGTATTAAAATTTTCTCCAAGTAATGAACAAGAGTGAATAAAGAATGATGCATAAATAAACCACTTTCACACTTAATGAGTCTACAATGTTCCAGATTTTATTTTAAGAAAATGTACCATGTTTCTTATATTTTAATGTGTTGTGTACCTGTCCTTTTGAGAACATTTAGTTAGTGTCAACTTTCCTGTTTGTCTGCAATTTTGCTTTAGAAATTATCAAAACCAGATATATAGATAAAATTCTGACCTCATTTCTTGTAGAAAGAAGTTAACATATTTATAATTTGGGAAATAATACATTTTCTACTACTGGACTGTGATAAGTCTCCGACAATGTACTAAGAAACGAAAATGTAAAAGCCTGGAGGAAGAAATCAAAACTAAACAGTGCGTGACTGTGTCAGATGCTGAAGACACACAGATGCATGAGCCATGACAATGGAAAGGGAGCCCTAAAAAAGGAAATTCTCTATGTTGTGTTGAGGAGAAGCCAATTTCAAGATCATTGGATTCACCTTAATGATACAGATTACAAACATAATGGTTTAAACTTTTTCTTTTTTCTAGCCTTGAGGATATAGGTGAAAACATATAGAATAACAGCACTGGAGGAGTGCATGGAAACAAAGTGTCCAAGAGGAAACCCCTCTTAGGTTTACACAGCAAAACTTACGTCACTCTAATTGTGTGAGGCAAGAAGTTGTGCTAAGCAAGGTACCGTAAAAAGTTACACATCCAACTTTTACTGCAGGGAATCATTAGGTATGTGACTATTTGGACACATGGCTGCTAATAGACATGTAGCTCTTGTGGTAAGTATATGTAAGAATTATATAGAAGATGATTCTATAGGAGCACAGTAGAATGGAATTGGGACCACTCTGGGAGTGTTGAAGCGGCTCATTGGTGATAACTCCTGAAGGAAGAGTTTGAGTTTGATGAAAGAAGATGTAGGGGATTAGGTGTATTCACGAAAAAAGATTTAAAAAATAAATAATAACAACAATAGCAATAATGCTAAGACAAATTGATAAAATTAAAAGTAACAACTATAATACTCTTTCAAACTAGTGAAATAAACCCATTTTTTAAAATTTCCGTATAAGAAGTTTTCTCATACGAAAATTAAAAAAATTTAAAATATTTAAATAAAATGTATATTTATATTCTATAAAGAGATAGGAGTCATTCTTTTTTTTCTTTCTTCTTTCTTTCTTCCTTTCTTTCTTTCTTTCTTTCTTTCTTTCTTCCTTTCTTTCATTTTTTTTTGTTTTACTACTGCATCCTACCAGAACGAGTATAGAAAGAGAATAAAACTTCTTTAGTTTAATAAGGCACAGGTACTAGAAATTTAAAAATAATCATTCATAGTGAAAACATTCGAATGTCACACAAAAAAAAACCCTCAAAGATGACCACAAATATTGCAACTTTATAGCATCATGCTAAGGTCCTAGTTGAACAGGAAGCGTGTGTGTATGTGTGTGTGATGGTGTGTGTGTGATGTAATTTGGGAAGCTGAAGTCCAAGATAGGAGCGCTGGCATAGTAGGGTTGTGGTGAGGACCCTCCTCAAGATTGCATCCTGTCCATCTCCGTCATATTCTTACATGGCAGAAGGACTAGCTAGTTCTCTGGCCTCTTACAGGGACACTAATCCCATTCATGAGAGCTCCACTCTCCTGACCTAATTACCTCCCACAGACCTCAACCCCAAATACCATCACGCACTGAGATTAGAGTTTCAACATATGAATTTGCAGAGGGAGAAGACAGAAACATTTGTTTCAAGGCAATAATCAACTCAATATAATTAATGATCCCTAAATAGACCATGAATATAAGGGAATTTAGTATATAATAAAAGTCACACTTAAAATAAAAATAGGAAGGATAAACTTTTCAATTTTTAACAATTTATTAGCCATATAGAAATAAGAATTCAATTTTTTTTAAGTTTATTCATTTTTGAGAGAGAGAGACACAGTGTGAGCAAGGGAGGGGCAGAGAGAAAGAAAGGGAAGCACAGAATCCAAAGCAGACTCCTGGCTCTGAGCTGCAAGCACAGAGCCCAACGTGGGGCTCGAAGTCACAAACTGTGAGATCATGACCTGAGCCGAAGTTGGACACTTAACTGACTGAACCACCCAGGCACCCCAAGAATTTTAAAAGTGGGTAAAAATTTAAAACATACACAGAAATAGATTTTGGGTGGCTAAAAAGCTAAATGTTAAAAAAATATAAACTATATTAGAAATAAATACAGAAGAATAAAATTCTAATTTTGGTATGAAGACAGCATTTCCTAAACCACATACACCCAAGAAGCCATAAAGAAAAAGAATGACAGATTTGACCAAAAGAAAAACATGAACATCTACCTTAACAGAACTATAAATTAAGAGACTTCTGACATATTAAACAGTCAAAAACTGTGTTATAATTGGTAGAAATATTTGCTAATGGCATACTTTAGTGGATTAGTATTCAAGGTATTTGAAAAGTTCCAATTAATGAATGACAAAAATGTAAACCTAAGAGAACCTCATAGAAACTCATAATAGTATTGCAAAATGGTCGAGTTTTCAGATTATAGTTACTATATTCTATAGTCTCTTCGGAGAGAAATAGGAAATCAAAATTAAATTATTCTATGCTATAGATTGGTGTTGACCAATATATGAGCCACATACATGGTTTAAAAAATTCTAACAATTTAAAAAGGTAAAAATAAACAAGTGAATGTAATTTTAATTTTACTTAATTTATAATTAAAACTAATTTAACAATATATTTTATTAAACTAAAATATTATCATTTAAACTTTTAATCAATATTAAATTGTTAGTGATATACAGTAAAACCTTGGATTAAAAGTAACTTGTTCTGCGAGTATTCCGCAAGACTAGCAAACATTTCTAATAAGTTTTAACTTGATAAACAACTGATGTCCTGCAATACAAGTAGCAAGTGATGCTGAAGGTCACATGATCACAGTGGAGCCAATGGTTCTTGAAATTCGCTCTGATATACAAAAGTGCTTTGGATTATAAGCATATTTCTAGAATGAATTATGCTCACAAACCAAGGTTTTTCTGTATTTGCATTCTTTGCTCTTCCTATGCCTTCAAAATCTGGTATATAATTTACAAATAAAGCATATCTGAATTAGGACTAACCATATTACAAGTCCTCAGGTGGCTACTGTCTACCATATTGGACAGTGGCTCTCTCCATTACTTTGGGTCAGACATGATTTTCTCCAGTACTTTCTTGAGATCAGTGCTCTGCACGCGGGCTTGTGAGGCATACCGACAACGAAGAATCCTCTGTTACTGCCCTCACAACTAACATTGGAACTGGTCATCAAAACGTCTGCTATGCTTTAACTAATGCATATTTAGTACAAAGACCTGAGTGGCACCAACATCCCAAACCGGTTTTCGTTAACAAAAGGAAGTATGGAACAATGCAAGAAGAACTAAAGTTTGTGATCGGTAAGTATTGAACGAAGGTTGAATGAAAGGGAATGGGTTTTAGGAATCATAGCCCAAGTATGCAACTAAAAGTTGTGTGGTCTTTGTCAAATCATTTCACATCTCTCAGCCTCAGGATTCACAGCCTCAAAATACCTACGTAACAAGGCAGTAGAGCTGTTGTGAGGACCCAAATAAGATAATTTCCCAAATTTCTTTCTTTATTCTGCAGTCTCCCAAAATGAGCTAATCTATGAATTTAAAGACATACATAGAGTCCAAACAATATAAGTAGATTTTTTTTTTAACTGAAGATTTTTGGCAAAGGGAAATTAAGATAGAAAAATAAAATAATGGTTGTGCTAGAATCAGGGCACAATATGCCACCATAAGATTCTTTACAATTATACACATTTTGCCCTCCCCCAAAATTGACTTAGAGGTTTTTTGTGCAGCCAGAGCAATGGGGGGAAAAACCTAATTTTGTTAACAAAGTTGTATCTATAGGGGTTAGATTTACTGGCTCAGGTCAGACTGTTTGAGAATGAATCTTGGGCACATTACCTTCTAGGTTTGTGACATTGGGCCTATCTGCACCTCAGTTCCTTCAAATTAAACAAAAAAAGATAATAATAACACCTACCTTGTAGGTAAACTTGAGAGGATTAAATATGTAAAGTTTTTGGATGCCTGCCTGCCATATAGTCATATAGTGTCATCTAAAAGTTAATTGGAACCATTTTATCCATGAGATTAAATATACAGAGATAATGCATGCAGAGCACCCAGCAAAATGCCTGGCAAGTAAGAATTACTTAATATATATATGTTATTCTATGTGTGTGTGTGTGTGTGTGTGTGTGTGTGTGTGTGTAATCTGAATGAAAGCCACATACAGCACATTTTAATAAATACTAGAACATAAACCTTGGTGCCCTCCAGCCCCTCTGACCCACAGCTCTCCCATGGTTTGGCAAAGTTCTAGGACTGAATCTTTTATATTCTAGTCGCGCTTTTAAATCGTTTGTTTTGTTTTGTTTTTTGTTTGCTTTGGGGTTTTTTCCTGTGTCCCAGGCCATTTGAGGCTGGTGTGGCTAGGGTCTGGGGTTAGCTGAAAAATCATTGCCAGAGTAGAGGACAAAAAATTCACTAACGAAGAGATAAGTTAATCTTTTTGTAAGAAGTTGTATCGCTATTTCGGTTGATTCTGCTGAGGCTGCAGCCATTATCCCTTAGTAAATGAGCACATAGAGAAAGATTTCAATGAGTAGTACCTAATGGGGGCTCTAAACTGTGAATAGGGAAAGTGGTATTAACACTTTGAGCAAATTCTGTCCTTTCAGTAAGTGACCATTATAAAATAGTGCCATATTGTCAAGGGTAATTATCATTCTTGAAGTTCTTTTCTTTGTTATGCTACATAAAATTCTCTCCTACAACATACCCTCACTCTACAATTTAACTACCAACTTAGTTGTGCTATCAACTTAAATACACTCAATAAAGAGTTATTCATTGAGCTAATTTACATATGCAGATTGCCAAAGTCCATCACAACTTACCACCCAAAGGAAAAAAGAGCCATTTGTAATAACTGGCATATCTTTACATCAAAACTATTAGCAAAATCAACTTTTCTGTCGTTTCCAAAGGATAAATTGCTCCTGTATGAAAATGTAATTGATACGTATTTATGAATAATTCAGACAGTAATGATCTTAGGCTCTAAAGTTTATATGACAAGCTTCCATGTCACATATAAATGTTTGCACATAAAAAGCATGTGATTTAGAAATTGAATGTAGAGTTCTCTTATACCAATTCCCATTTGTAAGTAGAACTTGTAGGAGAGGTCTTTGATAGAATTATGTGCTCTTTTCATTTTCCCAGCTCATTAAAAATCCCCATCTTTAATGTAGTTCCCCTCAAGGCTTTGCTAAGCTCTCACTGTCATTTGCACACATATATGTACTATGCTTGAACCCTTTATAGTCTCATAAAATTGGGAGTAACTGCTTTTCTCTTGGAAAGGGAGAATGAGGCTGATTGGTTTGTGTTCTCAGGGGCATGAGGAATGTCTCTAACCAGAGAAACAGTTCTGTGTTGTCCCCAAAGTTCCTTTCTTTTAGGGGGAAAAAAATAGAAACAACCCCTAACAATTTTTACCCTTTCCTTAGTTTCAAACTTGAATTTTATATTCCCAAAATTTTAGGGGCTTTTTTTTTTAATTTTTCAAATCTTTTAAAATCAATTTTTGTCTTACAAATGTTACTCATTTTTTTAAAATTCATTGATTTTTCTGCAGTGTACTTCAATATGCTAATGTGAACACTCACACATTACACATATTTTCTGAATGGAAATTTGAAAATATACATTGGTGTCTTTAAACTACCCAGTGATTCTACCTTCAGTGCCCCAACTCATTGATAAACATGGGGATTTATGTAATGGAAAAAAAAATACATCCCAGGTTGCTAGTGTGTGGAGATTAGCCAAAGCATTTTTTGTAATTGTTCCAGGTGAGAAGCCAAATCCATATGCAAAAATAGGATTGGTCAAATAAATTACAATGTCTACATCTATTGAAAAATACATAACTTGTTAAAAAGACTGTAGACAGAAACATATACATATGAGAATGATGTCAGAAAATTTAAAAGATGCTGCACATTATAAAAATATAACCCAGAATATATATAAAAAGAGAAAAATGTGACTACACAGGCAAAATTTTAGTAGTGGTTATTTCTGATTGGTTGGTTACAGATAATTTTCATTTCATTTGTGATATTTAGTATTTTCTGAATTTCCTATCACAAAGAAGTTTTTCTCTGAGGTTATAAGAAAACATAAACACTCTCCAGAGGAGTGAAATGATGCTGTGAAAGAATGTTTCTAATATTTCCATAAGCACATTACAACACTTCCTGCACGTAGAGAAAAAGTTATATATGTTCACAAAACCCAGGGCAAATTATTTATTTCACTTGTAGCGTGACCCTTTAAACTAGTTCAAATCCTGTTACTTTGGGCAAAGCTTGAAGGCAAAATCATCCTCTGTAATCTCTATGTCACCTGGTGGTGACAAGGATCCCTAACTATCCTAGCTATTCTTGCATTTATATACTCAGCATTTCTGTTTGTCCTAGTCTCACTTTACTTTTATAGCTTTGAGATGGTGAAAACTGCAATCAGGCCTCCCCATCGGTCCTGGAGTTTTAACCAATGGAGATAAAATGAATCACAACAGTTTTGCACTCGATTGAAAATTAATATTCATTGTCCGGGTGATGAAGACAGGTATGATAATAGCATGCAAGTCATTTGGTCTGTGGATGTCACTTCGATGCCATCTATTATAATATTCATCATTTCTCTGTCCTTAGTGGGTCTTATAATGAAGGCTGCAAACAATATTCAGAGCTTCCCAGAAGCTTGCTGGATGTTGAGAACCATGGTAAAGGACTTCAAAAGTCCTTGATACTTAATATCACCAGGGGCAAGGGAGTGTTTGGGAGATTTAATGCAACAGAATAAAGACAGGTTGGCAGGCTCTCTGCCATCTGAAAGTTATAAGGCAGAAGAAAACCTAATTTCTGCACTCTCTTAAGAGACTGAATGAGCAAAGCAAAAAATAAATAAATAAATAAATAAATAAATAAATAACTATAATCGTCTTTCCCTCAAAAGCCATTTTGCTGTTCACTCTTCTCAAAATGCAAACGTCCAAACACATAATTAACATGTACAGGCTTTCTGTTTTATTTTTTCTTCTAGTGTGTGTGTGGTTTCACTGCCACTCACATTTTCTTGCCTTGAGCTGGCTTCTTTGAGACTGCAATGCTCAACTTGCATCTACAACTGAAATGAGATTAAGATTATAACGTAACAAGGAACTGCCCAATGTCTTGCTAGCAATTGGGATGTAATGTCATGAGTATGCTAGACGAAAAGAATTACAAATATTCTAAGCTGACTCTCACTTTTACCCTCTGTGAAAAGGAGTTTCATAGAGGAAACAAACTCACCCACTTTTTTTCTGGCCCTAACCCCCTTCCTTGATAGGGTTGATACCCTTTCTCACTAAACATTTTCAGAAGCTGCTACCAACACAGGCTAAGTCTGAGCTGGCCTACTCTCCCTCTGCCATCTCACCTTCTGACAGGATCACTAGTAAGCAACAAAAAGGCAGAAATTATATGACAGAAAGTCAAAGAAGCAATTCCTATTTTTTGAAAAGGGACATATAAAGAAGGGAGTTGGCAACCAGCATGCATAGAGGTTTTACGGTGACACGCCTGTACTATCAAGGGCACTTAAAAAAATGTTTTTAATGTTCATTTATTTTTGAGAGAGAAAGCACAAGTGGGAGAGGGGGAGAGAAGGAGGGGGACCTAGGATCCAAAGTGGGCTCTGTGCTGATAACAGTGAGACCTGAGCCCAAGTCCGAAGCTCTATGGACTGAGCCACCCAGGGGGCCCATCAAGGGCACTTTAACATGCATTACTTCATAATGATAATAATTATAATCCCCGCTATGTACTGTTGTTTCTCACACTATAAACTGGATTGAGTATTATGTATAATTAAAGATAATCATATGATAATTAAATAATGCATATGTAAATATGCCTGTATTCAAAGTGCTACCGACATATTTGTGTGTTGGTTTTACATAAAGCACCTTAAACCACATATCCTTATGTATTGCATCATGGAATCCTAAAATATCCTAAGAAGATGAGACTTTCATTTTCATGAATTTGCCAGTGAGAAAACTGAGGTTCCAGAAGCTATAAAATAACTTCTACCGAAAAAATAATTGGTTGGTCTATGTGGATATTAGAATTCAGATCTATCTTACTTTAGGGTTCTCTTCCCAATGACATAAAGTCCATGCATCCTTGAAAACTAAATAGGCAATATTGAGTGACTTCAGAAAACTTGCTTCAATGTTAGTTGGTCTGGGAAATTGTTTTGGGGAAATGAACTATAAACCAGGTTGAGTGATGGAAAGAATTGGAAGCAGATTTGAATATGAAGGTGCACGTATAGAATTATTAATGAACAGATGGAGGAAGAGACAAACATCCAAGTAAAAAAATAATAATAATACCAGGAGAGGAAACACCAGGTGCTTTCAGAGGAAGACTATGGAGGGATGAGAATCCAAATGTAGTGAGGAGAGAGGTGTCCATGTTTATCAGGAATTCAAGACCGAATTCCAGAAGAGATATCAAGAATGCAAAAGCAAAATAAAACATGATTTAGAAGACAGTCAAAATTGTGTAAATAAAAAAGAGCACCTCACTGTCAGGTGCGAGGAAGCTTAAAGATGAAGGAGGAATTCTTTAAAAGGAGATTTAAACAGCAATATCATATGACATAGAGAAATCAAGATGAATGACATTATGACATCCAAGTATTTCTCTTTAGCTCTTTCTTTCATGGTATTTGTCTACCTACTATTTGTTTCAAGTATTGTTGGTGTGTGTATATGTGTGTGCACATGAGTGTGTCTTTAAATATTCAAATTTTAAGTCCCAAGATGTTTTCTCTACCTATCCCTACAGTTTCTAAAAGGATAAACATTTTTTTTTGAGAGACAGAGAGAGAGAGGCAGGCAGAGAGAGAAAAGGAGAGAGAGAAAATCCCAAGCAGGCTCTGCGCTATCAGCACAGAGCCTGATGCAGGGCTCGAACTCATGGAACTGTGAGATCATGACCTGAGCCAAAATTAAGAATAGGACGCTGAAACAACTAAGCCATCCAGGTGGGGCTCTAGGATATCCCTCTAGGGATAATCGTTCTTGAAGACCCACTCTTTGTTATGCTACATAATCATTTAATCAATCTCCTCATTTAATTCTTCATTATCTGCCTTATACTATAAAGGTTCTAAGTGGGTGGATAGATTGGTCCGTCCATAGATAGAGAGGTGTGTGTGTGCATATATTTGTATATATACATATTTTATATATGTATGTGTACATATGTGTACGCATGCAATGTATACACACTGCATATATATGTATATATATACATTTATACACATATATACATATACAGAGATACTGCATATCTGTAGGTCGATTAACACTAGTACAATCAGACGTGTAACACTCTCCCCTTCACAAGCATGCTTGCTCTTCGCATTCTTGTTCATGCTGCAGCTTCAATCATATGTTTGCTTAACTCGCTTCTCATAGGAGAGTAAAAGCTGTTGTATCAGCAGCCTGTCAACTCGAAATCTCTATTTATGGGTACTCTTCTTGCTCATCTGCCGGGGCCCAGGCACTCTCCAAGCGATGAAATGTGAATATCCTATATGTACAAATAACCATCGACACCGTTGGTGCTCCTCTTCCTGCTCACCAGAGTCTGCTCCATCACGACCCCAATTCAAAATGCCCCACCACGTAAACAACACCCAGGAACCCGCTGCCTTGAATTACTGCCTTGGTTTGGGAAATGTCAATACCCATTGCTCACACGTTATGTGTCCAGCTCTGTGCTTGGTATATTACATGTATGACTGCTTTGAAAACACAAAGGGACCTAGGAGGTAGAGATATTCCCCCCTGTTAGTCCGTGGACAGAAACAGGGGTCAGGGAGAACATACAAACTGTTCAAGGTCACATAGCTCTGGGAGTGAACCTGGGAGGTGAACAAGGTTATGCCTGGTGACTGTTGATACTTGAAGGTGTTTGGATGTATCAGGCTCTGCAAATTGAAAAGCCCTAGTATAGGACATGAAAACAAAATACCAAGACTTCTGCTGATTAATACTTTCTTTAGATGCAAAAGGCTTCTTTTAATAAATTGGGTCATTCTAATAAGATACCCAGACATGTAAATTTTTATTTACTTGAAAAGAAATAATTTGAAATCATCCTAAGTAAAGCTTCCTGTAATTATTCCACTGTTTCTTTTCTTTCCCCTCCCCCCAAAAAACATAAAAGGTCACCTGCCATTCCTTCATTTTGGCTGCTTTATAAATGTTGCTTTCAATTCAAGTGTGCATGCATTTTAATTGCTTGGATTTTCATGTCTCTGTGTAAATGGAGTTCTATTCAAAAACAAAAGCTTCTGCAGTGATCCTGGTTTATTTTTCGTCTGTTGTCACTGCAATCACATTATCCTAGTCTGCCTATTGGTCTTGCCTACATATTTGTCATAAATCTATAAGAAAAACATTTAAATAGGTTTTCAAATGAAGGTGAAGCATCTGACACTTTATTAAAAATATTGAAAAGTATATTTTTGCCAAAGAGATAGGAATAAGATAAATTACATAAACAAATAAGCGTTCTTTATTTATAGGGCTTTGAGGCATATTCCATCAAGCAAATGAATGCCATAATTTACTCATTAAAGATTTTCTTTAGCAAAAAATAGTTGTAAAGAAACACCCAGCAACTCTGAACACTTCAATATGGCAATGGAAAAAATTCTATAGGAGTGGGCAATGAAACATAACAGAAAAATTTTATAAAAACTCCTTCTGATAGGAAAAGCAAAAGCTGAGGACTACTTTAATAGCAAATACAGTTTTTGCCCACTTATTTCTTCAAAGCAGTGCCATTTGAGTTTAGATTTGGGGAACGTTGTTCAAGTACATGAATCTCTTCCCTCTTTCCAAGACTTGCTTTGACCAACAGACTTTTTAATTCAGAGTTCATTGAAGATACACGGATGATGAAAACTTGCTTTAGGATGTCTGAAGGCTCTGAATGCAGAATGCCTGGCTTCAGAGACTTACCACCCAACCAGGGACACAAATAAATAATTATCATTAACCTTGATCAGTGCTTCAAAAAAAATCACAAAACAAAGACCGTTGTAAACTCGGTAAGGTCTTCCTGAAATATATGGCTTCTGGACAGACAGCTGAAAAATCAGTGGGGATTACCTGAGTGACTCAGTGATGAGAGAACAAACAAAAAAAGTGTAGGAATCTTCCAGAATGAAATTATTCAAAAATTAAAGGACCCGCAGAAAGGAAGTATAATGGTATGTCCAAGACATTGTTAATGGATCAGTATGGCAGAGTAATGGTCTTAAAAGTAGTTTTTGATTGGTTTGGTTAGTTGTGAAGCTGTGGGACTCTTTCTTTGAAGAAATACTCCTGTGTATTCTCTCCACTTACCCACATGGGAAGCTACTCTGTTTGAATGTGAGGTTGTAAAAGCCCTTAAGTCACGTTCTGCCCAAAGGCTTCTGCACCCTTCAACACAAACTCACAACATACAAAGACAATGACACACACACAGGCAGCTCATGCACACACACACACACACTCAGTAGTCTCTGAAAGTGCTTTGTTGAAGCCTAGCATTCTTTGGGGCATGATTTTTGTGCCACTGAGTTAGGGTGTGATGGAAAATACATGGGGTGCCCGGGAGCTCAGTCAGTTGAGCATCTGACTCTTGATTTCAGCTCAGGTCATGATCTCACAGTTCGTTGGTTTGAGCCCCACATCAGGCTCTGTGCTGACAGTGTGGAGGCTGCTTGGGATTCTCTCTCTGTCTGCTCCTCCCCCACTCTCTTTTACTTTTAAAAAGTAAAAGGGAAAGGCAAAATGAAGGGAGATAAGCTAATAGATGGACCGTGAAGGACTTTGTATATTATCTTTGAAGTTCATCTACCAGACCATCTTTGACATTACCTATGAGTTTAAACCTCATATTGAAGGCAACTAAGAGATAATAATGACAGTTCTGGGGGATGGTGGTGCTGTTCAGTGATCACATTATGCTTTAAAAAGATTGTTTTTCACCAGAGCGCAGGGAGCCAATTAAGAGGCCCTTGTGACAGCCAGGTGACAAATGACAGGTCCGAGCTAAGGTACTGACAATGGGAATGAGTGAAATGAAGAAAATACACTTGAGAGATGTTTAGGGGGAAAAACTTACAGATGCAGTAATAGTTGGTTGAGATTGGTCATTATGAGCTGAATGTTTATACCCCCTTCTCCAATTGTTCTCATTGTTGCTGAAATCCTAATTCCCCAATGCGATGGCATTAGGTGATGATTAGGTCATGAGGGTAGGTCCCTGATGAATGGGATTCATGCCCTCACCAAAGAGACCAGAAAGAGCTCTCTGGCTGGCTGGCCGCCATGTGAGGATATAAGGAGCAGACAGCTAACTGCAAATCAGAAAGCACATCCTCATCAGAACCTGACTCTGTTGGCACCCTGATCTCAGATTTCCAGCCCCCAGAACTCTGAGAAATAAATGTCTATTGCTTATAGCCCTTCAATCTATTGTACTTTGTTACGGAAGCCCAAACGGATAGTAGTCAAAGAGGCAAAGATGTCTTCCTTGATCAACCATTCGGACTGTAACACAACTTACTGAAATAAAGAACACAGAAGGAAGAGCAGTGAAAAGTAACGAGTATACTTAATTGAAAAAAAAGGTGAGTCTGCTGTTTGTGTGATGTTCATTTTATTTGGTCTCTTTAATAGTTTCAACTTAGTGGAGTTAATTGAGATATAGCTTCTGTAAATAGGAATACACCCTTTACTTTTCAATCACCCTATCCTTTTCCTTCTCTTTACATTAATGAGAAGTGAGCCAGGATGATATGCAACCTAAAGGTCCCAGCGAAAGACTTTTCAGTGAAACCTGATTTTTTTTTTCTGGGTATCTTCAATAACTTTTACAGTTATTTCCTGGTTCAAGTCTTGTCCTCTCTGAATAGCCAAAGCTTTCCTGGCTCAGCTCCGGCTATACTGTATAAGGTTACTTGAAAAAAAGTTATTCCTTTCTTTCTACCTTCTTTCTTATTGTCCCAGAGGCTGCATGTATGAGATCTGCTTAAGTGCATGGAGGTGCATGGGTGGGGGTGGGCAGCTGTATTACTGTATTAGCTGCTGTGTTTTTTCCCAAATTGCTGTACTGCTCTGCATTCTTCCTCCTTCTTTCCCCTTGTTCTGACAGCAGTAAGGTGACTCAGAAACAACCAGACAGGAAATAAAATGCTGACGTGTCCGGTTTCACGGGGATTTAAGGCACTCCCGAATTTGAAGTCAGATTGAATATATTCCCTTCTACACCTGCAAGCTGAAGGATGAGAGAAGGAGAAAGAAATGGTTTCCACTTTTAAGAACTCATCTCTTCCCTAAGGCCCCAGTGTACATCCCCCAGCCTCTGACCTCATTGTGTTAGTGGGAAGGTAGAGGACAAGGAATTTGACATACAGGTTCTGCAGGAACGCTACCTCTTTCCAAACCTGGAGGCGAGGAGATTTCTTTGATTTTACAGTATGAACTATATAGGCATTTATTTTTAGGTATGAATTGTCACCAAGATAAACCCTACACTGGTCAGCAAGCCTGAAGATTTAACAAAGGGATATCAGCATTTATTTCAAATTCTAAGGAGAAGCAGACTACTATAGGTATGTAGATAAGGAGCTCTATCAACTCCAACTGTAGCAAGAAAACACTCAGCTGCTTTTGAGGGGATGTGCTTCTGATCATGGCCATGGCCCCATCCCTGTCTGGTTGTTTCCTGTTACCTTATTTCCAATAGTCTTCTGATGATATTTCAACCCAAGGTCAGTAGTGACATTCATTTATGCTTGTGTGTATCAGTAGTGTGTGTATGTTTTGTGTGTATGTTTGTAAGGCTCAAAGAAATATTTTTACTTTATAGAAGCCAAGAAGGAGAGCTCCTAAGGGAAGTAAACTAACATTTCTCCCCAGCAGTATTGGAATTCAATTCCAAACAGTAGCAAAAATACTTGCTGGATGCAGACCGTAGTAATGGCTGAGAAAAAATGTTAGTTCATTTTTCTCACAGCCATCCTTCCCAGGTCCAATAAAGTAAACACTGATCTTTGAGTCCTTACACAATACCAATTTGGGAATTTGGAGACATCCATCCCTGTATGGAAGCTGAAGAAAGCTCTGAGGCCAGAGGAATAACAAAGTTAATTTAAAAAAAATCAAATTTTTGGACACTCTGATGTTGTGCCCCATCTACCAGATGGCCACGCCACCTTGCTCAGGCTGCCGCCCTTTTAAATATTACCTGCATGCCAATTCAATCATGCTTCACTTATCTCCTCATCCCAGGAACCAAAGAAAATACTCACTGCTGTGTTTCCCCCCACTTAGTTATTTTTTTTTTTTTTTTTGCATTTCTCAGTAAAGCGAAGCACCTGCAAGGAAGGAATCAGAACCTTCTGTGAAATACAGCCAGGAGTGGCTGCCAGGAGGCAGAAAAGACCTAGGGAGGGAGTGTGAAACATCATTAAGTTTACAAGGAATGGCAAGACCAGGAACAAAAGGAAAAGAAAGGAAAAAAGTTAAAAGAATCCCAATTCCCACTTCCAATACACACACGCACGCATGCGCGTTCAGACACAAACACACACTACGTAAATGCAGTCCATCATGAATTGTAATGCTCCCATCTAACCAGACCATTTATAATAACAACTTATGAGTGCTCGCTTCATCAGCACATATACTATAATAACAACTTATGATTGTCCAACACTTCACATTTTCAAAGCATTTTTATGTATCATGCCATTTGATCTTCAACAACCTACTTCGGCAACCTACTTCGGCAAGCCAAAATGACTATTTTTCCTGTTTTGAAGACGGAGAAAGAAATGCCAATGCATGATCAAGACAAACTTAGGTCTATAAATTCATTTTCTTGCAATAAACCTGAATTTTCTCTTTCACTTTTTAAAGTCTTATTGAGATACAATTGTCACGAAATTAAATCATACGCATTTAAAATGTACAACTTGGTAAGTTTTGCCCCGTGTATGCACACATGAAAACCATCATGAAAAATCACAATAATTGATTATCTACATCATACATTACCCACCGGGTTTTCTTCATGTCTCTTTGTAATTCCTTCCAAGGGATCGGTTTTCTGTCATTGTACTTCAGTTTGCGTTTTTCTAGAGTTCCATATAAATGGAATCAGATGGTGTGTCTTTTCCCTTGTCTGGAAGTGTTCACTCACAATACACATTTTGAAGTTTATCCATGCCTCACTGTATATCGGTTATCCATTACTTGTAATTGCCGAATGGCATTCAATTGTATAGGTATACCACAGTTTATTTATCCATTCACCTGATGATGTGCATTTGGATTATTTCCAACTTATGGACACTACATATAAAACTACGATGAACATTCGTGGACAAGTCTTTGTAGGCATATCTATTTCCTTTTGTCTTGGATACTGGACGTATCTAGTAGTAGAATGTCTGTGTCATGTAGCAGATAGGTTTAACTTTGTAAGAAACGGCCAAATTATTCTTCAAAGTGAGTGCACCACTTTTTCACATATGAGCCAACAATATATCAGAGTTTCACTTGTTCCACATCTTCTCTAGCATTTTGATTTTTTTATTTTTTAAATTTTTTTTTTCAACGTTTATTTATTTTTGGGACAGAGAGAGACAGAGCATGAACGGGGGAGGGGCAGAGAGAGAGGGAGACACAGAATCGGAAACAGGCTCCAGGCTCTGAGCCATCAGCCCAGAGCCTGACACGGGGCTCGAACTCACAGACCGCGAGACCGTGACCTGGCTGAAGTCGGACGCTTAACCGACTGCGCCACCCAGGCGCCCCCAACATTTTGATTTTTTTAAATGTTTATTTACTTTTGAGACAGAGAGAGACAGAGCATGAACAGGGGAGGGTCAGAGAAAGAGGGAGACACAGAATCTGAAACAGGCTCCAGGCTCTGAGCTGTCAGCACGGAGCCTGACGCGGGGCTCGAACTCATGGATCACGAGATCATGACCTGAGCCAAAGTCGGATGCTTAACCGACTGAGCCACCCAGGCGCCTCTCTTCTCTAGCATTTTGTATGATCAGCCCTGTAAACATTGTCTACACCATGAAGTATACAGTGCAAACTCATTGCGAGTTTACTTTGCATTTCTTTCATGACTAATGACGTTGAGATCTTTTCATGAACCCATGCCACCTATCTATGTGGGCTTGGAGTTATCTTTGTGGGAAGATTTCAATTACAAATTTCATTTCATTAGTAAGCATATGGATATGCAAGTTATCTATTTCTTATTGGCATCTTTTTTATCTCTTATTGGCATCTCTGGTAATTGTGTGTTTCAATTGTTAAGAAACTAGAGCTAAAGCAAGTCAAACCCAAAGTAAGCAGTACACAGGGAATAAACATAAAAGCAACAATCAATAATATGGAAAACAGAAAAATTATAGTAAAAATAAATGAAATGAACAAAGGTGTTTTGGTTTGTTTTGTTTTGTCAACTTTTGGCCTTTTCTCAAAACCATGCAATCAATCCACCAATCAAACAGTTGAAAACAGAATTACTATTATCAGGAAAATGTCATTAATAAACCAATAGAGATAAAAAGAATAAGAAAATACTATAAAGCTTTTTATGTCAATTAATTATACGAATTAGATGACATGGAATATTCTTTTCAGGTACAATATACTGAAGCTTAATAATGAAAAACTTATAATATTGTAACATCAGATGTACTTGAAAATTATATTCATAGTTAAAATCTTACCATGAAACAAACTCCAAACTCAGATAGGTTCATTAGCAAATTTGACCAAAAGAATAAGAAAAAAATAATGCCAAATCTGCCTAAGCCCTTCCAGAGAATAAACGGGGAAGAAACACTTCTCAACTCATTTTATGACACCAGGATTACCTTGACATCAGAACCAGAATATCATTCCAATAAAAGAGACCCACAGATTGCAATATCTCATAGAACCAAACACAAAACTTTTAAATAGTATAAACTAAATTAAAATATGCTAAAAGTATAATATATCATAACAAGGTGGAGAAGTTGTCACACAAAGCATAGTTTAACATTTGACAATCAAGCTACATAATATACCACATCAACAACTAGCAAAGAAAATACATTTGATAATCTCAAGAGATACAAAAAAGCATTTGGCCTTGTTTAAATATGTGCTGTGATGAAAGAAATAGCAAGATATACAATAAAGGAAGAATTCTTTAGAAAATATAACTAAGAAGATTTCTAAAAGAAAAAAAAGTGAAAATCTTACACAGCAGATTAGATCTTGTCAAAGACATAAATGATGAACAAGAATATTGCTCTAGAGAAACAGCCTAGAATCCAACTGAGAGATGTAAAAAGATGATAATTTTTAAAAAAGAAAGAAAAGGCATGAAATAAAAATGGAACATATCTGTGAAAGAGCATGAAGAGAATGAGGAAAAAGAAATATTCCAAGAGAAAATGATTATGGTTGTATGGTTGCTTATAGAATTCAAAAAAAAAAAAAGAAAGAAAGAAAAGAAAAAAGAAAAAGAAAGAAAAAAACCTGCTTGCCACACCAAATTTCAGAACGATTCCTAAATAGAATAACTATAAAGGAATGAGAGCCCACATGTAGGATAAACAACTGCAGAACAACAAACAGAAATCAAATGTAAAATGAAGGAACAGACAGTAGTAAATTATTCTAAAGTCTATATGTATTGTTCTCATGTGAAGTCCATGCAGTACTAATAATAAGCTAGAGGCATTTTAATTTTTTTAAGTTTATTTATTTATTTTGGGAGAGAGAGAGAGAGAGAGAGCGCATGCACATGCACAGTTGGAGGAGGGGCAGAGAAAAGGAGAGAGAGAATCTCAAGTTGGCGCCATATCATCAGTGCAGAGCTGGATGCGGGGCTCAAGCTCACAAGCTGTGAGATCATGACCTGAGCCAAAATCAAGAGTCATAAGTTCAATTGACTACACCACCCAGGCACCCCAGTAATAAGCTAGAGGCATTTTAATTGAAGTACGCATGAGATAACACAATCTTAACTATTAAACAATAAAACAGAATCACGACTAAACCAATAAAGGAAGCAAAATAAAATGAACAAAACTTAGTTAATTCAAAAAACAGTAACAGAGAACAGCGAAGCTACGAAAAAAATTTTAAGTAGAAAATACTAATGTGTTAGAAAAAAGCCAAAGATACCAGAAATCACAGTAAAGTAACAGAATAAATAAATATAAAATAGATTCTCTGATTGCATAATAACACGAGAATCCATTTTTAAAAGATGGATTTAAAAGATGTCAAGGTAGTTCCTACAATATAAGGAAACCAGCACTAGGAAATATTGAGGACCCTCGGACCCATGGGGACTAGAGTTGGGTTCCATCCCTTTCCATTAACCTGTTTGTTAGGTAATTTGAGTCTCTAAGGTCATAAATCCTGTCACTGCACATGTGGTAATAAATAATAAACTAAATATATAACATATAACCTTTAAAAATCAATTATTTATCTCTATATATGCCATATAAATATTGCAATTATAATACAAAGGGAACAAAACAAATGGCAATATGATACAAACAATATGACTAACTTATATACATTTTAGAAACCCACAAAAATAATCTGTGGTATTTTTGAGACATTTGCACGACATTTGTATGAGACATTTGTATGTTTTAAAGATACTCTTTTTAACTTAAAAAAAACTAGATATAGATATAGATAGATAGATGAGAGATAGATAGAGATAGAGAAAGATAGAGATAGAGATAGAGATAGAGATCTCCTTCTAGATTGGTTGCGTCCAATAAAAAAGAGGAATTGAATATAGGGAGTAGACCTCATATCTTATTTCTTCAAAAAATCTGACACACATATCATAAAATATTTCCATCAAATAATACTGCTTATTCGTTAAATAGTTCATGATTTATTTCTCTGTTTATTTTTGTATGTTTATATACATATATATATATAATTAACAGTTTTAAGAGAAAAAAGGACAATAACAAAGATGAAGGCAATATACAAATCCATTTGCTAAAATTTAAAATATTTATTTGACTTTGTTTAAGAAAAACAATAAGAAAGTTCCTAGAAGTTTGAAGTTTCTTCTGGGGAAGTTCTGAAGTTTGGGGGCACCTGAGTGATTCGGTTAAGCGCTAGACTCTTGGTTGTGATCTTGCTGTCGTGATATCAAGCCCACATCAGGCTCCAGGCTGAACGTGGCACATACTTGGGATTCTCTCTCCCTGCCCCTCCCAAACTCACCTTCTCAAAATAAATAAATAAACACTAAAAAAAAAAAAAAAGTTTGAAGTGTTCAATTATTACCATGAAGTTCCCCATGAACTGGGATTAGAAATGAAAATAGGTTATTTAAACTGAGACAAAATTTATTAGAAGACAAAGCACACTTGGGTGTGTCATCTAAAATGTGATCTCTATTCAAAGATTATCCATAACATATTGCCACGTGTTCAGAAAGATTTGTTTTTCTTCTTGCATTTAGTAACGCCACTTTTGAATATTCTGTTTATTTAATATTGTGCTAACTTTGATGAAATCCCCCTGTTTCTACCAGAGAAGGATTGGGAGTTATAAAAGGAATTTAATCACTATCAAACTATTCCCTTCCAGATCCCAAAAGGAAAGGATTACCATTTGGAGTGGGTTTTGTCAAGGTAGTTTCTGAGAAGTACTGCTCAAATACGTATCTAATTTACTTAAAGGACCAGGCCAAATCCTTAGTGTAGGAGAAATATCTTTTTAAGGATTTGAGATTAGTGTGGTGTTTAAGGAAAATAAAAATAGCTTTTGAAGGTGTGCTTATCTGAGAGGGTAACCTAACAGTAGGAACCAGCTATCCCAGAGTCTCCACCGCGGAGGACTGACCAGGGTATGAAGATCCCTTCTCCACTAGCTACATGGACTAAAGCCCATCTTCGCTCAGAATCTGTGGGGCAGGACCCAGATTGCCCTTCGTACTCATCTGCCGGAAGGCTGGGCAGGAGTTAGATTTCAGAGCGCCTGGAGAAATAGAGGGAAAGATGTAAAGTGAAACCCCTCCTCTGGAAATAGGATAGACTTTTTTTCTGCAATGACTAGGTATTTAAAATTGAAAGACTGAAAAAAAGGTTAATATGGTGGTGACGAAGTTACCAGCATTCTTGGAAAACACGGGAAGCATAAAAGAGCAAAGAGCCCACCAAAACTTCTGTATTTGACACACACACATACAAAGTAATGTTTGAAATATTTTTTTTCCCATGTAGCACAAAAGACAATCCATGTGAACTGAAATTAAAACTAGAGATATAAATGCAGACTATATATACTCTATACTATATAAACTATATATCCCTCGGAGTGCTATAAATGGAGATTACCTCACCCTGTGGTTATTTGATGGGCTAGTTCTCAAGTGGAAAGGAAAAGCTCATTAGCTTTGGGGGTGAGTTGTAATGCAGATTCCCTAGTGATTTATTACATATCTGAGAGAATCAGACATGAAAGACATCAAGAAAAAAATTTTTGATTGCTTCAATGGTTATAAAAAAGATTGAAATTGCAACGTGATTGACCTACCAATGTCAGAGTTTGGTATATATTTATATACACATTGTATGTATGTATGTATATACATACGTATGTACATACATATGTACCTATGTATATTTTTTTTCAAAATTGTTATTTTGTATGACTAAGCATGCACAATTTACATAATTTTGCTAGGAGTTAAGATATTTGTCCTCACAATACTCACTTGTAACTTTTAAATTCATGTAAGTTTTTCCATTCCCATTTTATTTTCAAATTGGTTTTAGTATTTATTTTAAAATGCTGGCATTTAAATCCTCATAATTTCATTCTAAGCTCTCATGTTCTCCTTAAACACTTTGAAGGAAACCTCGACTGTCCACACGTCTTGCTGGAGGGGGTAGGGAGGAAGAAACAGCCTGAGGTGGAAGGGCATTTACGATAAATGGGGTTTACCCGAAAAATAGGTGTCTGCAGACATAAACAAAGAGGAATTACTCAGCAGCCTAACTGGTCAAACATCGGCCCAACCCATTCCCTGAAAGCCAGGGGTGACAGAGAGCAGACATCTCTTTAAGATTTGGGATTCTAAATAGCCAAGTGTATGACAAGATAACTCCTTTTGCTTATCTTAAAAGATGGCTGCTAACATTTCAAATATGGGCAGATACTCTGACATGGGCATTTCTTTAAATCCCTGTG
The DNA here is from genome assembly GCF_016509475.1 of Prionailurus bengalensis. NCBI lineage: Eukaryota > Metazoa > Chordata > Mammalia > Carnivora > Felidae > Prionailurus > Prionailurus bengalensis. The sequence goes on from NC_057359.1 coordinate 37,888,487, forward strand.
GTTCTATCACAGGGCACAGCCCTCTTCTGGAAAGCACTATGTCAGCTAAAGTTACAGTATATCCCCAAACCTGCATTTTACATGAGCGGATAAATTCTTAAAAAAAAAAACAAAATAGCAAATATAACGTTTTCTCTTTTTTTCTCCCCTTTTTATTTTTTTCCTCAGAGAAATCAGCACAAGCTCTTTATCTCTGAGATAAAGAACTTCTTGGGGTTGGGGGCAGGGAGACTCAGAATAAAGATGCCTGTTTCAGCATTTCCTAGAGAAAGCAAGGAACTTCACATGTGATTTTTTTAGAAAGTGTCTTGAATTAATTTGACATTAATTATTCACTTGATAGTCCAAATTACACATTGTCTTTGCATAAAAACCAGGTGTGTTCCAAACACCCAAAGCATCTGCTATCTTTTGCACACACAAGACAAAAGAGAATATTGCTGTTAACTCATCTTTACTTTCAGTGGCGTAACAAAATTCACTGCAGAAGATACTTTTCTCTCTTTTACTTTGAAATGGTGCGTGTACTTTTGGCACTAGACAAACCATACTAAATTTAGTGAAGATACTTATAATATTAATGTAAAGCACCAAAAATTTTCATTTTCATTTTAGTCCCCCAGAAATCCAAAATGGTGTCAGGTTTATCATCATAGTTTTAACCGTGGGTTATTAAAAATGGCATGCTAATCATCGTGGCCTAAGGAGGCTTACTGTCCTCTTTGGAAAGAATTACAAGTTCATAATCATTTAAAGACATGAGTCCTTGAGATGAGCTAAATTTGAATGATTAATCAGTGAAGTTATCCAAAATGTCAGTTTTGTTATAGAAAGCTTTATGTCTTTATTTTTTTTTTATTTTTTAAACGTTTATTTATTGATCTTGAGAGAGAAAGAGCAGGCAGGGGAGGGGAAAGGAGAGAGGGAGAGAAAGAATCCTAAGCAGGCTCCATGCTGCCAATGCCCAGCCCAACTTGGGGCTCAATCCACAAACCAAGAGATCATGACCCGAGCTGAAATCAAGAGTCAGACACATAACCAACTGAGCCCCCCAGACACCCCATAAAGCTTTCTGTTTTTAACCCCCAAAGTCTAGGACTACCATTAGATGATAGGAACCTCCGGGAAGATCATGGATCAATGAACAGCTTGCTTGCCTGGCTTACTTTTGCAATGAAGATTGCGTGCATTTGTCTTGCTCTGTTCACTTAAATTAAATGGGACAAAATATTTGGTCTGGTGTGACTGCATGCTGGTAATTCCATGAAGTAAAATAAGTTCCACACTATCCACGAACAGGCTTTTCCTTCACCCAATTATAATAATTAGGCTCTTCTGTACTTTCTGCAAGATCAGCTTTTAACGAAAAGAAAGAAATGTATGTATATTCAGACATCCACAGGTCATATGATTTCAATTTAGACAAGGAATAAGCAAAATGATTTTTTTTCTAAAATAATAGGGGGATAATTCTCCCCCCCAAATTATTCAAAGAATGTATATTTGCCTACCAAAAAACCTGCTTAAAATAACTGATAAATGACCCTTTTTAAATTTGTTTTCTAATTTTTTTTTTTTTTTTTTTAGATTCTGATGGTGGCTTAAATTTCAACGCAGATATACAGATTTTCAATGATGATAGCATCCTGTATTTTTTCCTCATATTTTACCCATGTTTAGTCTTTCCAGAGCAAATAAAATGTTTTCTTTTTATGTTTATTTATTTTTAAGAATGAGAGAGATAAAACGTGAGCGTGGGAGGGGCAGAGAGAGAGGGAGAAGACACAGAAACTGAAGCAGGCTCCCAGATCCAAGCTGTTAGCACAGAGCCCAACAGGGCTCAAAATCGCAGAACATGAGATCATGACCTGAGCCGAAGTAAGATGCTCAACCGACTGAGCCACCCAGGCACCCCTGGAAGAAATAAAATATTGATGAAGATTGAATGTATTTAAGCACTTTTAAAGAAAAATAATAAAAATTCACAATACTTTGTTACATAAAATACATCACAAAACTAGTTAATGTTAGAAAAAAAATGCAGATTTCAACTGTGGAGAGCATTTTTTTTTTTCACATTAAAATGGTTATTTTATTCCACTAAGTTTGTGTGGTTTGTTATTCAGTAATAGACTATTAGAATGCAAGAACATAATACCAGGAATGAAAAATTGGTTTAGCATTCAAAATCAATCAATATAATTCACCATATGAACAGATTAAGGAAAAAATATATTCATCTTAATTCATCAGAAAACATTCAGCAAAGTTAGAAACAGAAGGAAATTTCTAGGTGACTTAAAAATAGAAGAAAATTTGATACACACTATGTATGGAAAATCCATAGTTATCATCATACTCAAAGGTGAAATGTTGAATACTTATTTACATAAAGTGAAGAACAAAGATGTGTTGTGTGGTCCAAGAATTTCTCTCCAGTTCTTTACTGGAGGTGCCAGCTGAGAGAGCAATCATTTTTGAGTAACCCTTACAACAACATTTAGAATCTCTAGTTCTCTCAGTCCCACTCTCAATAAACTCTTAAGATAATTCTGTTTAAGAAACACATTCTTCTTGGGGCGCCTGGGTGGCTCAGTCAGTTATGAATCTGACTTCTGCTCAGGTCATGATCTCGTGGTTCACTAGTTCCAGCCTTGAGCTGGGTTCTGTGCTGACACCTGAGAGCCTGGATGGAACCTACTTCAGATTCTGTGTCTCCTTCTTTGTTTGGCCCTCCCCCACACTCTCTCTCTCTCTCTCTCTCTCTCTCTCTCTCTCCTTCTCAAAAATAAATAAAAAAATTTAAAACACACACACTTTCTTCTTTTAAGTTCCTTTGTCAGAAGTTTGACAGCAATGAGAAAATTAAAGGAATTTTAATACCTAATTTACCTAATTATCAAACTTTAAAAAAAGGTATCAGCCAATTTGTTAAGAGTATATTTCTCCATTGCCAATGAGGACAAATGGAAAATTAAGCAAAATACACATTTCAGGTTTTTCGGTGTATACGACAGGAATTAGAGACAGTGTGGCTATTTTTCCATTCAACACAATCATCTAATTGAATTAACAAAGTTACCCAAACTTGATATGTGTTATAATTTTGACATAATCCCTCAGCTCATATAATAATATAACATGCCAAAAATACCTATGCTCGCTAAAAGTAATGGTGAGGTGAGCAAAGATTGCCCAGACACACAAGGATTTTAGTAAAATTAGTAAAATAAATTTAGTAAAATATTATAGTAAATATTAGTAAAATAAATTTAGTAAAATATTAATTAATCATGAAAATAAACATAAGATTGTTAAAGTATAGCTCAATTTAGTCAATAACAAGTTGATATCCATACAGACTACTTAAATGTTCTTGAGAAAGGACATTCTGTTGCAATATCCCACCATATTTTAGTAAGTCTCTCATTTTCTGCCCTTAAATTTAGAACTTTTACATAAAGTCTTGTTCCCTCAGCCTAAACTAACAAAATATGCCCTTGAGTGAAACTGATTATTAGAGAAGCAATCATATCACTGAAGTCTCACGTGACTATTTTGCAAATCTAAAAACATATAAACCTCATAGATATTTTTTGAAAAGTGACTTGATGCATTGGAACTAAGGAATAATTGAAAGACTACATTGATTTCTGAAATACAAGGAGACATGCACTGTTGACCTTCACATACATTCAAAAGGCATAACATCCTGAATCACCAAATCCATGAGTAGCTTACAGTATAATTAGTTTTTTATTTGAATTTCCATTATTAGATTCAAAGTATTAAAAATAATGCAGATCTTAAGGTATAACTTGAAAAGAGATGACAGTGCTGTGTGTTACAAAATATTTTGGCATTTGCCTATTTTATTTTACTATTCTGTCTTTAGTTCATTACATATGACTGTAGTCCTTTGCAAATCTAAGTCATGAGCTAAGAGTATATATGAAGTATTTAAAAAGAATATATTTGCACAAATAACTGTAAAAAAGTATTTTATCTCACATAAATAGGACTGTGACACATGATTTTGTTTAACTATTAGAAGCATGTAAAAATTCTGTCTTTGTAGTTTGCCAAGATATAACATTAATAAAATTCATTTAAATTATTTTGGGGTTTGTTCCTCCTAGATTTTTCTGTCACAAAAAAAAAATCTTTCTGTTTCAACTTTTTATTTTAATCTGGGAATTCACCATAAAAAATGAGAATTATACCTTCCTATTAAGTAAGAAAATCAAGATTCAGAACGATAAACTGGTTTATTCAAAGTATCAGAGAAATTGAAGTAGAACAGACATCTTAACTCCCATTCCAAACTTCTTCCCACTTAACTTATTTTTCTCCGTATTTTGAACTCCTTCTTATCACTCTCTTTTTTTAAAAAAAGTGTTTATTTTTGAGAGAGTGAGAGACAGAGAGAGAGAGGGAGAGAACGCATGCAGGGGAGGGGCAGAGAGAGAGGGGGACAGAGGATCTGAAGGGACTCTGCGCTGATAAAAGAGAGACCAATGTGGGGCTCAAATTCACAAACCTGGAGATCATGACCTTTGCTGAAGTTGGACGCTGAACCAACCGAGTCACCCAGGCACCCTTATCTCTCTTTTAAGATTTAATATAAGAGTTCACTGCTTTTGGAAGACTCTTCTAACTCTCTACCATTGTTATCATCAGTCTTGGTTGATCCTTCCTCTATAAGCTCCTAGCACTTGTTTTTTTAAGTTTATTTATTTTGAGAGGGGGGAGGGGCAGAGAGAGATGTTAGGAGAGAATCCCAAGCAGGTTCCACACTGTTAGTACAGAGCACCATATGGGTTTGAACTCATGAACCATGAGATCATGTCCTGACCCAGGCACCCTTAATCTCTTGGCATTTTTACCAACCTTCTAAATAGTATTTCCTCCATTGTATCATATCTTCCCCTGAAGGGTAGGATATGAACCACTTGGGAGGAGAGTCATATGTAACTCATTTTCCATACTTCTCCCAAATGCTTAGCAGACTCGAGTCCACATGCTCAAAAGGCACTCAACAAATATTAAGGCAATCAAACTGCCAGCCTTCTAAGGTTCAGAGCAGTTTCATAGTTAAAATAGAAATCACACTGCAAAGAGGGATGGCTACAATGCCCGCACATTTCTCCTCGCAGGTAAAGCAAGCAACGTATTGATCATCGCCACTTTTAAAATCCTGCTTATGAGGAGAAACAATTCCAGAAAGTGCTTCCTCAGAACGACGCTATGCCTCACAATGATTCTTCAAGGCCAGAAATGCTAATTTACCAGGGCTGTGTCATCAATTGTCCAAGTACTTCTCTTAGGAGTGATGTCACGGCATGGCAAGTTGGCAATTATTTGAGGAGTTATTTCAATAACTGCACAGCTCTTTGTCTGATTAATGAAACTGCCAATGGATTTACACCTCCTGTTATGGAAATGTATCATTGGAGATTTGCTGAATGGTGTGTCATAAATTCTAGGCACCTGAGAAATTACGACAGAATTTGATTAGAACGGCTACTCTCATCTCCTCTTTTTCACTAAATTCACTTCTCATTAACTACTGCAACCACTGTCTGCTCTAAGAGACAGGAAGGCCGTTATTTGTGACAAAATATTCTGTTTGCCAAAGTCATTCATTCCTGCAGTGTCCGTGCTATCTAAATTTCCTCGTGGACAATATTTAAACGTGCAAAAGCAGATTCAAATAGGAATAATATCAGAGAAGAAAGTTTCCTTGGGGTCTATAATGTGTCTGGACTGGAGGCAGATTCAAAAAATATTGATAAACAAAGCAATAAGACTCAGCAGAATATAAGTTATGGGCCAAATACTTTATGCATTGTTAGGAGGGAGGCCTCAAGCTGAGTGTCATTAGATACACAGGGTAAGAATTATTGTTCTGCAATTCAAACCTCAAGATACCCAGAGATGATTACAAAAGCACAAATATTTTTGTTCTTTCTCTTAAAGAATATTGGAGTTTTAAAGGTGAGTGTAAAAAAAAAGTACTATTTTAATATCTCCAAAATAATTACAAGCTTCTACTTCCATTAGCATGATGAAATGAACTATATTGAAACACTCATAAATTCACAAAAGTTGTCTTAAATCTTATATATATATCATACCTAAACATATTTTATCATGAGCTAATATTTATTTCAAAAAGTGATCAATTCTAAAATGTTCCTCTCCTAATATGAAAATTCGTTATGGACTAAATAGGAGGTCAAAGGGGTGCCTGGGTGGCTCAGTCGGTTAAGCGGCCGGCTTCGGCTCAGGTCATGATCTCACGGTTCGTGGGTTCCAGCCCCGCATCTGGCTCTGTGCTGACAGCTCAGAGCCTGGAGCCTGCTTCATATTCTGTGTCTCCTTCTCTCTCTGCCCCTCCCTCGCTCACGCTCTGCCTCTCTCTCTCTCTCTCTCTCTCTCTCTCTCTCAAAAATAAAAAATGCATTAATTTTTTTGAGATTTTCTTTTTTTTAATATGAAATTTATTGTCAAATTGGTTTCCATACAACATCCAGTGCTCATCCCAACAGGTGCCCTTCTCAATGCCCATCACCCACCCTCCCCTCTGTCCCACCACCCCATCAACCCTCAGTTTATTCTCAGTTTTTAAGTCTCTTATGGTTTGGCTCTCTCCCTCTCTAACTTTTTTTTTTTCCTTTCCCTCCCCCATGGTCTTCTGTTAAGACAGATACCATATGTTTTCACTCTTATGTGGATCCTTCCCCGCCCCCCCCATCGGAGATCATTAAGATTAGTAACCAATAGTCTAGGTGGCTCAGTCGGTTAAGCCTCTGACACTTGACTTCACCTTCAACTCAGGTCATGATCTCTCGGTTGGTGAGTTTGAGCCCGCATCAGGCTCTGCACCATCAGTGTGGAATCTGCTTGGAATTTTCTCTCTCTCCCTCTCTCTCTGCCCCTCCCACGTGTGTGCGCACTCTCTTTCTCTCTCTCTCTCTCTCTCTCTCTCTCTCTCTCTCAAAATAAATAAACTTAAAAACAATTAGTTATCCATAAATGATTCATAAAAACAAAGTAATACAGTATTAGGAATCCAAAGACAGCCAGACTTTACAATGTTGTCTCCTTTATAGAAACCAAATAAAAACCCCTCTGAAAAGGTGAACCAGTACATAGGAAACAAGGTGAATGAATCCCCGTATATAGCAATAGAAGCAGATTATCCAAAGACTACTTTGTTTCATCATATTTAGAAATGAACAAGAATGAAGCAGATGCCAGAGATGAATTGATTTCCCTTCTTTCCACTCAAACCGTACAGCACGCCTCTAAGAATGATGATGCGGGCTAGAATATATATTTTAGTGAGCATCAGAGACAACCCTAAACATATACAGGAGAGAAATGTAGCAGGGAGCCATGACCCATTTGCAATAAAGGATACTAGCCCCAGACTTCACCAAACCTCCTGTGTTAGTAGCCAAAATAGTTACTTACCAGATGCCAAATACTCTCCTATTCACTTACATAAATCAGTCTATTTGATTCTCACAGCAATTCTACGAGTCAAGTACTAATAGTATCTTCATGTTCATTTTTCTTATTTTTCTTTTTGAGACAGACAGAGAGAGAGAATCTTAAGCAGGCTCTGAGCTGGGGGCTCAAACTCAGGAACCATGAGATCATAACCTGAGTGGAAAATAAGAATTGGACTCTTAACTGACTGAGCCACCTGGCACCCTGGTATCTTCATTTTCTAGTTGAGGAAAATGATACACAAAGATTGCACAGTTGATAGGTCATAGCACAGGGACTTAAAGTCTAACAATCTGGCTTCAGAATCCATGTTCTTTTCCAATACTCTTCAGAAAAGCCTGGGCAGAAGCCACTCAATAATGTATCTCAGGTAAATTTTCTACAGCATGTATTTCATTCCTCATAGTTACAGGAACTTACCTCTCCTTGATGTTCTAGACCACTTCCCTTTATTGTTCATTTCTCTACCTTCCTTTCTGTTCCTTTTCCCCCATTCTCACATTTTGTGTAAAAAAAAAAAAAAAAAGTTACTTTTTTGGTTGCAAGAGTAGATTCCTGTGAATTTCAGAATTATTCTAGGGGTGCCTGGGTGGCTCAATCTGTTGAGCGTCCGACTTCGGCTCAGGTCATGATCTCACCGTCTGTGGGTTCAAGCCCCGCGTCAGGCTTTGTGCTGACAGCTCAGATCCTGGAGCCTGTTTCAGATTCTGTGTCTCCCTCTCTCTCTGCCCCTCCCCACTCTCACTGCATCTCACTCTCTCTCTCAAAAATAAATAAATGTAAAAAAATACCATAAAAAAAGAATTATTCCATGTAAGAAAAAGAAACTACCCCATCATTGGTATTTGTGTGGCTCATCTAAGGACAAATTGAACAATATCCTTTTGTCACATCCATAAACTGAAATAGGCACAGGTTACTTAGGAAATTGGCCAGAAAGAAAGAAACGAAAAGTTAAGAACAGAAAGGAAAGGGGGGGAAGGGAGGAAAGAAAGAATCTACTAAGAACCTTTCATTTTAATGTTTTGTGAACTAAAAGAGAAAAACATGGAATTAAAAAAAAAGCATTGAGGGGAGTCTGGGTGGCTCTGTCAGTTAAGTGTCCAACTCTTGATGTTGGCTCAGGTCATGATCTCACGGTTCATGAATTCAAGCCCTGCAGTCAGGCTTGGCTCTGACAGCAGGGAGCCTGCTTAGGATTCTCTCTCTCCCTCTCTCTGGCCCTCCCCTGTTCATTCTCTCTCTCTCTCTCTCTCTCTCTCTCTCTCTGCCTGTCTCTCTCTCTCTCTCAAAGATAAATTTAAAAAAAACTAAGAAAATATTGGTGAGTTTTATGGAATTATGCAACTTCCACTGAACATATATTAAAAATTCAAGGTAGTGACGAATGAAAATTATCTTTGGTTATTCTATGAATGAATCTCCTGAGTGTCTCACTCAGTAATCACCACTAGTCAAACTACGAGGAAATCAAATCAGCAAAACTGATTTGCTACTAACTTTAGGTAAAATGTAATTAATAGTCCCTTCATATACCTAATAAAGCTAATAGTGGAAGGAATAAAGAGAAAAATTAGCATGCAATGTAGTCACATTATGTAACCTGTATGTGAGAAACTTCCTCTAAAAAATAAAATAACTGGAAGGAGAATTAATAGATATTTTCTCCTCATTCAATTTCTGAAACCTTAAGAGAAAGCTTGAGAAGGGGGAAACATGATTAATGCCCTTGTGTTGTAAATGTGACAGGTCCTTTCTAATGAGACACTAGGTGTAAACAAAGCAGGCTGAACCTCTTACCTACGGATCAGGGACTGGAGAAAATATATAGATCCTCTAAAAAGCCTCAGCACCCTCAGAAACAAAGCTCCTGGAGTTTCAAAATTCCCTGAGCGTGAGATTCTTCTCAGCAGGTTCAGAATCAGAGCATGGAAATAAAATAGCTAAAGGAAAAATAAAGCAAACCAGCCAAACTTGCCCAGTAGGCCTCACAAGTCACTAAATAAAGTGAAAAGTTTTTAAAGGCCAACCAAGGGTGGTGGAATCCCTCATATAATTGTCACGAGAGCCCCCAATGCCTTGTAAGCAAAAGAGCTAATTTGGCATAGTTCATAGCGCCTGGTATAAGAAATTCATATGTGTATTTCTCAGGGCCTAGAGCTTCTGTGAAAGCTGCCATAAGTAAAGAAAAATAAATTTAAAAAGACAAATAAGTAACGATCTCCTCACTCACACAGGGAGGGTCCAGAAGATGTGTCTTTTACCAGTGTTGTGAGAACTAAATTCGTGATGGGAGCCCCAGGATCCCTGAAGACCTCCAAGAACGCTCCTGTCTGTAGTCCAAAGCTCACTGTGGGAACTGCAGCCGCTGACTTGGGAAACTCAAATGTAATGGGAGTAATTGGATCCTGGAGTGGAAGGGGCCATGCGGAAGCACTCAATGGCTGAAAGCCAGATGGGTGCAATTACCATAAAGGATAGCAGAGTCAAAGCACCAATTGGAATAAGTTGACCTTAATAGGACTTTGGAGTGCACTAGTTTATCATGGTGTTTCTAGCAGTAAAATAAATACATAAGAAGCCTGCTAAGTTCTTTTTTCTTTAATGTTTATTTATTTTGAGAGAGAGAGAGACAGAAAGAGACAGAGAGACAGAGAGAGAGAACATGAGCAGGGTAGAGGTAGAGAGAGAGGGAGACACAGAATCCGATACAGGCTCTAGGCTCTGAGCTGTCAGCATAGAGCCCAACGTAGAGCTTGAACTCACCAACTATGTGATCATGAACCCAGCCGAAATCGAACACAACCAACTGAGCCACCCAGGTGCCCCAGAAGCCTGCTAAATTCTTAACTTGATATTCATGGGCAGAAAAGGTCTAGGTTAAGTGAACAAAAGTCTAACGTACATCATGAAACCAGAGTCAGGTCCCTCATTCAATTCTCTTCAAAATTGACCAGTTTACAGACCCAGAACTCCTTGAATGTAGGAGAGCCTATGTCTCCTTGAGGAAGGACCTTCATATACTCCCCAAATTTTACACTGTTAATCTTTCAACCTTCTATAAGGCACCTACAGCCTTTTGCCAGGGTAACTTTGCACACAGAAAAAGGAAATAATCAGATCTTTTAGGGATTAGTGGAAAGTGGCTGTGAACTGATACTGATCCCAAGACACCACAAATGTCACTGTGGCCCATCAGCCCAAGGAGGGGCCAGTGGAGATCAAATGATCAAGAAAGTTTTAGCTCAAGTCCATCTCACAGGGACCCAGTGGATCCCTGAACCCATCCTTTGGTGATTTCTCTACTTCTGGAATGTATAATTGGGATAGATATACTCAGCGGCTGTCAGAATCCCACACAGGTCTCCTGATCTGTGCAGTGAGGGCTATTAGGTGAGAAAGGCCAACAGAAGCCACTAAGCCTGCTTCTACCTAGGAAAATAGTAAATCAAAAGCAATAGCACATTTATGAAGGGATTATAGAGACAGGTGCCACCATCAAAGACTTGCAGGATGCAGGGGTGGTGATTCCCACCACAGCCCCATTTAACTTGCTTATCTGCCCTGTGTCAAAGACAAATAAATCGTAGAGGATGACAGTGGACAACCCTGATGGCAACTCCAATTGCCGTGGGTATGTCAGATTTGGTTTCATTGCTTCAGCAAATTAACACATCACCTGGTATGTAGGTATTGATTGGCAAATTACTTTTCCCCCATCCTTGTCAATAAGGTCAACCAGAATCAATTTATATTGAGCCAGTCAGGTCAGCAATACACCTTCACCGTCATACCCCACGGGTATATCAACCCTCTAGCCTTATGTAACAGTTTAATTTGAAGGGGTCTTAATCACCTTTCCCTTCCAAAAATATTACACCGTCCCATTACGTTGATAATAGTATGCTGACTTAGACCTAAGTAAGCCAGAAGTAGCAACTATTCTAGATATATTGGTAAAATATTTGTATGCCAGAGGTTGGGAAATAAATCCAAGAAAATTCCAGGGCTTTCTATGTCAGTGAAATTTCTGGAGGTCAGTGGTGTGGGCAATGTTGAGATATTCCTTCTAAGGTGGTGGGTAAGTTGTTACATCTTGCCCCTTCTGCAACCGAAAGAGAGGCACATGCCTCATGAGCCTCTTTCAATCTTGTAGGCAATAAATTCCTCATATGGGTTTGTTACTCTGGCCCATTTCCCAAATGACCCCAAAAAAATGCATCACGTCCAGTTTCTGTACAAGCTTCTCTGCCACTTGGACCATATGATGCAGCAGATCATAAATACTAGTGCTTAAAATACTAGTGGCAGGCAGCCATGTGTTTGGGGCCTTTGGCAGGTTCTTATAAGTAAATTATAGCTTAAGCCCTTAGAATTTTGGAGCCCTACTATATCCACAGCAGGCAACTATTCTTGTTTTGAGAAACAGCTCTTTACCTGCTCTTGGACCTCAGTGGACATTGAGTGCTTGACCATGGATTACCAAGATATCATTTGACTTGAGCTGCCCATCATGAACTGGAAGTTATCTGAGCCACCAAGCCATAAATTTGTGTATAAAGAGTAACATTTCATCATCACATGGAAGTGATATATACATGATTGGACCCACGCAGCCCCTGTAGGCACAAGTAAGTTATATGAAGAAGTGACACAAATGCCCATGGTCTCCACTCCCAGCCTTTCTCTCCCAGCCTGCACTTATAGCCTTGTGTGGAGTTCCCTATGATCAGTTGATAGATGAAGAGAAAACTTGGGCCCAGTTTACAGATGGCTCTGCATGGCAGGCAGAGTGGATAGCTGCAGCACTATACTTCTGATCTGGGACATCCTTGAGGGAGAGTGGTGAGGGGAAATCTTCCCTGTGTACAGAATTTCCTGAAGCACCTGGTTGTTCAATCTGCTTAAAAGGGAAAATGGCCAGATATGTGATTGTGTACTTATCCATGGACTGTGGCCAATGGTTCGGCTGGATCATCACAGATTTGGAGGAAACATGATTGAAAAAAATTGATGACAAAGAAATCTGGGGAAGAAGTATATAGATATACCTCTCTGAATGGACAAAAAAATAAAGATATTTGTGGCCCTTTTAATGCTTACCAATGGGTCACCTCAGCAGATCAGGATTTCAATAATCAAATGGATGGCATGAACTGTTCTGTGGATACCTGCCAGATCCTGCCATCAAACAATGGGCTCATGAACAAAGTTGACATGTAGCAAGGATGAAGGCTATGCATGGGCTCAGTAACATGGACGTTCACTCACCAAGGCTGACCTAGCTATAGCCGTCGCTGTATACTCACTATGCTAACAGCAGAGAACAACACTGAGTTTCTCATGTGGGACTTGATCTCCAGGATAATTAGCCAGCTACCTGGTGGCATGTTGATTATACTGGACTGTTTTCATCATGGAAGGGGCAGCATTTTGTTCTTACTGGAATAGTCACATACTCTATGTACAGATTTGTCTTCCTTGCAGCCAATGCTTCTGTGAAAACTACCATCTATGGACTTACTGAATGCTTCATTCCACATAGGCTTGCTTCTGATCAAGGAACTCATCTCTCACCAAGAGAAGTATTGCAACAGGCTCATGCACATAAAATTTACTGGTCTTACCATGTCTCTCCACTATCTCGAAGAGGCAGGTTTGATAGAACAGTGGAATGGCCTTTTGAAGACTCAGGCATAGCACCAGCTAGGTGACAGTACCTTGAAAGACTGGAGTCAGGTTCTCCATAAGGTTATAGATGCTCTGAATCAGCACTCAGTATATGGTGCTATTTCTCCCACAGCCAGATTCTCAGGTGCAGGATTCAAAGGGTGGAAATGAGAGTGGCACCACTCCCTATTACCCCCAGGAACTCACTAGCACAAGGCCCGCTTTCCATTCCTGTGACTTAATGCTCTGCTGGCCTAGAGGCCTCAGTTCCAGAAGGAGGAATGCTTCCACCAGAAGACACAATGATTCCACTGAACTGGAAATTAAGGTTGCCATCCAGGCACTTTGGTTTCTTCATGCCTCTGAATCATGACAGGCAAAGAAAGGATTTATTGGGCTGGCTGGGATGATTTATTGTGACAACCAAGGGGAAACTGACTACTTGTTAACTGAAATAAGGAAAGGTAGGTCTTGGAATATAGATCGCATAGAGTGTCTCTTAGAATTACCATGCCCTGTGATTAATGTCAATGGAAAACTGCAACAACCCAATCCAGGCAAGACTGCTAATGAGCCAGATCCTTCAGGAACAAAGAATTGGGTCACCGCATCAAGTAAAGAGCTGAGGTGCTTGTAGAATTCAAAGCGTAGATGAATAGATGGTGGGGGAAAGTTGTTACAAATACCAGCTATGACCATATGACAAGTTACAAAAACAAGAACTGTAATTGTCATGAATACTTTCCCTTATTTTGTGTGTATACATACATATAGACAAGATATACACGCACACATATACATATATAATAAATACAAATATATGGTTTTTTTGTTTTCTTCCCTCTGCTTCTCCTTTATCATATAAGATAGATTACCTTTATATAAGTACTGTTAATTTTTATATCATACTATTTAGTTTATAGAATGTCAGGGAGAAGAGTAAACATCACTCTTCCTCTTCTAAGGAAAGAGTTACTTTATTTTCTTTTTTTCTAACATTTCCTTATTTCCTTTGAGAGACGGAAAGTGTGTGAGAGTGAGTGGGAGAGGAGCAGAGAGAGAATCCCAAGCAGGCTCCACACTCAGTATGGAGCCCGAGGTGGGGCTTGAACCAACAAACTGTGAGATCATAACTTGAACCAAAATCACGAGTTGGACACTTAAGAGACTGGGTCACCCAGGCACCCTGGGTTACTGCATTCTCAATTGATTGTTCACAAGCTGTATCATGTTAGGCAGATTTTGGGATTAGCTAGGGTTTTAAAAGATGAACATGTTGGGGTGCCTGGGTGGCTCAGTCGGTTGAGCGGCCGACTTCGGCTCAGGTCACTATCTCTCGGTCCGTGAGTTCGAGCCCCGCGTCGGGCTCTGTGCTGACAGCTCAGAGCCTGGAGCCTGTTTCGGATTCTGTGTCTCCCTCTCTCTGACCCTCCCCCATTTATGCTCTGTCTCTCTCTGTCTCAAAAATAAATAAACGTTAAAAAAAATAAAAAAAAAAAGATGCACAGCATTTCAGGTTGACAACAGGTGGACTTGTGATAGTGAATTTTGTGTGTCGACTCCACTGGATAATGGGATGCAAAAATATCTGGTTAAACCTTTCTAGGTGTGTATGTGAAGAGAACTTCAGAAAAGATTAGCATGTGAAAAGGTTAGCTTTACTGAGTAAAGCAGATGGCCTTCCTCAATGTGTGGAGGCACTGTCTAATCCACTGAGGGCCTGAACAGAACAAAATGGTGGAGGAATGTTGAAATCACACTCTGGCTGAAGGATTGGGCTGGGATATTAATCTCCTGTGCCAGGAACTCTTGATTGTCAGGCCTTCAGACTCAGACAGAAATCTATACCAGCTCTCTGGCTCTCAGACCTTGGAACTATACCATTGGCTTTTCTGATTTTCCAGCTTACAGACAACAGATCGTGGGATTTTTCAGTCTCAGTAATTGTGTGAGCCAATTCCTTATAATGAATCTCATTCTAGACATATATTTATCCTATTTGGTTCTGTTTCTCTAGAGAACTCTGACTAATATACCTTGTGTACTCTATACCCAGTCTATCTCCTGCTATGTATGTTGATATTTGATTAAATGCCATTTATTTTTATTTTTGCCAGAGCTATTTCTGATCAGAACAAAAGGTTAAGAAAAGAAAAACCTAGTCAATGTTTTGATATATATCTAAATGGAGCCATTTAAAAACGTTTTATTATTACAGCACTCTTAAGAAAGTCCTTGAATGCTAAAAAGCACACATGACTATAACATTTAGTATACTTCTAGAATGTCCTGTCACATCATTAAATCACACCCAAAGATTTTACAAGACTAGAAATTATTGACATCAGTCTTTAGCAAAATCTTCTCAGGGAAGGACAAAATGTGACCTAATAAACTATCTTCAGTGTGAGAGATAGGCACTGTCTCATAGAAGAATTCCAAATAACCCTTTAAAAAATGAACTCATGTAAAAAATATTCCTGTATTCTCTTTTAGACAGATCTTAGATCCTTAAGCGGTTTCTTGCTTCATGTTCCATTTCCTTTGATTGCTTGGACAGGAAATTGACATATGATGCTGGATGACCTAGATGGCAATCAAATGTCCCTTTTCTGGACTACAGAAATCAGTGCTCAAAGTACACAAAGACATATGGGAACCTGTTTTGTGGAACGTCAACTTGTTGGATCAGTCCAACTTTTTCACTCCCAAAAAAAGTAAAAAAAAAAAATCTAAATTGGAAATGGCTTCCAAATATTCTATTGTTCTTCCCTTTTCCTCAAACATTCTTCATGATGTCTACATGAATCCAGCTCAATTCTTTCCTTAAAGTCTCAAATTAAATATAGTTTCCTCAGAGAGGCCTTACATGAACCCTAACCTAAAATTACCCCCTTAGGGGTTTTTTACCCCCTAAAAATCCCATTACCTTCTATCCCAACTCACCCATATTTTTATAGCATTTACACCTGCAGGAATTATACAAACTCCCCAAATAATTGAAAGGTTTCACAAGATTCTATAAGATCCACTAATATAAAGCTTTAACAAAGGTAGGATACATAGCACAACGGGCCTGGAAATATGAATACATTGCACTATTGCTATAAACCCTTGGAGCAGTGATACAGAAGAGAGGCCCCAAGAGGCATTGAAGGCAGGATTTCAGGTCATTTGGGCAGGGAATACTGGAGTCCTAGGTATCCAAAGCATGATCTCCTATTTATAACATGTGTGACTCCATATACTTGGCACTGTGTTCTCCTAAGTCTCTTGGGAGGGGCAAAAATCAAAGGAGGGCCTGCATGTGGGTCTTAAAACACAGGGAGTAAATTTGGAGCCATAGATTCCCAGGTCTGTTACCTGGACCCAGGACTGGCTGTCTCTTATATTTTAATATTACCTGCCTAAAGAACAACTGGGACTATGATGGTTTTCTGTACAATCATGAGTCCGGAGTCCAGCATGTTGTATAACAGGGACCCAATGAATGTTTTTGGATAGGTGGATGGATGGATGGATGGATGGATGAACGGATGGACAAAAGAAAGAGACACAATAACTTCATAAATCTATATCAGTCCTGCCACTTTCAAATGTGACACCGGAGTAACGAATATAACTAAGAAATAGAAGACTGTAGATTAACATGTAAACTCAGTTCTTCTAAACAAAGTGCTATTATTAATAGAGATATTTATGTTCAAAGACAAAAATATGATTCAAATCAGTGTATGACTTGCAAAGTTAGTTGTATAATTCAGCTAGCAGTGACAAATCTAATGAATTAATGATATAACTTGAATATTAGAGATACAACTTAGGATCTCATTGCATGTTTCATTTAAAATTTGATCCACTGTGCAAATAAATCTTTAAAATATACTCTTAAATTTAACTGTAAATAAAAATGTAGAGACTAGTAGTCTGTAGAAGTGAGGAAGGAAGATGATTAAATCACCACAGGTACTCGACCAGCAAGGAAAAAAGGAAGCTCAAAATGGGTAGAACAGAGAAAGACTAAAAATAAAGGAAGGAGAAAGAGAAATATATCATAATCTCATGTCACCGTCATCAATATTCATTGCACTTGGCCACTCTGCACTTTGCATTACGCTGGA
This sequence comes from Prionailurus bengalensis, assembly GCF_016509475.1. Taxonomy (NCBI): domain Eukaryota; kingdom Metazoa; phylum Chordata; class Mammalia; order Carnivora; family Felidae; genus Prionailurus; species Prionailurus bengalensis. Next base: position 37,905,796 of record NC_057359.1, read on the forward strand.
CACCGTGAGACACCGTTCTATCAACATTGGTATTGCTGAATCATCTGGAACTGTAAGTGGGCCAGATAGCAGAGAACTTGGTTGTCTAAAAACATTACTTCAGCTATTTATAATGAATTGGAAAAAAAAAAACCCACACACTTCCAGCCTAACTACTATGGCAAAGCAAAAAGCTGACTGAAGCAATGATTCAGACATTTCAGGTTTTTAAAAAAAAATCCAGTAAATATTGTTCCTCTATATATTGTCCATTCCCCATCTTCCTCCCACATTTTATTGTCCTCGGGATATAGTCACTACCTCTTAAAACTACCTCTTTTAGAGAATGAAATTTCAACATTGCAAATTGAATATCAATGCTTTCTCTACTGACATCTTCCTTCTGAGTTTGCTTATCCTCATCAATAACAATTTCATTTTAAATTACTTGTAAATGCCACAAGGCAGACACAATAGCCTCAGTAAAATATAATGGAAGATATTTTGTTTCTCGGCTTTTCTTTTTCTTACTTTTCTCCACTTTGCTTCCTTGATTAAGTTCCGAGATTAAAGGAATATAAAGTAGAATTCATCTTCATGAAATATGTTACCTCATTATTTTTCTGGTAATTTAAACTCATCTGTTAACAAATAATCTTTTGAAAACACAGACTGAAATTTTTAAATCATTAAGAAGATTGGTTTCCAATTTAGAACTACATGTTTTTTTCTGAAAAAAATATACTACCGCTTCTAAGCCTAGACGTATCTAGGTAAGACTGAGAAATCCAATTAACATCTCTCTTCTAAACTGCCACCACCCTGTTGCTAAAGCCTTCCTTTGCATGCAGGGCCTCCATTTGCCTACCCAGTTTTGCAAGGCCTAACAGATGCCCCTCACTCCAAGGTCCATTTTCTCCCATTCCTATCTTCACCACATTTATTGCCCATATCATCACTTGTATAATGAACATTGATTACCAAATGACTTTGCCTCTACTCTTGCATTATTTTTCTCAGCTACTGTTCTCACATGTGCATTACTTCTCTTATTGTAACGTAAGTATCCTTTAGTTAATCAGATCAAAATTTACATTTTGGCAGGAACCTTACCTCCTATTTCTTAACCTGGCATGAAGAACCAAAAAGCTGTGGGTATGGTAGTGGTTCAGAAGTTTCAATTATTTTGCATTTTAGCTACCAACGCATTTGGATAATGATTTACATTTTGAAGACTGACTTCCCATCATCTAGTTTATTCAGTCCCTATAACAACCTCTTAGATTTTCCGTCACATAGTAGAAGGGATAAAAAAGAGTCCTAGAAAGGCTGCGTTACATAAAGACCAAGAAAGAAACCAAAGCCATGACTCCAAGGACAAAGACCTTTCTACATTATTGGGGAAAACACAGAACTACATAGTTCTAATACTGGGATTGAGTGCAAAGGTAGCATCGTGGTAATGAAGTTCAGCCAACAACGCACAGATGCGTCCCCCTAACCGAGCAGTTGAAAATAGCATAGCCAGAGAAGGGGCAACAGCTGTGTCTCTATTGGGCACTCACTTTGCAAGTTATATTTGCGTCTGTGCTCCTTCTAAGGTTGTTTTGTTAATACATTTGGTGATCTCTGTGTAATGCATAAATTTCATAAAATAAAAAAAAAAAAAGGAATAAAGAGCAAAGCCCCACCAGTGGGGGCCGGGGGGCAATTGGTGACATTTATAGTCCATGGTATACATATCCACACAATGTTTGTTTATTGCCTCGTGTGCACCTCTTCTAAATAGCTATGAAGATGGATATATTTATTATAAGAAAGGCTACAGGTACGTTTGGAGATGGGAAAGTACAGAAGCCACATAAAAACTGCATGATTTATAAAGATGAAAAGCTAATTTTTCACTGATGCGTGTTGCAGGACTAAATGGTCATCACTGTTTTCTCCCCGTGTGGCAGAGACTGGTGATACTCTCTTCATTTAACACATAATAAAATTGTTATGCCTCAGGTAATAAACAAAACTAATAGCATGAGAAGGAAAGAGTCTGGACCATTTAACTGTCTGTTGTCCATTTCGACTGTAAAATGAAATTCCATTTTTTTGAGAGTCACATCCTGACTCAAAGGCATCCTGATTACTTAACACACTGATGTCTTTCTTTTATGCAAATCTGATTGGTGTCAAGTCAAGCAAATAAACACTAAAACATTGTGCTGCTTCTTCTGGCTTGATTGATAAAAAGCTATTTTGCTAAGGCTAAAGCTTTTCTTATTTTTCCGTAACTCAACCTTATGTGTCTGAATAAAAGAAATGCATCTATTTGATGGCCATTAACTCTTGGGGATTTAACTCTCCCTTGGAAAACACTTCCCATATGAATCCATGCAGAATGTTCTCTTTAAAAATGCCTTTGATTAAAGATAATGCATAGTGATGAATGGATGTTAAATTTCTGCTAAATGTTTCATTAACTTTGTATTACTATTAAGCTAATGCCAGCAATCATGTTAAGGTTCTGCCTGATTATCCATCAAAATGCGATATACCTCTTCTACATTGCTAAGCCCCCAGAATCATTCTTTACTAGATTCATTATATCATTCTCTATTCCATGTTTGGTTTTTATATGGAAAGCAATTTCTCTAATGTTGGATTCCTTTATTGTATTGAGCACAAGTACATTTATTTGCTTTTTTTATTCTGTAATTTCCAATCATCCGATTGACTCTAGTTTCCTATCTCTATCCTCTATGTTTAATTCTGCTTTTGATGTCACGTGAAAGCTGCTTGTAAAAGTCAAAATAGAGGTTAAATGAATTAGCAGAACAGAGCCCTTAAAATCCTCTGTATTAACTAGATCAATTTTTAATTTTTTTTTAATGTTTTTATTTATTTTTGGGACAGAGAGAGGCAGAGCATGAGAAGGGGAGGGGCAGAGAGAGAGGGAGACACAGAATCCGAAGCAGGCTGCAGGCTCTGAGCTGTCAGCACAGAGCCCGACGGGGGGCTCGAACTCAGGGACCGTGAGATCATGACCTGAGCCGACGCCGGACACCCAACCGACTGAGCCACCCAGGTGCCCCTAACCAGATCAATTTTAAGCAAAGACTTTTTAGCTAATCATGCATATTGCACAAAATTAATAAAATACAGAAAAGGAGAGAAGTGGCACATGCACCAGTGATCATGACTAGTGACATTTTTGGTTCATGGTATGTCTACTATATGTATTTACAGTCTTTTACCTCCATCTATATACCTTTAAACCTATATATAACACACTTGTGCTATGGCTTTATTTTTATAATTAGTATGATTTATAATTTATTACATATGAACATTATACATACTACATTGTGTTTCTCTCTCTCTCTCTCTTTTTTTACTTAATCATAAATATTTCTCGATGTCAGTAAGCATTCTTCTGCACTGTCATATCTGCCATCATCTTATTGGCCTCTTTGTTATCTGTCCCTTCAACCTACCGAGAATATTCCAGTTTCCGACTTTTGAACTTGCCATTTCTTCAGCCTGGGATTCTATTTCCCTCAAATGTTATCAGTCCTTGGTTTCTTCCTTCATTCAGTTCTGTCTCAAATATTACCCTTCAAAAACGCCTTCCTGGAGAACTCCAAACAATGTGCTCCAGTATGCTATGCATTCTTAATGCATCCTTCACTGTGATACCAAACACCCTCTGACATCCTATATCCTTTACATTGTATCATATAGCATATATTTTTATTGATTTGTTTCCTTTCTCCCCCACCAGAATGTAAGCTACAGAATGTGACCTTTATAGGCACAGGCTTTGTATGTTTTGTTTACTACTCTTTCTCCAATGTTTAAAACCATTTACAGCACAGAGGGAATGACGTTTCAAAATCAGTAGATGAATAAATATTATTCTGACACATGGTTTTGACAGTAATCCATTTAAATAGCCCCAAAATATTAGCTTGTTGTAGAATTTCCCAAAATATCTTTTAATGGAAAGTAGAAGTTCCAACATGAAATCATCCAACCAATCCCTGCACCTTAACAGTGCTTAAGCGTTACATTGTGACTAAAAAGTGTTAAGTACCTCTGTCACAGGCCATGAACGTTCAGGAAGTTTCCCTTGCATAGTTTATTGCTCCTTGATAACTTGATGGAAGATGAATAGTGAATTTATTTTGTAACTACATTGATAGTTGCTATTTTGTGCAGGCTGCTAGGTTCAACTCCAGTCTCCATATATCCATGTGTTTTATTATGCATTATTTTTCCAATATTTTTGCAAGGACCTTCGGACAGGTACTAACGGGTGTTTTTTTTGTTTTTATTTTTGTTTTTTTACTGTTGTCCTCTTTATTTATTTTTGTTCTTTTTCGAATTACCCACAAACTAGAATAATAGGCAATTGTCAACAAATATTTATTTGTTCATCACTTGTTAATTACCCCTATTGTAGGTTCAAGTAACCCAGTAAACATGAAAGTAACAGAAGGTAGAAGACTATATTACAGCAGAAGTTTTCATGGAAGTTTTAGCTGAACTGCAAAAATTATTTTATTAAGATATATTTCTCCCCACACGAAACCATATTATTCAGTTCTGTAGGAAATCTTACATCCATTATCCATAATAATGCAAATTTTTAAAAATTATCACTAAAACAAGGACATGAGGCAGTATCCTTTAACTACAGAAGTGAGGCGCGAGGCCATTAATATTAAGCTGAAGGCTTCTGGAGGCAGAAACCTTGGGTTCAAATCCGTATTTCTATATGTCTATTACTCACAAGTTATCCAACCACCGTCCCTATATCGTCTATAAAATGGGAATGTTAATGATACCTTCCTTGTAGGTCACTGTGAAGACAAGTTAAAATATGTAAAGCACTTAGAATAAAACTACTTAGATTAAAATACATAAAAGACTGTGCCTCAGACATAGCATTTGCTACTGCATATTAGTTTGTAAGCGCTAGTTATGTGAGTAGGCAACAGACATGCCTTGTGTCCTCAAAGTAATGTTGGCAATTACAGAAATTCTTATCTGCCATTATGTATCTATACGGAAAATGATCACTTTGAGAATATTTGTGAACTCTCCTTATCAACCTTGTATCTCCATCGTGAAGCAAAGTCAATAAAAAATCTAAAGAAAAAATACGTCAATTGGTTTAAAGATTGGAATTAAAAGGGGAGAGAAATATAGTAAGAACCAAGTGAATAAGAATTGTAGAGGGGAGACTCATGCTGTTTGAGGAGCTTGCATCCCCCTTCTCCTTCCCTGTCCCTCGCCTCCCCTGCCCCTCTAACCCCCACTCTCATCTGCCTCCCCTGCCCCTTACCTCCTCCTCCTCTCTCCTCTGCCTCCTTCTCCTTCTCCCCCACCCTTCTCTTTCTTGAATTGTTTTTGCATGACACACTAATCTGGGATGGAACAAGTCTAAAACTTCAATGAAGCCTACCCAAACGTTTTATATTTGCCTCGCTCAAAGTTCATCCGTGACTATGCCTTCACTTGTTTTCTACTAAAAAAAAACCAGACGTGTCAATACGTAAACCACATACCATGAATCCTCTCTACGCCACTTTTGGTTTTTAACTATATGGAGAAAAAAACAGTAAATAATGAGTTAAAGGAACTGATTCACCTTCCCTACCTTTATGCCTCCACGGTGTTAGAATCCCCATTTCTGTGTATTGCGTGACTGTGGACACCAAGAACAGGAACTAATGCTCATGTTTCACGGGTCCAAAAGCGCTGTGACAAAGCTCCACAAGTGACCACCCTGCTCATCCCTGGAAACACTCCCAGGAGACAACCGGTCTAGTAATGTGAAGATAACAGGAATACACCCAAGCATCTTCTATTGTCAGGGTTTCTATTGGCAAGTGTGCTTGAAGATCTCAGTTCATAAAAGGAGACAGGAAATTGTGCCACAGACTCAACAGTTCTGCTGGGTAATGAAAACTGAATGGTTCTAAACAGCCTCGGCGATGAAGACAGCCAATGAGTCTAGGGCTATTGTACATTCATCTTCCTGGAGAGCAATTTTCCAAACAAAGGGGATATGACTATAACACGTAAGGAAGTAATGCGATCTAAAACATGTTTATTTTTTTCTTAAAATATTATTTGTGGTTTATTTTATTTCATTTCATTACGGAATATTGATAAGAAATAATGATAAGGCAATTTTGATAAGAAACACTGAAGGCCGGGGCACCAGTGAGAAAGAAAAAAAGAGAACTTTAAAAGGTTTCTTTGTAAAATATCCAACAATAGCCTGATAGGGAAATGTTAATTAACAGACCTAAAGAAATGTGCTTTTTTTTTTTTCTTTTTTTGTAGCCTCAAAGAACAGGATTACTTGGTTGGTTGGTTGTGGGTATGAAGTTTATAAAGCATTCCTATTTCTTAATTTTCTTTTTGTATAGTCAATTGTGCTTTAAAAAGGGTTCTGGTATATTGCCAGCTTGGCTGAGTAATATTTAGAAAAATCTGAACATGTCTCTTACATTGGTAGGATAGGTATTTTAGAAGCCTTTTGCATGAAAATTCCTGAGTATCCTTAAAGGAAAACCAAAAGTCAGACACAGTGCACTTCATGCTATAAAGAAAAGAGAGGAAAAAAAGAGTTGGGTGGGTGAACAATTCTATTAGGTATATCTATCGTCCTGGCCAAACCAGCATCTGTCTCCTCTTTCAGTCCTACAAACCACAGGACCTATAAACAAGCAAGTATGCAAATTAAAATAACCCTGAAAGAACCTGGACACCAAAAACTATTTAAACCAAATACTATTGTTTTGGAACGCATCTAATAGATCACAACACAAATGAGAAATATATTCTTCCCCACTTTGCAATAGACCACATAAAGCTTTGACTCATTGGAAACCCATTTGACAAAGGGTTAGTGACTGAACTCCAACAGGCCCTGGTAGGAGACAAACTGCATTTCAAAGAACAATCAAATTACTGGTTACTGCATTTGAAATATATACTTGAGATTACACAGACACACACACAGACACACACACACTAGAGCATTGGGGGCCATTTGGCTGAAGGTCAGTATCTTAAAGCATATACAATATATTTTCTAGCTAGTAGTTGTTTGTATCCACTTGTATATGTTAGGGTTTTGTTTCCATGTCATGTGGATTGTTAAGATATTTGTTAGGCTCAGGGTGCCTGGTGGCTCAGTCAGTTAAGCATCCAGCTTTGGCTCAGGTCATGATCTCACAGTTTGTGAGTTTGAGCCCCGCATCAGGCTCTGTGCTGCCAGCTCTCTCTCAAAAATAAATAAATATTAAAATTACAAAAAAATATATTTTTTAGGCTCTGGAACCTGGGGAAAATAGGAAGTCCAGCACCACTGGACTGCATTTGAACCTGTTTTGTTTGAGAGGTGAGAACTAGAAATTAATAGAACTATTTTCATGAAATACTGGTTGATCCTCTAGGTACCATCAGAGATCTTTAGGGGAAGGGTGAAAGCCTGGCAGAGTATGGATCCTGGCAAGCCTCTGGTCACCTAAGACATCAAGAATTTTCATCAGTGTGAATGGATAAAGAAGATGTGATATATATATATATATATATATGCCATGGAATATTACTCATTGATCAAAAAGAATGAAATTTTGCCATTTGCAACAACATGGATGGAACTAGAATATATTATGCTAAACAAACTAATTAGTTGGAGAAAGACAAATATCAGATGATTTCACTGATATGTGGAATTTAAGAAACAAGACAGAGCCATATGGTCTCTGTCATAACTCCCCTGCCACTGTAGCATAAAAGTGTTCACAGAGAATACGCAAGTTTATTACAATAAAACTTTATTTACAAAATTGGTATATAATTATCTAACTCCTGACCTAATTCCCTGTCTGGCACAGGATCTGGAGAAGCTGAGGAAAGATCCAACAGGTGTCGGAATTGCTGAGTACCCAGGTGCTACTCCGTGACAAGCAGGTGAGAGAGCGGATAAGCCACCGTGTTCATGGGCTGCAGCAGTATGTGAAGCCTCGCTCCAGCCCTTGAACTTAAAGAAAGCAAGGTGGCTGCTGTTCCACTTTGGAAAGTAACGTAGAGTACTGGGTATGGTAAACATGTACGCAAATACACAAGTTTTCTTCTTTTTCAACATATGTTGAAATCATTGTATGGTTTTCCTCTCGTACCCTGTTAATATAGCAAATTACACTAGGTTTTAAATATTCCTTCTTTATTCTTTTAAAGTGATAAAATACACTTACTGAGATTCAAACCTTAAACCTACTTTGCATTTCTGGCCCTTTATTGGCCATGCTGTATTACCCCTTGTAACATTGCTGGATTACGTGTTCTAATATTTCATGAAAAGTTTTTGGGTCTATTTTCATAAAAAAACATTAATCTGTAATTATTTTTTCTTATAATGTCTTTGTTAGGTTCCGGTATGGGGGTGATGCTGGTTTCAGAATAATTTGGGAAACAGTCCCTCTTCCCTCTTTCTCTACTTCTTGAAAATGTTTGATTAACTATTTATTCCTTAAATGTTTGATAAAGTCACACTGAAGCCATCTGGACATGCAGTTTGCTTGGTAGGTATATTTTTTATTACTAATTCAATTGCTTTAACAGATATGGTAAAATTAATAGTTTTTATTTCTTCTTGAGTGAGCCTTGGTGTTTTTGCCTCTCAAGGAATTTACCCATTCCATCTAAGATGCCAAATTTATTTGTATAAAGTTTTTCACAATCCTTCCTTATTTTCCTTTTATTATCTAGAAAATCTATAATGTGGCCTCTCTCAATGCTGACATTCGTAACTCATCCTCTTTTTCCAAGACTGAAGATAACTGTGGTGGAGGAGAAACAATGTGAGGACAGAAGCAGAGACTGGATGAGGCAGCCCCGAACCAAGGAGCATTGGTGGCCATCAGATGCTGGAAGAAGCAAGGAGCAGCTTCTCTCTCAGGGCCTCCAGAAGGAAACAGGCAGGCCCACACCTTGATTCTATCCCCGTAAGACTCATGTTGGGACTTCTGGCCTCCAGAACTGTGTGAGAATATATGTCTGTTCTTTTAAGCAAGTTAAGCTTGGCATGCTAACATCTGGCACACCTGTTTGCAGACTTTGTCGTTCGTGATCTCTGAGCCTCCTCACCGTGAACCCTGACTTTTTTTCATAATTATAGCATATGGCTAAAGGTGCAAATTCTGTAATCAGCCTAGGTGAAAACACGATTCCAACAACTTTTAGTTTGGTTTCGTTTAATCTTTTTTTTTAATGTTTATTTTTTTTTGAGACAGAGAGAGGGAGAGAGAGAGAGAGAGAGATAGGGAGACACGGAATCCAAAGCAGTCTCCAGGCTCTGAGCTGTCAGCACAGAGCCCAACGTGGGGCTCAAACTCATGAACCGCGAGATCATGACCTAAGCCGAAGTCAGACCTTAACTGAGCCCCCCAGGCGCCCCTAGTTTAGTTTAATCTTGACCAAAAAGCTTAATTTCTTTATGCCTCAGTTTTCTCATCTGGAAAGTAGTTGAAATAATGATGCCCAACTCATAAGGTTGTTGTGAGGAACAAAAGACTTCCCACCTAAAAAATACTTGAACTTGTACCTGTTCCACCATAAACACTGGTTAAGCGTTAACTATTAGCACCTACATTTCAAAGAGCCAAGCAAACAAAAAACTATCCCTGTGCTAACCCCCATCCTACGAAAGCCAACCTGGTTAAATCCGTACCAGTTATCCTGTCTGACCAGAGGATTAAAACAGGTGGATCAAAGAAAACAAAATTCTTTATATTTTGATTATCTTGAATTTAGTTAACAACTTATTTTTAATATACAGGGTCTGTAGCTTTGGGAATTTCCGAGGTCACTTTGCACCATTAATTCTTCGAAACAAAATGCAGGGATTAACACCACCTGGGTGGCTTAGTCGGTTAAGTGACTGACTCTCAGTTTCGACTCAGGTCGTGATCTCACGGCTTCGTGGGTTCCAGCCCTGCATCAGGCTCCATGCTGGCATCCCAGAGCCCTCTTGGGATTCTCTCCCTCTCCCCTTTCTCTCTCTGCCCCTCCCCACTCACCCCGTCTCTGTCTCTCTCAAAATAAATAAATAAACTTTAAACACACACACACACACACACACACACACACACACACAAAGAAGGACCACAGCATGAGCTGTAGTGCATATAGGCTGTGCAGCTGAACAAGGAGGCCCTGGCCACAGACTCACAAAAAGATGTCACATCATTGTCTTATTCATACATGGCCCCTTCCATCCAGATAACGTCAGCATGAACGGAACTCCTTGTTTCTCTTGCTCAGCATGATCTATATGCATAATGTGTGCAGTAACTCCTATTTTCTTCAAAACTGTCAATTCACTGGAATTAGAGCCATTGTTACTTTAACTTAAAAAAAATCAATTTGAACATGTTTTTCCTGCTTCCAAAGCTTGAATTATTCATTTTATGTTTGGATTCTTCAGAATCCTTCCTGGGTGTAACTTTTAGAACATGAATTTATAAATGAATATGCAGAAACGAAACCCTGAAATTGAAAATATTAACAAAGCAGTATGTGCAAGAACTGCCAGTTGTCCATAATCACAGGGAAGCTACAAAGCGATGTGAGGTTATGGTTGTTTTTCATCTTATTTCTGAGTTGCTTTGTAAACAATATGGAAATGTGCTAAAAATCCTTTAAAAGTGCTTTGTAGGGAGAAGATACTCCAAGGTGGAGAATGTAGCCAGAATTTCTCTCTTGGAAGTATGAATTTCACACAGCTCAGGGACCAGCCTGTCACAGTTTGCACGAATTTTGCTCCCTTAGACAGGCTTATTTCTGTCGGAATTTGCTAGAAGGTATGTCAGCACAACAAGAAAAATAAAAAAAAAAAAAGGGAGAAAGAGAAGGGGAAGGAACAGAAACAAAAGAAGGAAGCGGTTATTTATAATCTCCGTTGCCTTCTCCGGAGAATGCATATCAATAATTGGAGGTTCCATTGTTTCCTGGGAGTGCGATGGGTGAAAGGATGCAAAATTTGAAGAGCAGAGGTGGGGCTGACATAAAAAAAATAAAGATCTAGAAATATGAAATGAGACCCAGTAAAAATTTAAAATTTAAGGCTCTGGGCAGATCAGACATGTCTAATGGGGATATTTTTAAGTACTTTGCTGTGTGATGTGAAATGTTAACTATCTTCTTCATCTCCCTCCCGAAACTTCTGTAAAACATAAAACAATTATTTCTGCTTTGTGGGTTCAATTTGCAACAGTGAGCTTGTCCTTCCTGAAGATCAATGTGAAAGAAAAAAAGGTGAAAAACAAAAACAGAGGCTGCCAGCGGAGTCTGCCACAGAGAGGTTATACTAACACAAGACAGACAAAGAGAATCTGAAATTAAGGGCAGGGGACGTTAAACAGAGCATCCTCCAGGATAGCATATCAGAAAACTCTAATATTACCTAGAATGGGTCTTTCTTTCTCTCACAACATGGGATTTTATTTTATTTTTTAATTGGACATTAGCAGAGAACACAATTGACATGAAATGGAATACTTTACGTTGTGTGTCAGTAGATGTTGGGAAATGCCACCGCACACAGAGGAAATCTAGAATGTTGTGTGAAGAATGAGTGAACGCACAGCTGGTGTATTTGAATGTTTGGCTGTTTTCCTGTGATCACTGTTGGCAGCTAAAGCCAGGGGTCTGTGGGGACTCCGGAAAAAGTGCTAAGGTGGCAATTTCTCTTTCAGTCACAAGCCAAAATTTGTTTGTTTGTTTGGTCTAGTTTTATTGGGAACACACAAAGGTCAACTTCTTAAAACAATTTATTTAAGCACTTACAGGACTTTAAACAGCCTGGTCACTGGGCTCGGGAGAGTCATCGAAATTGCTGTTTTTAAATACTATTTGAGAAGGTCAAAAGGAGAGCCTGCAGAGGGACACGCGCTGGAGGCAGAGGCCGGCTGCTGGGCTGCAAATCCCAGGATGGCGGCAATGCTGGGTCGGCCGCAATCTGCTGCCAGCCTGGTCCTGTGTGGCCCACAAGGGAGAGGACTGGGGAGAAGGACGGGCGGAACATGGCTGCGGACCAGATGGCCCGAAAACCTGCCTCCTGTGCTGAGAGAAAAATCTGCCAAAACCAGGTGTTTCACGTTTTTGTTTTTTCTCTCTCTCTGGTTTTTATTTTGTTTTGTTTTTGTTTTTTTTTTCCGGGTGTTTCTCTGTGCAGGTTCATTGTGAAGGCTCTGACACGGACACAGCTGTCTAGGAATTCTCTAAGGAAATGAGATTTTCTTTTTTTTTTTTTTAAGTGTAAGAGATTTTGGAACTAGCTTTTGGAGACCACCTCTATGTATCGCACAGGGAGAGTCCTTTTATCAGGTCATTTCCAAGCACAGCATGAGCCCTAAAGGGAGTTGCGACCATTCTTCTTATTGGTTCTAATGGGGAAAGGAGGCTGAATTAATTAGATCCCTTCATTGGTGAAGACTGTGTTAGCAGCCTGAGAATAATGAGATTGTTTGTATCAATAATCTTGTAGATACGTTAGCAAACTGTCTTTGCTCTCATAAAAAAAAAAAAGAGGGGGGGAGGTCTTCTAATGAAGAGAAGGATCTAGATCTGCACCTGTCTGTCCATGATGCACCCATGAAAGAGAACCGGAACAAAAGAGGATCAACGAACACTGTTTATACTGTGACAGGGAACACTGAGTGATCACACATCTATTTTAAAGTCCCTCTGCCTTGTTCCAGGGGGAAAGAAAGTGAAGAAAATACACATCTCGTGATTCAAAACCCAAGACATCCAGTGGGTTACATTTAATTGGGGGTGGGGATGAGTGAGGGAACTCTTTCCAAATATTCCATATTTTCTCATCACAGAGAAAGTTAAACTTCCTACCTCTCCTTAATCTCACACGTCTGGCTAAAAGATCTGATTCAGAGAATTTTATGCTCAGTTATCTGTCTCCTTAAGTAGACGTGAACATGAAAAGTCCTAAAATGCCGACTGGCAACTGGATGATGCTAGTAGGCAAGGGAGTCCCTTGAGGACTTGCATGGTTTACCATCAAATTCCATATTTGGAGGGTTATGAGATATTGACGATACAAAATAATAGAATGTATTTATTCATATGCCAGCTACTAGATTCTGCAGGCTATTCTAGTGTTCTAATACTCTGTAGCCCAACTAGCCTATGTTTCCTCGGATACATAGGTGCTTCAGGAACATGGTAGACAGACACACATGAGCCCAAGTTCTTAGCATCATAGAAAATACGCTCTTATTGAGAAGTACATGATTTAAATTATGCACAACCTCTGGCAACTAATAGGCACATGGTCATTGTCGGGTTCAGTTCTCTTCGTTTCGAGAGGTAGTAGGCTTTGGTGCTGTGAGCCTCCACATGTTCTGTGTAGACAGCAAGCTGCGTTCTGTGGCAGGGCCCCAGGTCAATGCACAGAGTGGTTAGGGGAATGAGTGAGTACAACTCTAGGCCCCTGTCTTCCTTGCAACCCTGAGCTCTGATTTTTAACTGTTTTCTATATTGTGATTTAGAATGAGGTTGTATTGGGGAGAAAATGTTGGAAGGAGGTGGAGAGAAGGAGGAATGTTTAAGGCCATTAGGTGAAAAGCAAAACCAAACCAAACCAAACCAAACACTGGCCTGAACTAAAAGAAATCTCAATTTTAATCCTGGGCTTACTACTCCATTACTTTGAGAACTGGGCATATTATTAACTTCTTGAGGATGAATGTTCTCTAGATATTGAGGGAATATATCAGTACTTGGATTCAAATTATGTTGCTAAAGTGAATCTAAATGTTTAGATTTTCTATTTTTAACCGTAATATGTAAGAGCGTATATAATTAATACAATTTTTGTTTCCATGCAGTGTTTCTTATGCTCAGAGAACTCAAAACTCTTTTGAAGCAGGCTGATAAGGAGTATACTCACTACTGAACAGTTTGAATAGTACGTGTGACTGGCTTACAATCTTTAGTCAGTACTTTTATTTTCAAATTCCGAAAAGCTCTATATAGTTTATTGGGCTTACCATTACAAATGTATTGTTGATATGGGTAAGAATCTCTTAAGTTCTATCCTTAATGATATTAAGAATTAATAAAAGTTTTTTTTTTTTAATTGTTAGTCCTAGAAAATGAGAAACCGTGTATCTCTGTTTGTTATTGATCATCACGTGGGATGAGTATGCTTGGGCGTTCGTTGAATAAAGTTTTATTTATTTATTTTTTTTTTTAATTTTAGAGAGAGCTTGAGTAAGGGAGAAGGGGAAAAGCAGAGAGAGAATCCCAAGCCGGCTCCACACATGGCACGGAGCCTGACGAGGGGCTCGATCTCATGATCCTGGGATCATGACCTGAGCTGAAATCGAGTGGGCCGCTGAACAGACTGAGCCACCTAGGCACCCCTGTTCAGTAATATTAAGTTGAGCCATGGGATGAACTTTTGAACACTGAAATATAGTGCTAGATATATCCTTAAAGGACTGTTACTCTTGTTACTGTAAACCCTTACACTTCTCCAAGCACTCAGACACCCCACCTAACACTCATGCTCCCTCTTACTCCCTCACTCCACATACACAGTTTGCAGCAGCACCTTAGGCAATCTGGGGAATGTTTCACCACCCTAAGTTAGTCATGAAGCCAATAAGATGCCCAAATATCCAGATTCTAACTCAATCAGTGGCATTAATTGGGTCCGTGGTAATGCTTTTTGTGCTTGGACCATATTCAAAAATGTTGTCTACTTTTTACTTAAATTTGGAATCAAGTTTTTCTTCACTCTCTTTATAGATCCATTACAAATTAAAATAAGTCTCAAAAGACAGTTCCAAAAACTGATTTAATACCCAATGCAAGAAATAGGCATTTATTTAAAGTATCCCATATAATATTATCAATCAACAGAACATCAGTGAATATACATGATATTAATATAGAACATTATTATAACAACCCCTCTAAGCAAATTTGTGTAGCCAGCCACACGAGCATGCGTGCACACACACACACACACACACACACACACCCCTTTACTTTCAGTAAAAGTGGGATCGTGGGATCTCTGGTGTTTTTCAAAAAACTAAAATTATAGCATTTAAAATTACAAAGATCACCATTAGGAGAATATCATTCTCTTCCAACTTACTTAGACATTTAATTGTCGTAATAAAAGCTAATTTTAGCCTTTAGTTTCAGCCATAAGGGAAATAACAGTAGCTGCACTATAACCTCTCCGCTTTCTTTAATAAAATTTTCTTTTAATGTTTATTTATTTTTGAGAGACAGAAAAAGAGCATGAGCGGGGGAGGGGCAGAGAGAGAGGGAGACACAGAATCCGAAGCAGACTCCAGGCCCTGAACTGTCAGCACAGAGCCCAACACGGGGCTCAAACCTACCAACCGTGAGATCATGACCTGAGCCGAAGTTGGACGCTTAACCTACTAAGCCACCCAGGCGCCCCATAACCTTTCTGCTTTCAAATCTGTTCCCCCAAGCCAAGTAATGGGCTGATTCTACTATTCGCATTCTGTCATTCATAATGTCCAAGGTGCTATTAGTCATTTGAACTCCAAAATAAATTCCACGGTTTGAATATTTCATCAGTGTGTGCAGATTTATCCTTCACCTATATTCCAATTTGACAGAAAAGAATGAGAAAATTATCTTATTGGCAAAAGAAAGAGAGAAGGAAAGGAAGGAAGGAAGGAAGGAAGGAAGGAAGGAAGGAAGGAAGGAAGGAAGGAAAAATTAAAAACCCAACAACAGAAACAAGCTTTTAGGTACTACTGGATTCTAGTGAATGGTTACAACACAAATATAGAAGATAAAACAGAAATAAACTGAAAGCAGGAAAGAAGAAAATAAAGGTAAATAATTTATCTAGCTAGAAAGACTTACAAAATTAAGGAATTAGAAAGAAAATCGTTCAAAGCAGAGGTCCTATAAAACCTTCACCACATGCTTTTTGTTAAAACTAGATTTGTTATGTCACACCTCCATAACACAGACCTACGGTGCTTGGAAAATAACTTGTTCAGACTTACTTCATAGTGATTTTCTTAGCACTCTTTTTAAATGCATGTTTCCTCTCTTAGAAAAAAATCATGGGTTGTTATGAAGCTGTTTTTTTCTGGGTCAGTAAGTAGTTTAGTGAAGCAGGAAATATCCTTCAGAATGGAGTGAGGATTCACCTGTCTCCAGATGGTCAGAATAACCAGAATTTTTATACTCATCACTGCTATATTAAAAAGGATCCAGGCACCACAGTGAATTTCACATATCATGGTTTAAGTAGTGTTTTATTTTGGATGTGGGAGACCATGAATGACAACTGTTAATGAAACACACTCTACTTTGGTAGAAAACATCTTTAAGGTGTTCAGAATTTTTCCCTTAGTGAATTTTGATTAAAGGTTCATTGATGAGAATATATGCTCTTTTTGAAAATTCTGCTTCAAGTGATTAACTTTATTTTTCCGGAATTTAAAATAACTTTTATTCATCTCTAGATGTCTGCATTATACCCTGCTTCTCATGTGTATGAAGTCACTAGAAACTTTTTTTTTGTTCACAAAAGCCTGGATTATTTTTTTAAGGTAGCATACATGTTACTCTTTCATAAAATAATAACATCCAGGAAGATAAACCATATTGCTTGCTGTTACTTCTCAAAACCCATATTTTTTCTCAACTATTATCTGAGCAGTTGTTGGGGTAAATTCTTATTAGTCACCATGGTCCCTTTAATACCATAGTTAATGCTGGTCTTGGGAAAATACCAGGATATTAAATATAGCAAAATCCAGAATAATGTTTACCTAGTTCCTCTTGATAAGACTTAATTTTGGGTTGTGATGATTATATGAATAGTGAAGACACCCTGGTCCCAAGCAATATCAGTTATTGTGGCAGGCGATGGTTTTCATTCTGATGGGTTTAAGTTGCATAACCACTTAAGGAAGCCATGCTTTCTCATAGAAATTCCAGTCTGGTTTATTGAAATTCCAGTAGTTTGTGTAAAGATTCAAAATATCGTGCACATTTTCTGGAAGTTTACTTGAGTTCTAAAGATTCAGTTGGAAAGATGTCTCCTGCTAGCATATTATTAATAAGATGAATTATTTGTAGTACAATCTCATTCCCCTCCACATTCTATTGGCCAAAGAAGACCTTATCGTTAAGTCTGGAATTAAAAGTGTGGAGAAATATAATCCAACACTAGGATCACATAGCAAAACAAACAAACAAAAATGTTGAAGCATTGAAAACAAGGATACAGTCCTCCAGTCTTGATATATGATAGAGTAAGTTCTCCTATGCAGCTTTAAAAGTACGAAATTTGAAGTGTTGAGGTAAATAGAACAGATTTGCAAAAAAGACCACCAGACCAGCATAGTCTCCATTGAATTCATTTATAGAAATGAATTTCTAAAGAATGACTGAGTAAACTAGTCAAAAGGTGCCACTTTAATAACTTTAAAATGTTGGTAAACAATTAATGTGATAAAAACCTAACATAACATGATTTAGCATCCCAGACTTTGGAGTATAAACCGCTGTCTGTCCATGCTGACCGCTGGTGCAGGGATCCTAATCATTATTCTCCAGTTGTAGAGCCACACACACTCGCCGCTTTGCACAGGTGCACTGGGGTGGTCATTAAATTATTAAAATGTTTCCAGAACAGAGCTGGCATCTGAGCCTCAAACGCTGAGCACACACTCACCCCAGGTCACCCAAGGTCCCTCTAATGACATCCTTTCTCATAACCTCCTCATCATCCAGCAACTCAGATCATTTCGATCCAAACAGACAACTTTCATTCTGAGCAGACAGTGCCCATTGTCAGTGTCCATACTATACCGGAAAGGAGTATTTTTTTTTTAAATTTTAATGTTTATTTTATTTTTGAGAGAGAGAGAGAGAGAGAGAGAGAGAAACAAGCAGGAGAGGGGCAGAGAGAAGCAGACAGAGGATCCGAAGCAGGTTCCATGCTGACAGCAGAGAGTCCCATGCGGGGCTCGAATTCACGAACTGTGAGATCATGACCTGAGCTGAAGTCAGGTGTTTAACCAACTGAGCCACCCGGCCACTCCAGAAAGGAAGTATTTTGATTACCATATCCTCTGTTTGATCAAGAGCAGACATTTTAAGTTTATTACATCTTCTGAGAGGGGGCTAATTCCATTGCTCATGAGACACACTAAGAAGTAGGTCTGCTCTTTCTACTGTTGTCTAGTTTGCCTTCTCTAACAATTCAATCCTTGTTAGAGAAAAAAAAATTTTAAAAAACTGGCCCTTTCAAGTATTAGAAATAATACCAAAAATAAATGCAACATAGGCCCTGAGTGGTTTCTAATAATTATTCACTTTTTTTTTTTGCCTAAAGTAAGCAGAAAAATTTTTGGTGGGAAATAAATATATTACGATTTGAGAAATTAATATGGAATACAAAGTATCGGTAACAACCAAAGGTTATGTTTATTTTAAAACTGCAGTGATTGCATGAAAAATTAGATACTATCCATAACCTCTACCTGGGGTATAAAATTATAGAGGGGTGTATATTAAGACATAAACCAAGGAAAAGAAGACTTGGAGATGACAAGGGTGTGACCTTAGCACTTGTAACACATCCCAACTAAAAGCATAGAACATCAGGGGAGCCCGGGTATCTCCAGGCAGATAAACATCTAACTCTTGATTTGGGTTCGGTAGTGACGTCATTCCATCTTGAGCTCGAGCCCCATGTCAGGCTCTGACAGTATAGAGTCTGCTTGTGAGTCTCTCTCTGCCTCTCTCAAAATAAGTAAACATTTATTTTTTAAAAAGGGATAGAACACCATATTTCACGATTTTGGTAATTCTTGCAAAACTGTTTTTCGCCTTTGGGCAGCACATTTGTTATCATGTAAGAAGAAAAGAAAGATGATGTCATATTACAGTGAGCAGTGGTTTCAGAACATACCGTCTAACTGTGGGTCTAGTCTCTGGCCAGATTCCTCTGGGTTCTAGGGTCCTGTGGGAGAGAGGAGAGTGATAGATCTGGAAGGTAAATGTGTTTTACAAGATCTGAAATTCCATGTGTGCAAAGCCTGCCTGCCACAGTGTCTCCCTGTTCACTCCGCTCCTGAATGCACCCCTCCCCCTCCACGTGGCTCTGCCCTCTCTTCCCCTGTGCTGTGAGCATACGTGACAAATAAACTGCTGCCAATGTCATCTGTCCTGTGTCAGGTGTCATGCATGCAGGCTTTCCATGCTATTTAGAACAAAGGATCCCTCCTTCACCAGCAGGGTGAATAGAAGGTGATCAGAACAGGGTGAAGTACCCTGAAATTATAGCTATTTCAAGATAGATACTCCAAAGTAGGAGAGATGGGGACCCTCAGTTACAAAATCCCAGTCCATTTTAATCTATTAGACACACTGCTTAAGTTCCATGAGCTTTCTTTCCTAATGCCTACTAAACTGTTTGATATTTGAACAAAAGTGTTAGCTCCAAATACAAAAATAAAACTGTGAAATTAAACTTAATGAAAAATTGATTAAATGTCTGTAATATATAATTACTGAACTCCTTTATAGTTATTCATAGAATGTGGGTACATTTTAAGAGGCTTAATCTGATGTGAAATGAATAGCTCTGAAAATAAGAATTATTCAAAACTGGGAAGGCTACGGCTTAAGCAATACATACTGCTTTCTGGGAATTACGACCAAAATACCAACCAAACAACCAGAACTGATTTGAGGATAAAAAGACTAACATAGAGTAAGAGAAGAAAGGAAAGGTGATAAGAAGAAAGGACCCAGTAAAAGACAAAATACATCAATGCAGACATATGGAGAATTGTTTTCTGGAGGGCTAAGGAAAGGTCATTATGCTTGCTGTGGACTGTCTGGTTATATCTCATAGTAAACATTAAGAAAAAGTACACATACATTCCCTCTTATCTAATGAACTCTTGGGCTAGAAAATAGTGAGATTCCACATTGGCTCACAGTTTTGTTATATATAACATACATTCAAGTCTTCCATCCAACACCGTATTTCAAGAAAACAAAACTAAACGAGACTAAGAGAACTGCATAATGGCATAGGGCTGTGTTTACAGGGCTATTAATCTATCTTTTTCAAACCAATTCAACTGAGAGTAAACAAATAGCACGTGAACAGCGCCAGAATGAACACCAGAAACTCTCCACGTCTTTTGCTAACTAATATAACCAAAATCGAATAAAAGATACATTTTTGTTTGTTTGTTTTTGTTTTGTTTTGTTGTTGTGTTTTGTTTTGTTGTTTTGGCTTTTTTTTTTTTTTTTTTGTGCAGGGACACATGTGGTTTCAGTCAACAGTAGGAACCAGAGTGAATAAACATAATGTGGCATACTATTTTTGTTATACGTTTATTTTCACTTAGACTCTTATCTTTTGAAACTAATCATTGTTCTTTTTTTTCACTTTTTCTTTCTCTACCTGTCATTGTTTTTGTTTCCTTTTTCTTGTTATAAATAATTGTGTTTGTAATTTCCTTAAACTGAACAAAAGTATTATGATCTATATAAAACCATAAATTTCTTACATAAAAATTGTCACCAGTGATTGTTATTGATATTCATTAAGCGGACATAGAGGGTAAAGAAATTACCTATAACATCTACTTTGAAATTCACAAAAATCTTGAACTCTTGTGGCAGTCATAAAATTTGTTGTGAACCTTCAGTTTTGAAAAAAATTCAATCATTTGTTTAAATAGTATGCTTATTCCACAGATTTAAAAATGCTAACACAGGGGCGCCTGGGTGGCGCAGTCAGTTAAGCGTCTGACTTCAGCCAGGTCATGATCTCGCGGTCCGTGAGTTCGAGCCCCGCGTCAGGCTCTGGGCTGATGGCTCAGAGCCTGGAGCCTGCTTCCGATTCTGTGTCTCCCTCTCTCTCTGCCCCTCCCCCGTTCATGCTCTGTCTCTCTCTGTCCCAAAAATAAATAAACGTTGAAAAAAAATTAAAAAAAAAATGCTAACACAGATCTAATAAGGACTTTTTCCTGATTTAAATATAGTGAATATTAAAGGGAAAATCTGTTTGCTACTATGAGAAACCTTTGGGGTTTTTTTTACATTTTATTTTTTTGTTTTTAATTTCCAAAGAATTTTCTCCTATATATTTAATATAAACCTTTTCTGTTAGTGACAGATACTGTGCTAAGGAGAAATGGTGCATTTTTGGATTGTTAGAGCAAAGAAGATTTAAGTTACCAAAAGTTTGGCTGCTAACTTTAATTTAGTCCCATTTATTTAAATGGTTGCATTATAGCTGACAACATTTTGTGACATATACTGAGTATAACGATTCATTTATTTTTTTCTGCTCTAGTAACTATATCATAAATTATCATTAAAGTCCACCTAAAACTTGGTAGGAAATCATTCTTGGCATATTAATCTATATGCTAGTAATAGGCGAATTTCAATGTCCAATATAAATTTTCTGCTTTCATTTTCATAATGCACATGCAGGCTTAGAACATACATGAGATCCTAGTAACGTTACTAATATATGAAATATAACTAGTATATTATAAGTATAATATAATTAGTAACTTTACTAATATATGAAATATATGAAATTTAACAGTTTAAGTGTTTAAAAATGTGTAAGACCTTTTTTATTTAAGACTTTTATTTTTTTAAGTGATCTCTACACCCAATGTGGGACTTGAACCTATGATCCTAGAGTAAGATTTGCATATTCTACTTACTGAGCCAGACAGGCACCCCAAAACTATATGGCTTTTTTTAAATTTTTAAAATGTTTAAAATATTTTTTAAAATTGTAATGTTTATTTTTAAGACAGAGAGACAGACAGAGCTAGAGCAGGGGAGGGCCACAGAGAGAGGGAGACACAGAATCAGAAGCAGGCTCCAGGCTCTGAGTTGTCAGCACAGAGTCCAATGCAGGGCTTGAACCCACAAGTCATCAGATCATGATCTGAGCTGAAGCCGGGTGCTTAACCAATTCAGCCATCCAGGTGCCCCAGTTATTTTTTTTTCAGTTTATTTATTTTGAGATAGAGAATGGACCTGCAGGCACATGCAAGGAAGTAGGGGGGCGGGGGATGGAGCAGAGAGAGAGGGAGAGAATGGAAGCAGGCTCCCTGCTGGTGGCACAGAGGCCCACGTGGAGTTGGATCTCACAAACTGTGAGATCATGACCTGAGACAGAATCAGGAGGCCAACGTTTCACCAACTGAGCCACGGAGGTGCCCCTTTGTGAGACCTTTAATTTCATTTTCTGATTTGTCTACAGAGTATTAAAACTTCAGTTACATTACAATTTGAACTAATCTAAAATGTGGACCTTGGCATTCTTTTATGTTCATGTTCATTCATTTTGAGGGCGAGAGAGAGAATGTGAACATGAACACGAGCGGGAGAGGGGCAGAGCGAGAGAGGGAGAAAAAGCATCCCAAGCAGGCTCCGTGCTCAACCCAGGGCCTGACCCAGGGCGCAATCCCACAAACCTGTGAGTTCATGACCTGAGCCAAAACCAAGAGTCAGACGCTCCACCGACTGACCCAGCCAGGAACCCCTGCGAGGGCTTTTTTACTTTCTTTGTGGCACCTGGCTTTTTGTAGGCATTCAAGGGATTTGGGGGCTAATCTAGCAAAAAGATGTGACTGTGAGGTGGTACATGCCAAGGTTGGCATTGGCAAGTTTGCATACAGGGAAGGTCTAGAGGCTGTGACTATGGTCGGAGAGGTTGGGGTGGGGGGGTAAGGGCAGGTTGGAGGTGTCACTACTCAAAAGAGAGGAAGGCAAGGGAAGTCCCCAGGGCGAGGAGGCTCAGAGAGGGGCTCAGACATCTAGGTGATGTCACTCAGCAGGACAACAGGGAGTCTCTGGGTCCGAGGACTCTGTAGGGCAGCCGGGATTTGTTACCTTATAACGGCAATAGGTCTTTTCCATAGGAGATATGTCAAGGTGAGGTTCCACGGGGCATGTTAAACAGGCAGACTTGAGGGGCGCCTGGGTGGCGCAGTCGGTTAAGCGTCCGACTTCAGCCAGGTCACGATCTCACGGTCCATGAGTTCGAGCCCCGTGTCGGGCTCTGTGCTGACAGCTCAGAGCCTGGAGCCTGTTTCCGATTCTGTGTCTCCCTCTCTCTCTGCCCCTCCCCCGTTCATGCTCTGTCTCTCTCTGTCCCAAAAATAAATAAACGTTGAAAAAAAAAAAAAAACAGGCAGACTTGAAATGGCTAGAATTGTGCTTGCTTGGACTGTTTTTAAAACAGTTGTATGTTTAACAACTGTACAAACGTGAGGTGGGCATCAGTGGGCTTTTGGATTAATGGGTATCAGCCTGCAGCAAGGAAATATCTGAAGTACAAAGAGGCCATCTTTGGGGGCGCCTGGGTGGCTCAGTCAGTTTACACATTCAATTCTTGATTTCGGCACAGGTTCCTCATGATCTCACACTGAGTGAATTCAAGCCTCACGGAGGGCTCTATGCTGACAGTGTGGAGCCTGCTTGGGATAGTCCCTCTCCCTTTCTCTCCACCTCTCCCTTGTTCATTTGCCCTCTCTCTCTCTCTCTCTCTCAAAAATAAATAAAATAAACGTTAAAAAAATGTAAACACAAAACCAAGAGACCATCTTTGGATGATTTGTACAACACATTTCAACCTCACAAAGGGCAGGGCCTCTACTGGTGCAAATTGCCTTTGTTCTGGGGACCAGTTAATGAACTAAGGTCTCCGAGTGTGCAAATGGAGGACAATTCTTCAGGGTCCTCAGTCTATCCATGTCAACTGGTGCTCTGGGTAGAAAGTGGGAGAATGCCGACCAGCGAGGAGCTCATGCGATCGCTCGGTGAGGCACACAGCTCGGGCTGGAACCCAGAGGCACAGGGGCTGGTAGGCAGCTCCTCGGCCCCCAGTCTGAATAAGCCCCAGGGACATAAGATTGGGAGCGGCACAATTATGTGCCTCTGTACCGCAGGGCCTCCCTGCGACTTCCTCTCTTTTGAGGTGTCTGTGACGGAGTGGGAAGGACAATCTGCGTAGCAGGCTGCAGTCCTTTCTCTCTCTAGGAGAGAATGCCTCAGAAAGAAAGGAAGATGGCCTGATAAACATAAAACTTGGCATCATGCTCACTATACCAAACAATGACATCTGATAAGTCTAAGATGTGAGGGTGAATTTTAAGAGAACCTGACTTGGTGCCAAATGGTTTGCAGATAAGGGTGTTCGCCCACATTTATGAAACCCGTGAAAGGAGAAAGGAATACCAGAAGTGATCATCACGAAGAAAAAAAAAAAAAAGAGTGAAAAGCGATAAAGTGTGATGAAGAGAGATTTGTACGCTGGCACTCTGGAACCTACGTTACAGTGAATATAATGACATAGGAGGCTAGCATATATTTCTAGCTTGATAACAATGTCCTGATCTGCTTTTTGAAAAAGACCTCTATCAATTTACGTCCAAATTTACAGATCTTCTTTTCAATTGTGCTTCATCGAACATGATAATTTAGTTACCTATCCTGAGTACACAGTTAATAGAATTATTTGTAAAACGTTTTCTCCCTTTGAGGAGAATACAATGTTTATTCTGCCACAATCTATTTGCAGATTTTGAATTGCAATGCATTCTTTTGGAGAGACAGGCATCTCTCTAGGTTTGAAATTATACCCCTATTTCCTTTATCTGGAGATGCAAAGCCTTTTGTGCAACCTTGAGGACTAAGAGGGGTCAGAATTTTTTTTAGGAGTAATGAGTGGAGGAAGACAGAGTTATTCCGAGGGACACACAGAAATATTTCTGATAATCCTTGAGAAAGCAAGATCACACTCACTTTTCCAGGCATTCAAGGTAGGTTCCATTCGTGTCTTAACCTACTATCGTATATCAGGCCAAAATAGAAGTCCTATGGTGATAAGTAGGTAGAGGTGCAATGCAATATGGACCAAACAAAGGAAAGAATAGCTTATAGGAGACAGCATATAGATTGGCATTAAGTAATACATATTTAAGTTTGCATAAAAATGCTTTTCAACTGTCATTGCTGTGCTGCCAGTCGTTTTTCAAGTGCTGAAACATTTTTTGCCAAAAATTTTTTCTCAGATATTTTCTCGTTTCTACTTGTCTTAGTCATGTAGGTAGATTACTTAAGATTGACTATTTTTTATTTTTTATTAAGTTTATTTATTTACTTATTTTGAGAGAGAGAGAGAGAGAGAGAGAGAGCACATATGAGTAGGGGAGGGGCAGAGAGAGAGAAAGAGAGAGAGAATCCCAAACAGAGTCTGTGATGTTAGCACAGGGCCTGATGTGGGGCTCGAACTCACTAACTGTGAGATCATGACCTGAGCCGACATCAAGAGCTGGACGCTTAACCGACTGAGCAGCCCAGGCGCCCCAGGATTGACTATTTTTAGATAAGTACAAATGGAAATGCTATTCACCAGAGGTAATTTGGGGCCAAGTCTTCATGCTCAAAAATGCCATGTCTGCAAATATTTAGATAATCTTCCAAGCTTATTTTAACAGGTATGACTCTGGTAAATGTTGGTGAATGACTTATTCCACTCACTAGCCTGTGTGTTCTTTGATGGCAGGGAGTGGATCCTCTCAATCTTACCCGTTCTAACACTTAGCATAATGCCTGGCCTCAAGTCGTGTTCAATACAATATGATTTCACATGCAACAGTGGAAAACACATGATTCATGCCAGCCCCATGACCATAGGGAAATCTATTTCTGTGTTGTTTGCACAGGACAGAGTCTGGCAAAATAAAGCTTTCCTAAGTTAATAAAAGACGTTTCATTAACTATTTGTCTATTCTGAAGTTAAACTCTAAGTTCTAAGCACATTGGTCTCAGAATTTTTTTCAACATTCCTATAATTGAGATTGACAGTGGAATTTTCAAAGAAATATAATTTACTAGAGAAAGCTAAGGTACTTAGCTTACTTAAAATTTCAGTATCTTCTGTCGCTGGGTGAAAAAAATATACACAAACCCTAGGCTCATGGTGAGAAAGTGGTGAGAATTATACAAATCAGAAGTGTTAAATAAATGATAGTCCAAACTGCCAGCTGTCAGACAGAAATAACATGCAATTATTCTAATAAGGTCAATCTGTAGCTCAATGTTAGTAATGAAAGTTGCATGGTCTACTGTATTGAAAACAGCCTTGACTCCAGACAAATTTTCTCTGGAATTCGAGTCACTCTAGCACTGAATTATAGGTGGTGTTTCTAGTCTCTCATTTGTATATATAAACTCTGTATCATAATTAAAGCATTTCCCAGATCTTTGCATAGTATTGATTATCTTTACATTAGGGAAGAAATTATTAAAAATATAGATTCAAATCAATAATGTTTATATTTGTCTAAGAAAACTCTTTAGTGGACAAAGTACTGAAAATGAGCAAATTAATGCATTCTTAAACATGTCTTAGCTTCAGGGCGCCTGGGTGACTCAGTTCGGTTAGGCATCCGACTCTTGATTTTGGCTCAGGTCATGACCTCTTGGTTCATGAGATGGAGCCCCACCTGAGGCTCCGCACTGACAGCTCGGAACCTGCTTGGAATTTTCTCTCTCCCTCTCTCTCTGCCCTTCTCCATTGGTATGTGCATGCACTCTCTTTCTCCCTCTCTTAAAAATAAACAAACTTAAAAAAATATGTCTTAGCGTTGCTTTATTTTCCATATCCTTAATTATCAGTAGTAAAGCATCAGCTGTGTTTGGTTCCCACTCTCTATTTAGCCACATGGTTTTAAAATACCATCTTTACAACTTTGTGCAAAGAAAAGCTAATCTCAGACACATCTGTCCCCATTTCTACATATACCTGCCACTGTGCCTCATGTCACTAATGGAGCTAAAACTAGGACATGAGTGTAGCTTCTGCCAATTGGTCTAAAGAATAAGTTTTCCAAACATTATGTATTCATTGGTTCATTCATTGATTCAACAATTAATAACCAGTGATGTTCCAGGCACCGTACCAGTTAGCGGTGTTACAGTTTTGAACAATAGAACACAGTCTCTGAGGACAGTTGCACTAAGTATCACAGAAGATGACCGTACTTGCTGCTATGAACACAGATGACACAAATTGACCAGATAGAGACTTCCTTGAGGAAAACAAAATATCATAGAGCTGAGAGTTAACGTAAGCATAGACATGGTAGGAAGAACATGCT
Source organism: Prionailurus bengalensis (assembly GCF_016509475.1). Taxonomy (NCBI): domain Eukaryota; kingdom Metazoa; phylum Chordata; class Mammalia; order Carnivora; family Felidae; genus Prionailurus; species Prionailurus bengalensis. The sequence goes on from NC_057359.1 coordinate 37,933,044, forward strand.
GGGTACAGGAAAGAGGAAAAAAAATGTTTTCTCCATTATAGGAGAAATTTGTCATTGTCAAAAACTGAAGGGAGGTTGGTATAGGAGGAGCACAGAGTATCTGGGAGAAGGTGGCAAGATTACTAGATGCCGTCCAAGATTCACCTTCCTGTCATTGTGCCCACAAGCTAGATTACATTTTTTAGTCATTCTTGGTGCTCGTTTTGGTAGTATGGCTGAAACCAGTCAATGGAATACGAGTGTACATAACCTATGTTGTTTCCAGGTCAAGATTTTAAGAAGAGTTTGTATCCCTTCAAGTTGTCTTTCTTCTTCTCCTGGCTGGCTGAAGACGATGACAATGCCTTGGGACCGTTAGCTGTACAAGAGGAAAGGGGTTTAGGCTTCTAAATTAATGAATAGAGGGAAAAGACTAATCAATTAGAATACCCACTTTGAGCTTTTAGTGAGAAATATATTTCTACTACTCGATATGATATACATTTTAGTTTTTGTTACTGAGGTTTAGCCTAATATAACCAATGCAGAAATGTGTAGCTTGACCTGACGTATTATCATGAGAAAACTTAAATATCTGTCACTGAGTGGAAAACAATGATGTATTTTTGCCAGAAAGCTAGAGACCCGTGTTGTGCAGTGGCAAAACATGATTAAAATGTTGCCTGTGATAATTAGAAAGGCACACTGTGTGTCTATAGAACCTCTAATTATCGGGAAATTTAGGAATTAAATTTTAGGGCTTGCTCTTGGCTTTAGAGAAGGCTATCCTTGGCAAGTGATTAACACATGTTGTAGAGGAAGGCTTATTTATAGATCACTCTGTGAAGCCTAATGTTTCATTGAAATCAGGTGACTGCTCATACAAAAGCATCTTGCACTTTTTTAGTTGCAAGTTTCACGGGCGTTTTAGAAAGATCAAGAGAAAATTGTTAATGTGTTGACTCCACTAGCAAAATAAAATTTAAAAAATAAAATAAGATGAAATAAAATAATCAAGTAAAATAAACGGAAATAAAAACATTTCGACAGTTCAATAAGGCCAGCCGTATACAATAACTATCCTCAAAGTTCTTTCCCATCTGAGGCAATAGGGAGGCTGGCAGGGCAAAAGAGTGGCCTCTGGCAGTCCCAGAGATGTTTAACCTGCCATCACCAGGAGACAGGGAACGTAGTAAAGCCAGTGCCTAGGAAATGGGACCACGCCTCCCAGGCTTGCCCATGGACTGGCAAGCGGCCAACCTCATTTCCCCATCCCATGAGTATGCATAAGCTTTCCTTAGGCCATGGCATCATCTTAAGGAAAAGGAGAGAGACAATCATGAGAGAAGACAAAAGACGGGGGCTGAACTTTGACTGTATGAAATATTTACCTGCAAAATATCAAACCCTGAAGTAGCAAAAGTAATGTCTTGCTCTCCATCTGTGCAAATAGAAACTTTAGAGCAATGCGAGAAGCCACAGAACACAGGCTATGGGACTGCGGCACATTCAATCTAGTGCGCTAAATTATTAACACAAGTGTATCATTCACGTGTCTCTCTGTAATAAAGGTCACCAGCCTGTCTAATCCTGCATAACCCATGCCCCTGCCAGGTAAATGTTTATGTTCCCTCCTCAATTTTATATAACCAGTGAGTGGCAGAACCATTCTGTTTGGCTCTAAAACTTCATTTTCTATCATTTCACACCACTTCCCTGGAGCATGACATTTGCAAAGGCAAAATGTTAGCCTGCCTGTGTTCCAGAAATGTCTCAGTGAAATGTGCTACCACCAGCCACCTCTAGTGTGAAATTTCAAAGTGGCCCGTCATACCCTTAACAGAAGCCTAGAAAATATTTCAATAAAAAACCCAATCTCAGGGACATCCATTCTTTTTCATCTTTCCTGATTAATCAATAACACCGAAGCATGTGTGTGCCTTTCTAAACCTATTAAATCTTAGACCTCTTTAAGGCAAGAGAATTTAAATTATACAACATTCGTGCTGTATTTGCTGAGTATGGCCACCACCACTCTGTAGTCACGATTTGTAAAGTTTCTTGGTGTTACTCCCTTTATTCCTAATCTGATCAGTGACTCCTTTTAATTCTGATCTTAAACACATACTAACACATTCCCTTGCCAGGAATGATCTCTTTTCCATACACCTATTCAAATAAAACGCATCAAAATCAGGGTCCCCGGTCAGACTACAAAGCCACAAAAGCATGATTTTTTTTTAATTTTTTTTTAATGTTTATTTATTTTTGAGACGGAGAGAGACAGAGCATGAACGGGGGAGGGGCAGAGAGAGAGGGAGACACAGAATCCGAAGCAGGCTCCAGGCTCTGAGCCATCAGCCCAGAGCCTGACGCGGGGCTCGAACTCCCGGACCGCGAGATCGTGACCTGAGCTGAAGTCAGACGCTTAACCGACTGAGCCACCCAGGCGCCCCAAAAGCATGATTTTTAATATTTCACTTATTTGTTGCCAAAAACACATACAATTCATCTTGCGATGAAAATGTAGACACTTCATTAAAAAATTAAAATGTTATGCAGCTATCAAATCAATAAAATTTAGTAACATTTTTTTACAGTTCTGTAGTGTCAATGACTGTTTAATCATTGAACAATAAATATATTGACATAGCTGCCCCAAAGAGCCTAATACATATATAGTAGAATTAAGAACTTCCTTAGCGATCTCTCTGGAATGGCGAGCATTTAACAACGCCTTGCCCATTGCTCATAAAATATAATGAGGTTTTTAATTATGTACACTTCATGCTTTATCTTCTTTAATTTAAGCTGATGAGGAGTAAATTCTGAATGTAGGCTTTATAATAGAAATGGAAATATTTAATTAAAAAAGAGCTTCAAGCTTGAATTTTTACATATTTTTAAAGGAAAAGAAGGAGGAAGGGAACAATCGAAAATAAGCAGAATAGCAGCAGCTCTGGATAGCCTGGTGAAAATAGTAGAGATTTCCAGAATGACCTTCACCAGACCATTTATAATTTGCTTTAACTTTTCATATTTAAGCTGGTAGTTTTTGTTTTGATTGTTTTTGTGGGGTTTTTAAAATTTGTTGTTTCAAGAGTTCACTTCACTTATCTTTGAATCTATCACAAATGCATCCAAAATATTGTTTATTGCAGAGTGGGCTTCATTTTTCTGCAGGCCTTTTTTGGATATTATGCATTTAATGCATAATTGATGGAAATTTTAAAACACAATAGAAATTAAAACTTGTTAACCCTCAAGCTGACATGTGCCTTACTGAACGAACAGAAATTTCAAGGTCAACAGGAAATAGTGGAATATGATCTGTCTCTCCATCTTTTTAACCTTGATTTTTCCCCCTATGTATGATAATGCATTGAATATGAATGGCTCCTGACTTTAAAATTTAAATGATCACACATGTGGCCTGGTTTTAAGATTAGCTTGTTTTGATGCTTTCTGCTCTTCTTAGCTTGTTCCTATGATTTATACTATTAAAAATAATTCCTAAAATATTTATGAGGGAATCGACGAATAACACCCTTTCCCATCCTGCTGAAAAGAACAGCAGGTGTGTCGTTAAATATCTTTTCTTTTCCCCTTTCCATGCACAGTTCTTAAAGTAGCATTTCTTTTAAAACATAAGTAAACTGAGTGACTAAAAAAAATGACATCATTTTACTGTTAATAATCCCATTCTTAGCCATTTTTAGTAAATTGGAAAAGAAGGTGGCATTTTTTTTTCATCGCTTTTAAAAATAGAACAGATGTTGTTAAAAACGAAAAAAAAAAACTGATCATATACTTTGGGAAGAAAAGTATAGCCAAAAAAGTTTTTCTTTCTTTTTAAAAATAGGTTGGAATCTGGACTCCAGAGATTTTCTTTTATACGTTCATGAAAGTTGAACATCGCCTTCTAAAATTGATGGTCCATAAACTGGAGGCTGACCAATCAATCATAAATTTGACACACATTGTCAGCTTCTTATAACAGCAAACAGAGTTGGGAAGGACAGTTGTGGCCCTGCAGATTTAAGGTCAAAAGCTAAAACCAAATGTGCACGTAGAAGAAAAAAATAAGTCATGGAATGCAGGTGATTTAGCAAGACCAAACATCATCTGAGTGGTCAGAAGACCGACTTATTGATGTCTTTCTTTGTTCATTGAGCAAGTAATCATCCAGTGCCTACCATGAGCCTGTGATAAGTATAGGAGTGAAAAGGACACAGATTATAAAAATTAATAACAAAGGGCCCTGATCTAATCTATGTGGATTGGGATGATTTTCCTAAGGAAGAGACATTTAAACTGGGATATAAGTAATATGTAGGAATTAATGCTGTATCCTGATGCGGTGGTAAAAGGTCTTTAAGGCAGTGGGAACAGCTCTGAGACAGAAGAACTATGAAGGATTAGAAAAACTTACAGAAGGCCAGCATAGATAGAATGTAGACTGGGTGAGGTGACATGGTAACAATATACATAAATGTCACAAAGGGAAATCACGGACTCATGAAGCAAAACTAAAAAATGTTGAGCAAACTTTAATCCCTACCAATTCTGATTTTAGATGTCTGTTCTTCACCGGTTGATACATGAAAAGTCTTGCATGCAATGCATTAGCGTTACATTGGAAACATGAAAGTTTATTTTCAAAAATTAAAATACCTTTCAAAATTATTTCCAACACCCTTCTCTCCTCCAGCATGCACACACGCACAGGCACACCCACAAACACACACTGTGGGGTTTTATTGTCTCGTGTTCCTGGAGCTCCAAGTAATCCTTGCTTCTTCCCTTTTCCCATTGCACTAGATTTAAAGAAAATATTCATTTGATGAAAGCAGAGACATCCCAGTTTCTCCAATAACCACAAAACTCCTTGAAAACTATGAATACATGAATGTATACAAGATGTTGCAGATTTCAATTTTTCAGGCCTGTGAATTTTATCCCTGCCCCAAATTTGATTATTGCTTCCATATTCCTTTTTGATTGTAGGCCTTGACTGTAGACATATTACAGCTTCATAGGGGAGGAATGGAAATGGAATTGTCTGCACACCAGACAACACATGGTCGCATTTTATATAACAGCTACACAGCACGACTGTTGTACTGGTAATTTGAAAAGTATCAGGCATATCTATTTCTATTATATCCAAATATAAATTGCCTGATAAATGTGAGCGTTAAGGAGATATAACAAATGTGTTCATAACAGATAGCACTTGGAAACCGCTCTTTGAAGTCATTCTGTTCTTTTAAAAAAATTATTATTGATAGCACACTGTGTGCCAATTTACTAGATACTTCTCGTGTGATTTTATATAAATCTGAAAATAACCGTAGGAAATAGGTATTAGTATAGATGAAGAAAAATAAGATTCCTACAGTTTCAGCAACTAGCTCAAGTACTTAAGTAACGGAACCAGGATTAAATCCTAGGACTTTCTAATTCCAAATCCTACACCCTCAAGTATTTTGTCACATTTCCTAGAAGATCACTACTTCTTTCGTTCCTGATCTTAGACTTCAGAGTGTTTTGATAATTGTATTCCAGTAACTCTACCCAAAAGTTAATCTCCCTATAAGTGACATGCAGTATGAGTCTAAAATCGGGGGGGGGGGGGGTGTATATTGCTTCTCTATTTTTTTTAATTTTTTTAATGTTTTATTTTATTTTTTGAAATGTGGGGGAGGGGCAGAGAGAGAGGGAGACAGGGGATCTGAAACAGACTCCAGACTCCATGCTGATAGCACAGAGCCCGATGCGATGCGGGGCTCAAACCCATGAACTGTGAGATTATGACCTGAGCCGAAGTCAGATGCCCAACCAAATGAGTCTCCCAGGCTCCCTGATATTGATTCTCTTTCAAAGAGACATTTCTTTAGCCCTTCAGGGAAAAAAGAAATAATCTTTTTTTTTTCTACACTATTATTTCCTCTTTCTCTTTCTACCTCCTCAATATAAGACCCATTATTCCTTCACCAACTCTGAACTCTCCCTTTTAATAATCTTATCCAAATACAACATTTTAAATGCCACTATAATGAAAGTCAATGCCAAAACTCTCTCACTCAGTCAGCTGCCATTAACTTTAGTCCATAACTTTCAGTCACCTGAATAGCAACCAGGCTTACCGGGTATATAACTTTCAAGTCATGTTACCCCTTCTGTCCTGCCCCTTATTGATAGTGAAAGTATACAGTACGGCTCATTCTGTTCTTATTTTAAATAAATCCTAGATTCAATTCAAGAAAAATTAATATACCATCAGTAAAATATATAAGCTAGTTTCTCAAGAAATTATCATAGTTTTTCATGAAACCAAATGTATATAGAACATAATATAAACCACACCCTGACCATGTACTTTTTGTCACCTTTTTTTTTTTGTATTTGATGTCCATCAATGGTAGAATGAAGCCATTGCTAAATCTATGATCTGGCAGGTTTTATAAAGGAGAAAAAGAAAAATTTGGTTCAATAAGCCATGGTTGGTAACGTTTTTTTTTTTTTTTTATCTTCTGGTTTCTTGAAGGAGTTTCTAATGCAGTCAAAGAGCCACAAATTTTTTTTGCTTATTACTTTTTTCTTTATCCACTATCTTTATGTTGAATAAAGTTGACTTCTCACATAAGTCATGTTGGCAGTCCCCAAACTGCTCTTATTCCTGCAGTAGGTATGCATTTGGTGACCCAGCCACCATTTATCATACTTCTATTACTCAGCACACTGTGGGTATTTTTGGAAGGATTACATGTTAAGACTCCCTACTCTCCTCCACAGCAAGGGAACATGCTTGTGATGGTGAAGAGGTTATTTCCGTCCTGTCTTATGATGCTTTCATAGTTCCTGGAAGCTCCCATACCTGCCTTGCTCAACTCTGTGAGCTAATGTGAGACCCTTCCAATAAATTCCCTTTTGCTTAAGTTAGAATCCTAATAGACATACCTCTCTAAGACATCTTCTTCCATCCATTTGGTACAAGCTATCTAATTTATCTTCATAATTTAATTGTAGTCAAAAGTTTAACAGTCTATGAGACCCCAAAGTCAAGAGTATAATGGCATTCAGAAATGTAGTATGCCAAATACAAAACTAGAATGAGAGAGATGAATATGTGACATCATAAAGTAATATCTTTTCCCTTTTTATCAGTAAAGCTGGCACAACAATTGCAGCAACACTAGTGTTCACCACCAACACTAATGAGTAGACTTTGTGCTCACATTTCCCTCTCTAATAACATTCTTCACTGAAAGGGAGAAGGGATGATTCCATTTAGTGAGGAAGAAAAATTCTGGAACTTCAAGTTGTTGTTGTATTTTAAGATTGCTTTCAAGAAAGATAAAGACAATGCTGAAAAGAAAAAGCAGCCCTTTAAAGGTCTACTCCTAGCTGAAGTAATTTGAAAATAAAAATTAGAAAGTAATTCGGGAAAGACTGGGAAGATGACAGCAGAGGAGGGGGCCCTAGGGTATCCCCATCCACAAATACAACTAGATAACTATCATATCATCCTAAATACCCCAGAAATTAACCTGAATACTGGCCAGTAAAGTCCACAAGTATAGGTAGAGAAGAGGCGACATTGAAGAAGGTAGGAAGTGTGGGGATGTGGTTTGAGAGAGAAACAGACCATGGTTGCTGCAGTAGGGAAGGAGCCACAGTCTCTGAGAAAAGTGAGAGACAAACTAGCATACTGAGGAGTTCACAAGGGAAGACAAATCCCCACAGCAATTGGCTTAGAAAGTGAGAGTGCCTGAATTTCATGAGTTATTTCAACAAGTGGGGCTTAAAGCCTTGAATTTTAAAGACCTGCATGCTTGGCTCTGAAAGAGCTTGTGGGCCATTGGGCAGCTTTTGGAGAAAAGAGAGGGCAAAGAGCCTGTAGACAAACAGCATAGAAACAGGGATCAGAAGACCATCTGAGGCACACAATGGGGAGGTAAGCTACTCATCTTGAAACATGTCCCAGAGAGGCAGAATTCACAGAGATAATGTCATGGAACAAAAGAATGGGCAGGTGCCATTTCCCTTGTCCAACCCTCAGCATAAACACAGAGCTACATGTAGAAAACACCAGAGCATTCATACTCAGTATCTAACTTGCTTACACCAAGTCCCCCACCCCTAAGCTCTGGACATAGAACATGTTTGCCTCAGTCCCAGGACAATGGGCACGCTGCCCCCCCCATAAGACTGTCCCAAGCCCCTGCCAATACTGCATCGCCCAACCCAAGAGTTTTGCAAGTCCTTGGTTCCAGTGGCAGCAGTGACAGGTCTCATTTCACAAGCAGTCCAGAACATACTTAATTAAACCTCATCACATTAGGCCAGGGACCAAGCACTGCACACATTAGATAAAGAGAGCCTCTGCAGATGACTAGCCTGAAGGATAAAGTGGTCAAGACATAATAGCAGAGTGCATGCAGCACACACTGATCCTCTGTCCTCCTCTCTGTCTGCCCTTCCTCATCTCCACTCACACACGCTTTCTCTTTCTCTCTGTCTCTCTCTCTCTTAAAAATAAACATTTAAAAAACTGGAAAGAAAGAAAAACCCATAGCTAACACCATCCTCATTAGAGATATACTGAAAGCCTTTCCCCTAAGGTCAGGAACAAGACAAGGATGTTTATCCACACCACTATGTTTATTCAAATTCGTACTGGAAGTTCTAGCCATAGCAATCAGACAACAACAACAAAAAATAAAATGGCATCCACATTGGTAAGGGAAAAAGTAAAACTTTCACTATTTGTTGATGACATCATACTCTATATAGAAATCCAAAAGACTTGCTAGAACAGATAAACAAATTCACTAAAGTCGCAGTATACAAAATCAATGTACAGAAATCCATTGCATTTATATATACCAATAATGAAGCAGCAGAAAAAGAAATTAAGAAAACAATCCCATCTACATTTGCACCAAGAACAATAAGATACCTAAGAATAAACTTAGCAAAAGAAGTGACAGACCTGAACTTTGAAAACTGTAAAGTACTGTTGAAAAAAATTGAAGACAACACACAGAAGTGAAAAGTTATTCCATGCTCATGTATTGGGAGAACAAATATTGTTAAAATGTCTATACTATCCAAGCAATCTACAGTTGTAATGCAATCCTTATCAAAATACCAACAGCATTTTTCACAAACTAAAAAAAAAAAATCCTAAAATTTTTATGGATCCACAAAAGACCCTGAATAGCCAAAGCCATCTTGAAAAAGAAAGGCAAAGCTGAAGGCATCACAATTCTGGACTTCAAGTTATATTACAAAGCTGTAGTAATCAAAACAGTATGACACTAGCACAAAAAAACATATGTATAGATCAATGAAACAGAAGTAGAAACTCAGAAATAAACCCACACTTATATGGTAAATTAATCTCTGGCAAAGGAGGGGTGAATATCCAGTGGGAAAAGGACAGTCTGTTTAACAAACAGTGTTGGGAAAACTGGACATAAAAGTGCAAAAGAAAGAAACGGGAGCACTTTCTTATACCATGCACAAAAATAAATCCAAAATGAATAAAAGATCTAAATGTGAGAACCTAAGCCAAAAATTTTAGAAGAGAACACAGGTAGTAACCTCTTTGACATCAAACATAGAAACTTTTTTCTAGATATGTCTCCTGTGGCAAAGGAAATAAAAGCAAAATTAAACTACTGCGACTACATCAAGATAAAAAGCTTCTGCACAGTGAAGGAAAGAATCAACAAAACAAAAACGCAACCTATAGAAAAGGAAATGATATTTGTAAATGACATATTGATAAAGCGTTAGTATCCAAAATATATAAAGGACTTACAAAACACCCAAAGCGAAAATGATCCAATTAAAAATGTGCAAAAGATGTGAACAGACATTTTTCCAAAGAAGACCTACAGACGTCTAGAAGAAACATGAAAAGATGTTCATCATCACTTACCTTCAGGGAAATGAAAATCAAAACTACAATGATATATAATCTTACACCTGTCAAAATGGTTAAAATCAGCAACAAAAGAAACAGATGTTGGTGAGAATACAGAGCAAAAGAGGCACTTGTACACTGTCAGGAGTGCAAATTAGTGCAGCCACTGTCAAAACAGTATGGAGGTTCCTCAAAAAGTTAAAAATAGAACTACCTATGATCCAGCAATCACACTAACGGGTATTTATACAAAGAATACAAGAGCACTAATTCAAAAGGATACATGCATCCCTGTGTTTATAACAGCATTTATAATAGTCAAGATATGGAAACAGTCCAAGTGTCCATCAATTGATGAATGGATAAAGAAGAAGTGGCATATATATATATATATATACACACAATAGAATATTACTCAGCTGTAAAAAAAGAATGAACTCTTGTCATTTGCAAGCACATGGACGGACATAGAGAGTATAATGCTAAGTGACATAAGTCAGTCATAGAAAGACAAATACCATATGATTTCACTCATGAAGAATTTAAGAAACGAAACAAATGAACAAAGACAAAACAAATAACAACAACAATAACAACAACAAAACAGACTCTTAAATATAGAAATGATACTTGTGGGCACGGGGAGGTTATTGAGAGGATGGGCAAAATAGATGAAAGGGATTAAAGAGTACACTTACCATAATGAGCATTGAGTAATGTAGAGAATTGTTGAATCAGTATATTGTGCACCTGAAACTAATATGACACTGTATATAATTATACTGGAATGTAAAAATAAAAAGTAATTGGAGATTATTAAAAGTAGTTGAATCTATAAAGGGGGCCGTAAAATCATAATGTTACTGGGACAAACAAAAAACTCAATCTAAAGTAATCAAAATAATAATTGAATATATAAAACAATTATAATAGGATATACTAATGCTGTCATTAATTTTTATTAATGGCCAGGTACCATTGATATATGAATATTAAAATTTTTTAAAGACATTTAGCATGTAAATACACATATTTATATATAAATACATATGTTTATATAAGTATGTAGATATATGATTTATAAGATATTTACCTCTATAACTCGGAAAAATTAATCAAAAATTATTCTGAGTAAGCAAGTGTGAATATAGGCACTGAACAAACACTGAGAAAGAATGGTTAATACTAATCACACAGAGTATTTCTTTTTTTTTTTTTTAATTTTTTTCAACGTTTATTTATTTTTGGGACAGAGAGAGACAGAGCATGAACGGGGGAGGGGCAGAGAGAGAGGGAGACACAGAATCGGAAACAGGCTCCAGGCTCTGAGCCATCAGCCCAGAGCCCGACGCGGGGCTCGAACTCACGGACCGCGAGATCGTGACCTGGCTGAAGTCGGACGCTTAACCGACTGGCCACCCAGGCGCCCCACACACACAGAGTATTTCAATGACATTGTATTAGTTTGGAAGGGCTGAAGAACCACGTACTCAGTGGCTTTAACAACAGAAATTTACTGTCTCACACTTTTGGAGGCTAGAAGTAAGACATCAAGGTGTCCACAGCGGGGGTCCTTCCTGAGGGCTATGGGGAAGAATCTGTTTCATGGCTTTCCACCAGCTTCTAGTGGTTTGCTGGCAATCTTTGACACTTCTTTGCCTATACAATTATCCCAATCTCTGTCTTTATCTGGCAATCTTTCTATGTGCATTTCTCTGCCTAAATTTCCCTTTTTGATAAGAACATCAGTCATATTGGATTAAAGCCCGCCATAATGACTTCATCTTAAGCAATTACACCTTCAGCAACCTTATTTCCAAACAAGGTCACATTTTGAGGTACTGGATATTAGAACTCTAACATATGAGTTTGAAGAGGAACATAATTCAACCCAGACATTCAACACCATAATATATGCAAAAGGAATAAAATGTGAATAAACTGAATGCTGAATATAATTAAATGCTGATATATCAAAACAATGAAATTGCCTGAAACAATTAAAATTGGAAAGATGATGGCTTCACAAAATGAAATCATTCATGTATTTAAAAAAATTATTTTTCATTATTGTGAAATTTGCATACATTTGATAAATGATTGAAAGGATATATTAAGGAAAAACATAGAGGGCCAAGGCAAAGAGTTAGGGGTGAATTAAGATTCATTTCATAATATTTTTAATTGTAATGTAAATATGGAATAGGGAATGATTATGGTGAACCGTGGAACATTTTTTTTCCCTGGGAGTAACCTCGGTAAGCCATTCCTGATGATAACTAAATCAAAAGCAGTCATTGAGGAACAAGGGGAATAGACTCCCAACAGCAGGAACACAAATTGAGTTCATTCAATATTTGAAAAGAATGTGTTATTCTCTTGAAAACTACCTACATACATAAAAACTCCATACAACAGGAAGTAGCTAATGTGCACAGGGGAAAAACTCTACCTGCCACAGAGCAGTTGAGTGACCATTTCAGTTTGGAAGTGATGTGGAAAGTCTGTTCCTGCCAGCTTTAGGAGGGTTAATAAGCAGTGGTTTTAAGAGTGTGCATAATGATTCTACTATTTCAACACCTAACTCTAAGAGCGAGTGAACTCAGGGTGACAACAGGTATCGTAACTGTGGTTTAGGAACAGAGATCACATGAATGAATACTATCCAAGATTTCTGCCCGTAAGATGGATGTATGTACTTAAAAATATTGTTTGTGTACCCTCCTGCCTGAAATACACAAATTGTGCAGTGCTGGAAATGATCTTTTCACCAACTAACCAATCAAGGTCATTGCCCTTGTTACAAATACTTCTGGTGGGTATTTGTGAGTAACTTGCACTTTTGTATTATCCACAGAGAGAAAATGTACACAGCTTTGCATGTGTACATAGTTTTTAAACATTTTTTTTAATTTTGAAATAATTATATGTACACAAAAATATTTACAAAGAGTTCCCATATATCCTTTAAAAGCAAGAAATTAGCATCATCATATTACCATTGACTAAACTGAAGACTTTACTTGGATTTTTCTATTTTTTTCCAATCAGGTATTTTTATTGTTCCAGAATTCAATCCTGAATAGCACATTGCATTTGGTATACATAATTTTAAAATAAATATAGTGCACCACTTTAAGAAGTTATTTACAGCACAATCATTATTGATTTACTCCTAACATTAATAAATTATTTTTAAAATATATGCTATTCTTGTTGTTGTTATTGTTACTGGTATTTCCATTTTCTGCAAAGAATAAAAAAATAAAATGGCAAAATTACCCCAAATAAGTGATGTTTTTTCCATAAGCCAGTTTTCCTTTGTTGGATAAATATGTTTTTTCACAGATTATGTAAATTATGATTGTAAGGAAAAGTCTCACAAACCTATGAAATACCAAATTTCTAGAAGGAAAATCTTTAGCGATGTCCAAATAAACCTTGTATTTTCAGTAAGGGTTAAATGTATCATTTGTCATACATACAGAACAGAATATACAAGTGCAGCGGCTTATAAAATAGGGGTTAGTTTTTCTCCTCCCTTCTCTTTCCCAGAGAAATAAGCCTATAGTTACAGAACCTCTGGCATTGGGTAACAGTATTAGTTTTGCAGCCCGATTCCCTTGGTCATTCCTTCTCTTATGCTTCCTTTATACAGGGTAGCTGCTGAAGACCCCACCACAGTGACCGATCTCAATAAAGAATGAAAGGAGAAGAGGTTGGCTGATATACAATGCTTACTTCAGGAAGTAAAAACACTCCCAGCAGCTTTGAAATGACTTCCACTTCCATCTCATCAATGAGAATGTGTCGCATAGCAACCCTGCTTCACAAGGGAGACTAAAGGAGAGTGTTTTGGTTTTCTAACTCTCATGGTGTAGACTGGCAAAGAAAACCCTATCAGAAATGACTATTGGATTAGCCAGCCAAACCTCTTTGCTACAATAAAGAAATTGGTTAGTTGATTTTTAAAATGTGATATAGATTCTAAGATTACTAACATTCGAAGTACAGTTGTCATATCCCAGGTCAAAGAGCTCCAAAATACCAACAGTTGAATAGCAGGAAATTCTATTTGACTTTCTTTTCGGGGTTCCCTTTCCTTAAGGTATTTCCATGAATATCCATTTGTTCATTTACTAGACCAAATACTCCTTAAAATTAAACAGGTATTACTAGATAAATTTACCTGCCCTATAGGAAACTGTAAAAGGCAGGATGAGATAGATATGATTCATATACGACCATATATAAACTTGGCATTTGAAATTCAAATACCACTAGCCTTAACTTTCAGAATTGTTTGAAATAGATTGTTACAATTGACTGTTTTTAATGATTACTCCATTTTTCTCATAGTAGAAAATATCATCTAGACACTCTGAATAAATTCAATCTAACCTAGAATACTTTTACAATCAAAGTAATTATTTATATGAAATCGAGTCTAATAAAAAATACCATGTAGGCTTTAGTCCATGGGTTTCTGCACCGTACCTTACACACACTTAATGCAGTGTCTCAGTGTGCTAGGAAGCACCCAACAGCAGTGGAAGAGGAAGATGAGCCTGTGCAGCAATCAACGTGCATATTGATGATTATCAGGGTGTGCAGGCTGTCTCTATCTTATTGGGACTAATCCATTATGGAAGCACTAGCTTCCGTTCCATTTATTTAAATGTTTCTCTGAATGCATGAGAAAATACCCATTTTGTTGAGTTGCCCTTCTTGGGAATCTGTAGGCACACATCTGCCCCTGACGCCCACATTTCTGGCCTGAGAATTCTTCTGAGCGTCGGCTGTCTTTTGAGGGTTTGGTATTTTTTGAATTGGGACCGTAAGACTGCCAGCGCACGTGGAAAACTTGGAGAGAGAAGAAAACTTAACAACTGTTTAGTTTGGATTATTTCACTTCATAAATTTATTCATCATTCACATATCAAATTCAACAAAATTTCTAAGCATTTAACAGAGGCCATACATATATTAAGAAGAAATGATCAACAAATTATTAGAAGACTGTGGTAAGCACGACAATGAATCCGTCTATAAGATATGGTAATAAACCAAGTATGATGGCAAAGGGATATGTAGGAAAAACAACTGATTTCATTACCTTGGTATATGAATGACAGAAAATAACTCCATCTATTCACACACGGATATTGTGGAATATGGAATAAACAATCATTTGAAATTGGAAGAACTTATTGGGTTCTCTGAATAAAAATTAGAAGAGTCTAAGATAAGGTCCATCTTTTTATAATCCTTTTTTTAAGGTTATTTTTTTAATTTTTATTTATTTATTTTTTTAAATATGACATTTATTGTCAAATTGGTTTCCATACAACACCCAGTGCTCATTCCAACAGGTGCCCTCCTCACTGCCCATCACCCACCCTCCCCTCCCTCCTTACCCCCATCAACCCAAGGTCCATCTTAATAGCATCTTTGCTCTCCAGGCTTAGGAACTATAAACCTCACCTATTAAACCAAACATCTTAGTGAAAAAAATGAGCATTCCCTTCAATCTCAGCTGGGATGTAAGATGTCTCTAACTTTGGCACTTGTTGAATTATTTAATTCAGTATATGGGGGAATATCCAAATGATTCCCATGGTGCCAAGATATCCAGAGAGCTCAGAAACAAGTGGAAAGGTTTTGGGGCCCATTTGTAATTTTAAAAAATCTGCAACTTCCAAGATCTTAAGAAATGGGTTCTGAATAAAATATATCTTCATTGAAAGCAAAGATTTTATTCTTAGGCTTATTCTTTCCATTTCTCCTAATAAAATCCCATCTGTTCCCATCTCTCAATGTCATCTTTTTTTTTATGGTGAAGGAAAAAGAATGGAGAAAATAGGAGTGAATTGAGTACTACTGGAGGGGCTTACCTAATATATAAATTTTTGCAAAACTACTCATTGAACTAAGCCTGAGATATTGCATGGTGCCATTTTTTTTTTTAATGTCGGAGGATATATATTGGTCAAGATACTGTCCTAAACTTCTGTGTCTTTTGTGTTCTCTACATATCCCCTGGAACCCAACCCAATGGGCTACATTAAAGGAGTTATAAGAGAGTTCTGGTAGCCATATCATGAACAAGTACTTGGTTGATTTAATATAAGAGAAAATTAAACTTCTTTCTCAAGGAATCTAAAACAATATCAAAATCTGATATAAGGACTTATTGAACATCAACCGTCTGTCTGACACTAAACTGGGAAATGCAGAAAACAGATATATTGAACATGACTCTTTAGAAGATTGGTTTCAAATTATACCGTGCATTATATTTACCTGGGACTCATATTTGTAAGGGAGTCTTCCTTCTTCTAATATTTTACAATTCAGTAGATCTCAGGCAGCGACCAAGATTTGGCACTCAACTAGCTAACCCTGGTGAATTTGATGCTAACACTCCATACGCCATGCTTTGAAAATCACTGATCTAAAAGGGAGAAATAATATGCATATAAATAATGAAAATACAAGGTAAGCTAGAATGTAAAACTATAAAAGGAAAGTAATCTGATTAGTGGAGAAGAGGCAGGCTGTGGAGTCAGGAGACCTATATTTAAATTCTGACTGTCTCTTATTAACTGTAAGAACTTGGCGCTAATATTTAACTTCTCCAAATCTTAATTAACTCATCTAGAGAGTAGAGAGTGATAGTTTCTTTTAGGATTGTTATGAGAATGTTGTGAAGAAATGTATATCAAGTGCCTAACAAATACAGAAGTTCTACTCTTTCTTTAAAAGTTCTCTTCCATCCTCTTCCTCATACAAATAAAGCAGGTAAACTGCTAGAGGTCAGAGATTGTGGATATCACATTTTTAAAGGGTTCATCAAATACCCTAGTAATCCTGAAGACAGAGAGAATCCACTAGCCATGTACTTACAGTGGAAGCCAACCAACCTGGACTAATTGTTAATGCATGTAACTTGGTAACATATTTTAAGAATCTAAAACAGAAATTGACAGTTAAAGAGACAGAAAAATAATTTACAAGGATATGTTGAAACACACAATCCCATCTTTATACTAATCTGGCAAATCACAATCTTATAGGAATTGTAATAAGTGGAGAATTCGATGATAAGCTGCAGAGAGTGCAATGTATGTCAGGGCCAACACAAGATTTCAGAAAACAAAATGGCACCTCTGGAAATAGGGATAAGTGCAAGTAAAACTAGATCAATGTGTTGTGACTCAAATCAATTTGTAATTTGTTAAACTATCTAAATATTTTATCCCTTGAGGTGGGAAAGGAGAGAGAAGCATAGCTGAATTTCACAGCTGTCTTTTCTGAGGTGAATTTTGCACATGTAAGGTTAAGGAGGGTAGGTCCAAGCAGCTGGTCAAGTGGGATGCAATGGATTTAATTATCTACATTCAAAGCCTCAAAGGGCATTTCAATTTCTTTTAACAATTTTAGTACCACAGATTTTATAAAACCCAGCATCCAAATCAATGCAAAGGCGTGAAAGCAAAAGACCCAATTCAGCTTTAGAGTGACTGAACGGATATACTATGAAAAGCCTGCCACAACCAGCCACCTACTTACAAACATGGAGAAATTAAAGACGTAATCACTAAAAACTTTGAAACAGAGTCTGCTTGAGGCGGGAAAATGGATCCTTCACCCAGGCCAAATTCTGGGAAAGTAAAGACTATGAATGGGATTTCAGTCATCACAGATAGACTTCAATGAAAATGGGAAAACTGTAGCTAATGTATTTAATTTAATTTGATTTGATTTGATTTGAGAGAGAGAGCACGCACGTGTGCACACATGCAGGGAAGGGACAGAGGGAGACAGAGAAAGAAAATGTTAAGCAGGCTCCACACCCAGCTCAAAGCCCCATGAAATCAAGAGCCGGACACTCAACTGATCCACCCAGGTACCCCCGTAGCTAATGTATTTACAAAATTACTTGAATTGAGTACAGAAACATCTACAGGTGACTACACTGTTTAAACTTCTGCTACTTGTGTTATGAATTTGAAGGTGATATCTTAGTAAATCAGCAGATTTGTGAGCATTCCCTGCGGACTTACTAACTACATTTCAAGCAATCAAGCATGCTAACACAATGGATGCAGTTGAATGTGCTTGAAACAGAAAAGTCATGAAGACATGACTGAAGAAACCAGCACGCATTCTAAACTATGAGATTTAAACTTCTTTTGAATAGTTCCAACATGGTAGAGCCATTCTTGCACATACCTTGATTCCAGACGTGAAAACCACCCATGAATCTCAAAGTGCTAGAAATTGTACTACTTACTGGTTTGGGGTCTGACTGATTCAAATAAAACCCTCTATAGCTGTCCTTCCTATAACTCTAGAAATTTGGAGGAAATGTTGTATCTCTGTAACTCACATAGAGACTTATGTTCTAAGGCCAGACATAATGAGCTACTTTGAGCTTTATGCTGGATAATTACACGGACATATTACTGAGATAAAGGAGACTGACATTCCGGCACTGTGTTAGAAGATAGATTAATCTTACTTTGGACCAGTTTTTCTTTGTTAAAAATGAGACACATTGTTGGCAACGATGTCATGGTGGAAGACTAAAACTTTTTGGACTTTAGAAGATCTCAAGTCTGCAGCAAAACTGGCAAAAATGAATATCCTGTCTAAGGTTCAGCAACAGTTAAGTCTTAATTACTGGGGAAGAATGGCTTTTAGAAGTGTTTGTCTCAATCGGCCCATTAGGATTAATATAGTAGAGATGGGTTTATGATCACAATATATGTTGTTTCACAGCAGTTAAGTAATATTTGCATTTAAACATCAGAGCTTTTAAAATAGGAACAACTTGACAAGTACTTATGATGGAATTTTTAGACCATTAAGGTAAAAAATAACTAAAAACAAGAAAAGAACACATTAACTGCCCTTCACCACATATAATTAAAGGGAGGAGAAAGACTTGTAAAGATCATCATCTCTTAGTACAGCATGGCTCTCTTATTTAGGATTCAGTTACCGAAACAATTGTTGCTGTTTAGAGAAATGTTGGCAGAACAAATCTCAATTGGAGATAAAGTGATTGAGACCTTAGCTAAAGAATGCTTATTATCTCAAACATTATTTGAAAATGGGAATTAACCAAACTAGACCAGGAACAAAAGCAAAACAAGACCAAAAAAAAAAAGAAAAAAAACCTACATCTACCTACAGTTTTGACTTTGGCTACAGAGTATAATGTGTGAAGAATTTAGTTCAGGAAGTTCAGAGGTCTTTCATTAAATAATATTCCATTTAAATCACTTATAGTAATGTTTAAAAAGACACACTATGTTATCTAAACTTTGAAATCTAAGACAGAATGTGAATTTCCTGACCCCACTGACACTGCCCTCTGAATAGGTCTATGCACTATGCACTATGCATTACATCTCACTGCCTCTGAATGGCATAAATCAAATACCAATATTTAATCTTGAAGATAAATGCTACGCATTTTTCATATTCTTAATTGGTCTGATGCCTTTGCATTTAAAAACACTTGCAGAAAATATGAGAATGAATGTTACATTACAGAAGATGTTTTTCTTCCTTGTACTTAAAATTTTCCAAATTTTCCCCAATGAACATGTATTACTTTTATTATCTAATACAGAACATAACATAAAAAAAGTGCCATGCAGGTTTCCTGGAATATCATAGGTATTCAGTAATTGGTTGCATTTGTGAGGGGTAAGTTAGCTGATAATATTGTCCTGTAATATGAAGAGAAAGCAATCTCTATACTTATTTCTAATATATCTCTTTAGCACGTTTACCTGAGACCGATTTCTGTTTAGAATATTTTATATTTGCTCATCATCCTGACCCATCATTCAAGGTAGAGGGTATAAGACAATGCATTGCAGAAATTCTGTATATTCTACGAATACTTCTCAAGCTGTGCCCTACAGAACACCAATCTTGTAACATCCTCTGGGGAAAAAAATCTGCAGTGAAATAAAATTTGTTGGAATTTATTTCTAACCTTTTGAGAAATCTTCTCTTCATTTTGAAGAAGTCTGACTTGATTTGTCTATAAAAGGCTCTGTGCAAATCTTTAATATTTTGGACTATATATTTCCCCCAGATATATTTGCCTGTAAGGTCTTTCATGAGTGGTAAAAACTAATAACACACCACAGACTGGTATTCTGAGACACACACTTTACAAATACAAAGAAGGGTTACAAAAGGGAAATAAACCTTCTTGGATATTTTATCAAAGGCAGTAAAAATCTTTTTATTTCATCTGTGTACAAATTAACTGAAAGAATGTACAATACCTGTCTTTTCAAAGTGTTAAATATCTGAGCTATACTTAATATCCTGTCAAGTTTAATGTGAAGTAAGCAAATGATTGTATCAACCACCTAGGACTTACTCTCCATCATATTTGTCAAAGCAGTTGATCAGCATTATGGGTGTAAGAAGCTGGTGATGGAACCATTGTGAATTTAAAAATTAGCTGTTCCTGGGGTGCCTGCGTGGCTCAGTTGGTTGATCATCTGACTTCGGCTCACGTCGTGATCTAGCGGTTTGTGAGTTCAAGCCCCGCTTTGGGCTCTGTGCTGACCGCTCTGAGCCTGGAGCCTGCTTTGGATTCTGTGTCTCCCCCCCCTCCCTCTGCTCCTCCCATGCTCATGTTCTCTCTCTCTCTCTCTGTCTCTCAATAATAAATAAACGTTAATTTGTTTTTTGATTAGCTGTGCTTCTGAATTACTGAATAGAGTTCAATGCTGAGCACAATAATAGTGAAAATGCAGATATGAATAAATGGCACAGGCCAAGTAATTTCATACTTAATCACTACAACTAAAAGTTTACAATCGTTACTGGTAATCTTTGCACTAAGAGATCAAATTGGTGTTTGAGGTAAACGTTTTCATTTTGTTCTAAATACTCCTGTGTTAGGACTGGTAGGTGCCAGACTTAGCAAAGGATTTGCCTTGATCAATACTACTGGAGCAAAGGAAAGATTGGTCCAGTGATTAATTTCATGTTGTACTCATGGGAACAAAACAGCTGAGTGTTTGTCTCTATAAGCCCTTTTCCCAGATGTAATTACAAATGGAATTGATCAACTCATGTGTTTCCACTGAGGCAGAAGTGGGCATATGAGAATTGCTAGGGTGTGTAATAACTTCGTACAGATCATCGGTCCTCGGGGCTACAGGGAATTGGATATTAGAATCTTATTTTAAAAGAAAACACTTTTTATTCTTCAAGTTCCTTCCTTCTTGTCAAGGTTAAATAACTTTCTCTTCTGGCATCTTTGCAGAGCCTTGCGAAGGAAAGCTAAGAACTGGACGCTTACCAGTAGCACGGCAGAGTTCGAAGAATGGGCTTAGGAGACAGACAGACTTCACTGAAGATATTTAAGTTGCTACAAACTCCCCTTCTTGGAGCCTCGACTGCCTCATCTTTATAATGTGGACAATGACACGTAGCTTGCAGAGCCGTTATAAGGATTATACAAGATCAACTTTGTAAAGCAACCAGACATTTCCAGAGAAGTGGTAAGCAATTCATAAAAGCCATTCTTTACATTTAAGATATTATTTTTGCTCTGCAACTTATATACCACATAATGATAAAATTTTTATTTCATATATACGCCTTATTAAGCAGTAAGCCTATTAAGCAGGAGAAATATCTGTCCCAGGCATCAACTTGTTAAGCTGGACTTGCATGCCAAATTAATACGGGGAATGTCAATGAACTGGATTAAAATATATCCATGATCTCTCCAGTCTCCTAATAACTATATCCATACCCACATAATTATAGATACTGAAATCACACACATCAGCCTTCCCTCAGGAACATGACCAAATGTAGATACAAAATAAAGAGCTAGAATCTAAATATTTTGGCTAACTAAATTAGCCAAATTACTTCCTGACATTTTAGAAAAGCGTAAGAGATCCAACTCTTGGGTAACTCATCTTTATTTTTGAAAAACTAAACTTAGGCTGTTTGTGCTTCGAATATATACTTACTACATTTAGTAATACCTTGCCCGGTAATACTACTGCATCTGAAGAGTTTCCTAAAATATTTGTATATGTGTGTGTGCCTATTATATATCTTTCCCAAGTTTGGGAGACTAGCATACCCTCTCTAATGAGAGCCAGAGCTAGTATGGCAGATTGTGCTGTAAATTTTCTGCCAAGAGGCTTTAATGCACTATTCTACAAACATCATCAGTCAATGAGCAGTTCATCACACCTTTCTGATGGGAGCGTGTTCTGCAATGTGTGTTTTTATGCCACAGCGGCCTTCCTTTCTGCCATTTATTTTGTGCTGGCCAACAGTTTTGATTTCTAATAGCTGATGAAATGTGTACGGATGAGAAGCTATACGTGCCACAAAAAGCCATAATTCTGGGTGTTAAAATTCAAGTTGTATAAAATCTCATAGTGTCTGCAGGAGAAGGATGGAATATGTGAAAAATTAGTAGGCAATTAGGTAGCAGGCAGAAACACTCTGACATTCTAAAGGGCATAATATACCTCATTGAATCCTAATGTGGAATGAATGGACAAGCATAGAAAGAAGATGGGGGTGTGGCCTGTCATGGTTTCAAGGGATCTGAAGAAAATGGCAGAGACTGCCGACAGAGGAAAAGCATATCGTCAATGGAGACTCTGCTACAAAGACCGTCCAAAGTTCTGATTCAGTTAAAACATCTACTTAAGGTTCCATCTGTCTCCCTCTTGGCCTCTCTCTTTCTCTACTCTTCCCTCATTCTGTGCACACATCCATTTCATTCAGCTTTCCAAATATATACATATATGTGTGTGTGTGTGTGTGTATATATATATATATATATATGGTTATTATATAAGTATATTCTTATGCATTTTACTTTGATATCACACAAAATCATGACGGGAAAAAATGACTTCTATTTTTATTTATCTCTTATTTTAAGGTTTGTCTTTATAAACAAAATGATATAAAACTATGAATCCGTCTTTATACTTTTTTTACTTTTTTTAATGTTTATTTATTTATTTAGAGAGAGAGACAGACAGACGGAGCACGAGCTGGGAAGGGGCAGAGAGAGAGGGAGACACAGAATCTGAAGCAGGCTCCAGGCTCTGAGCTGTCAGCACAGAGCCCCACGCAGGGCTTGAACCCACGGATCGTGAGATCATGACCTGAGTCGAAGTCGGACACTCAACCGAGCCACCCAGGTGCCCGATTTTTATATTCTTAATTGCCCTAGTAATTAATATCAGTGACATTTTTCTTCTAAATCTTACAAATAAGGAAATTGGACTTGATAAAAAAATTTACTAAAGATTTTTGACCCAAATCCTTATTTTATATGCATAACATGATTTGTCCTCAATAGTTTTAGTGCTCTATAGCTGTTTTGTTCTCTTTTTCAAATCAATTGTGTGTTTCTCTGCATTCTTGTACTTTGGGAACCATTTTTTTTATAAGGAAAGCTAATAGTAGTTGTATCAGTTAGGCTTCCCTCAGTTGCCAGTGACAGAAAACATAACTGAAACAGCCTTATGATAAAAGGGAATTTATTCACATAACTGAAAAGCCCGAGAAAAGGCTGGCTTCAGGTGTGATTTATGCTAGGAGGTCAAGTGACTTCCCCTGAACTTGGTGTCTGTCCTCGCAATCTCTTGTCTCGGTGACCATTCGGATGTCTTCCCTCTCTGGGAAGTAGCAAGATGGCTTCATCATCTTCAAATTTTACAACTTGATTTGTTCAATTATGTCCTAATTTCTTAGGTAAAGCCCCAGGGTTAACTGAATGGACTAACTGGAATGGCTGTAGCCAATTATTGTGTCCAGAAAGTTGGAATGCATTCATCTTTTACAAAGTATGTCTTACCTTCGTAGGTGAGAGTGGAATCAGTTCTACTCAAACCACAAACACTGAATCTACAACGGAGGAGGAAAGGGTAACGCAAAACTAAAACAGGAGACCTTTATGAAAGAAAGAAAGAAAGAAAGAAAGAAAGAAAGAAAGAAAGAAAGAAAGAGAAAGAGTGCTGAGGTGTCCAAACAAAAAGTAATACTCTGCTTCAAGCCTCATTTTGTCAAAAATATTGCCAAAAGTAGCCATTCATTCTTCCTTTCCATCAGTCCGCTTGGATATTTCCCCATTAGTAATGCTCTTACTGGTGCTGGGGAAAGAATTTCCCTTCTCTTGGAAGAAGCTGCATTGCAAATGAAGATGAACCTGAAAACCAGGAAAAGGAACACCTCCCCTAAGGGGTCAGAACCCTCTGACCTGAGCCACTGAGTAGCAGTCTTTTGAGTTAACAAAAAATCTGCAAGACTTGTTCTGAAGTTTCGGATTAGATGCTAATGGCCTCTGCATGGATGACTTTGTCTTTTCCTTAATGGATGAGGCTGTTCTAAAAGATTTATTGAATATAAGATGTTATTGATTATAAAACATACTATTATTTTATGGATCACTGGGACAAAGAAAAAAATCAGCTGATTAAACTATGACACAACATTGATAGTAAGATGGTTGCAACATGTGAGAGATGTTATAAAGGAAGAAAAATGTGCATTTTAGAATTCGTGCCATATAAAGTTGAATATAATTTACATTGGGCTACATAGTGTAACTGTTTAGGGCATACATTTTAGAATCAGACAGACCTGGGTTTTAGACCCAATGCTTCACATACAAGTTGCTTGCCTGAAACTACTTATCTTCAGTTTTCTTATATAAAAAAAATAGGATATTTTAATGATATAGGGTTATAAAGACTTCAAATAGATAACCAGCCCATCGCTCGTAACTGTCACAGTAAACAATTCAATAATTCTAACTTTTATTGTAACTAATTTGAGAGACATATAAATGTTGTACATGTAAAAATAG
This sequence comes from Prionailurus bengalensis, assembly GCF_016509475.1. NCBI lineage: Eukaryota > Metazoa > Chordata > Mammalia > Carnivora > Felidae > Prionailurus > Prionailurus bengalensis. The sequence goes on from NC_057359.1 coordinate 37,957,859, forward strand.
AAAGGTGTTGGGGCGCCTGGGTGGCTCAGTAGGTTGAGCGTCCGACTTCGGCTCAGGTCATGATCTCACGGCCTGTAGGTTAAAGCCCTGTCGGGCTCTGTGCTGACAGCTCGGAGTCTGGAGCTTGCTTCAGATTCTGTGTCTCCCTCTCTCTCTGCCCCTAATCCACTTGCATTCTGTCTTTGTCTCTCTCAAAAATAAATAAATATTTTTAAAATTTTTTTTAAAAACCCAGAAAGATGTTCAAATACATCTGGAACCACAACTTTGAAATGCTAGCTCTTATACCCACAGCACTGTCTTATAAGGAAAGTGCCATAAGCTATTGCTTATAAAGTGGTCATTCTTCATCAGTCACTGCTCATACTGTTTCTTCTTCCTTAGCATTACCCTTCCTCCCTTACAATTATCTTTTCCAAAGAAGACTTTTTCTTCCATGCTCTCTTCACATTTCATTTCTTCTTCATCCTCTTTCCTAAACTTCTTGCAGTGGTCATCGGGGGCTATTTACAAATATCTCATTTTCACCCGCTGCCTAGTTCATGGGAGGATTGAACCTGCCTGCCTCTTTGACATTAGGGATTCCCACATTTTTTTCCTTTGATTAAGGAAATGTGAGCAGAAGGCCAATTATTGGCAGCGCTGGAAGTAATGGCCCACAAGAAATTCTCCGATTTCCTTGCCTCGTTTTTTGTGGACACAGGTAGAGGCAACACTGATGCCTGAGTGAATATCCCGAGCTGAGAGTTCAATATGGAACAGAAATTAAGGATGGAGGAATCTAATTTTGCTTGTGTGCATTCTTTGAAATTACCTTTTTTTTATTCTCCTGACCATAGCAAAACGGAATTTGCGGCCCAGCAGACACCGTGACACAATCTGGAAATATTTTAGGCTGTTGCCACTGGGGGCAAGGATGTTACTGATATGTAGTAGGCAGAGGCTATGGGCTATTGCTGAACAGTGTCAAAGTGAAGAATCACCTGGCTCAAAATGTCAATTGTGCCAAAGCTCAAAACCCTTGTTTTATGTTATCTTAACTGATACATTTGCCACTTAAAACTGACATTTTCTATTCAAATGAAACGATTTCTTTAAGAACAACTTCATTTATGCTATCTCAACTGATACATCTTTCACTTAAGATTGAAAGTTTCCCAAATTCCTGGATTAACACTTGTATGTCCTGGTGACTAATAAACGTTCATTGAAAGTTAGTATGTTCATTTCAGATATTCAGAATAAAACACTCCAAGTAATTTTAAAACCTTGCCTATCGGTTCTTTCAAGAAGCACAAACAACATATTTATTTAGGAAGTTCAGGCTGGAAGAAATGTTAGAGCCCCACAATAAAATCAAGTAAATATAGATGCTGAGCCAAAGACTCTTTTGCACTTTAGGGAGCCGGGAACGTAATTTACCAAACATTGGTCACGTACAGTTTACAGCCTTATAAAAATCAGAACTAAACTAAATTAAAGTAAATGCATTTAACAGTGCTATCGAGTGGCCTTCCTCCCTTTAATTTCTGTGAAATACTTTTCAGCTATCAGTAGAGTTCTGTCTGAAAGAGAACTAACGAAATTAGTTTAAATCTCTCCAGGCTTTGAGATACTTTGTTCTTTGAAATATCCATTTTGTCTTCAGAGATTAATGAAAAGGGAGTCATTTTTCCTGTTGCTATAATTTACCTACAATTTGAGGCGTTGCAAAATGGGTTTTCAGTTGAAGAAATTTCAACTGATCTTCAAAAGGGATTTTTAGGGGTAAGGATAAAATGGTCTAAGTTTCTAGCTTCTGAGTAACTGTGACAGCTGACAGACAGAGTCTCACTGCACCATGATGGAGCTGGGCAAGACGGTGAGCAGCTGTAAACACAAGCTTCACTTAGGACCACACAACCCTGGCTTAAGGTGTTTCATATTAGTTCATGAACATGTATGTTGGAAAATGTACGAATTTGAGACTGTGATTGGTGGGAAATTATAACAAATGCATAACAAATATATCATAGTTGTCTAACATATGCAATTGATTTACTTTTTATTTTTTTATTTTTTATTTTTATTTTTTTAAATTTTTTTTTCAACGTTTATTTATTTTTGGGACAGAGAGAGACAGAGCATGAACAGGAGAGGGGCAGAGAGAGAGGGAGACACAGAATCGGAAACAGGCTCCAGGCTCTGAGCCATCAGCCCAGAGCCTGATGCGGGGCTCGAACTCGCAGACCGCGAGATCATGACCTGGCTGAAGTCGGACGCTTAACCGACTGTGCCACCCAGGCGCCCCTGATTTACTTTTTAAACCTACACAATTTCGGGGGGCCTGCGTGGCTCAGTCAGTTGAGCGTCTGACTTGGACTGAGGTCATGATCTGATGGTTCATGAGTTGGAGCTCAAGCCCTGCTCTGGGCTCTGTCCACTCTCTGTCTCCGTCTCTGTCTCTCTCTCTCTCTCTCCCTCTCTCTCTGCACCTCATGGGATTTTCCCTCTCCTACCCACCCTCCTCTCTCACTTACTCACGCTCTCTCCCTCTCAAGTTAATTAATTAATTAAAAAATAAATAAATCCACATAACTTTTTCTTTCACTTTTCCAACAAATTCTTCTTTTAATCACTTCAATTCCACATTATTCTATGTAGATCAATGCTGTCCAGTAGAAATACAAGCAAGAAATCAATACGAAACACGTACATAATTACACATTTTCTAGTGGACACATTTTTTAAATAAAAGTAAAATGGAACAGATAAAATTTATTTTGATAATAGATTTTATTTAAGGGTACATGTCTAAAATATTTTTCAATGTATTATCAATCCGAAAAAAAAGTATTGAGAATTTTATATTCCGTTTTCATACTAAGTCTGAAATCCACTACGTTTGTTATGCCATAGAACATTTCAAAAGAAGTTGGAATGCATTTCAAGCGTTCAGTGTAGGCACATGTAACTAGTGACTACCATACTAGATAGTAGCAATCTAGAAAAATGATTAAAGGAATTTGCTCAATTTGGATAAAAGGAAGAAAACTGAGGGGCAAACACCAGTCTTCGAAACTAAGAAATTGTAACAAGTCGAGAAGAAACAAAATGTGTTGTATTGTTCCAAAGAACAGAAGGATCAGGTGATGGGTGTCACCTGGGCTTAAAAAGCGTTTTAGTCGCTAGTGCTAGGCCAACAGCAGAACAGTTTGCACTTAAAGAGTGGGAGGAATTCAGGGGTGCCTGGGTGGCTCAGTCAGTTAAGCCTCTGACTTCGGCTCAGGTCATGATCTCACGGTTCGTGGGTTAGAGCCCCAGGTTGGGCTCTGTGCTGACAGCTCAGAGCCTGGAACGTGCTTTGGATTCTGTGTCTCTGTCTTTGCCCCTCCCCTGCTCGCTCATGCACTCTCTCTGTCTCTCTCTCTCTCTCAAAAACAAACATAAACATTAAAAAATAAAAAAAAAAGTGGGAGGACTTCGCATTACTCTATTTCCCAGGAAGAAAAAATCGGTACCTAAATAGTTAAATAAAGGCTTAGCCCTGTCCATTGTGACTGTGTCACAACAAACGCACCACCGTAATAATACTTCGCAAGCTTTTGCTAGAAACAGTGCTAAGTGTATTAAATCCAGTATCTCACTTAGTTCTTTCATCCGTTTTAGTAAATAACAACGTCCAGTGTTCTCATTTTGTCACATGAGAAAACTGAGGTTTCAAGAGGTTAAGAAAATTGTCCAATGGCATATGGGTAGTGAGCGACAGAACCAACAGTCTGGGACCAAGTACCCTGAATCTTTAGCGCTCGCCAGTCGCCATCAGAATATTGATCCACCTACAGCAGCTGTCTTGTGCATCACCCCGCCTCCCAACCCCAGCACACACGGAAGGCAGTTTCAAGGACTTGGTGTACTTTTATATCATCTCCTTTATCTTGCCTCAAGGTGATTTTCAAAACAATCTACTCAATTTTATGAAACACTTCGCTCTCCTTTATTTTTTTCCCCGTTCTATCCTCTACTTCCTCTTTAATTTTCTCCCCAGGAGAAATGTAAGAAGTCCATAATTAAGAAGAGAGGAGACTATAGTTAGAGTTAGTGTAACTATAATTTGTGTTTGGGTTAGATTATAGTCAGGATATTTTCAAAGGAATTTGTCATCCGCTTTAAACATACATTATTTGGCTTTAAGATGAAGAAACGCTTTTATAATAAAAACAATTGACTTATTTGCCTTGAATGTCATTAGCATAACATTTTAAAATTTACCATCTGTTGTTTTTAATCCCCCTATTCAGACATTACGCATCAGGTGAGCCCACATTCATGAGGATATTAGTAACCTTGTTCTTGTCTTCATTATCATCCCTGTGGAGTGTTATAATTGCCTTTCTTTAATCTATCAGTTCAATCTGCCAGGTGCCGGCATCACCTCCAGAAGTTTGGGAACACATCATTCCTCTTAAAATCTTTCTTATAAACATCCATTCCTTCTTCTTTTTTTTTTTTTTTTTTAATTTGGGAAACTTACCTTGTGAATTGTCTCCAAGATCGGCCAGTAGTCATGGGTGTTCCATCTGCCAGACCTCTGCTGCCTTCGTCCTGTGAAAAATGCACAGCAAATGAAGGCATGGGCTCTGAATATGATTCTCTGCATCCTCAGAACAGAGAGTGGTAAGATTGAAAAACAGCAACCTCTTTGAGAAAAGGGGATGACTTCTTTTGAGATTATTCTCAAACCATTTGAGACGAATCATTTTGCTAGGATCACTCAAGCTATGGAAGTCGCATCCTCTTTATGTTTTCAGGACTTTAGCAACAGTATGGGGTTGGGTTTGTGTTTTACTTAAGCCCTTCGGCTTATTATTGAAGTGCTGACTAGAATTCGCAAAAAGAATTTTATGCTTTGTATTTGCATTTGTTGACACTTGAAATGTTTTGGAAAAGAATGTCTCTCTGCAAACATCTATAGATCCATGTTAGATGTGTATCATTTGTTCATAACCTTGAGGAGGCAGCAGAAGCCGCTGAAACATCCATCCAATTACACACCCATATCTGATGATAACCCTTCGGCATGTGCTTATTATGTAGAAAGAGGTTTTTAATGATGGCCATATTTTATTTCCCTTCAGAGTCCTAAAATATAATCCACAGCCAAATGGTAATGCAGACCTAAGAGAAAATCAACACTTCAGTGTTGCACTTCCGATAACCTTATCAGCCACATTCACAAGACATTAGGGTGGAATAGATGAAGACACTTCCTGCGACTAAAACGAATTGCTCTACATTTCTCTTACGCTTTTGTCACCTGTAATTCGTGTTAGTTGAATATTTTCACTAACCCAAAGTCACACTGCTTTGACAAATTGCCTTGCAGGTGATTTCTTCATTCCGCGAATAATTATTTCAACTCTGATTTCATTGTTCCCTAAATAGGGCAGAACTTGCCTTTATTTATTTTTTTTTGTTTTGCTGTCTCAAAGGAATAAACGAGTATAATTCCAGCCAACTTGCTCTTCCTTAGCAAAGTATAACCTTACATTCTGTTTGCCAGATGAAAGGTAAGCCATGCTCAAGGTGGGGTTGGGGATGGGGGTGGGAATTGGAGAATCTTTAAAGATTTTATTCCCTTTAATAGGAAGAGAATTAGTCTATAAACCTGAAATAGGAAATGTATTCAGAATATATTTGCATCTGTTTCCTAAAACAGTATTTTTCACTATGATCTTTTCTCACTCTGATCTCTTATAGAAAAAAAAAAAGTGCTCTAATTCTCCTGCAGTGTAGCAGGAAATTAAAGGAAGAAAAATATGCAAACGCTTGTTTAGGCTCAAATGAGACTCTAACATTTAGTACACAATAAAATAGACTTTTTCTTATTTTTTGGACCTAAAAACACTAAAATCTGACAAAAAGACACGTCTGTTCTGAATCCACACCCAGGCTAGATTTCAGAAGATGAGGCATAATGCATGTATCTGCTGGGAATGTGTTCAACAAAGAACATCTCACTAAGGTCTTAAATAAATAAAGAGTAGTTTGTCTTACTCAGCAAAACATTCATGAATAGGCCATCTAGAGTATACATGAGGGGTTGGTAATGCCATCAAGGATCTTTTCTTATCTGGATCTATTTTTTCTGCTTTGCAATTTATTTTAATTTTTTTAAGTTTGTTTATTTTGAGAGAGAGAGAGAGAGAGAGAGAGAGAGAGAGAGTGGGAGATGGACAGAGAGAGAGAGGGAGAGAGAGAATCCCAAGCAGACTCCCCACCATCAGCGCAGAGCCCCACACGGGGCTCAAACTCAAAACCATGAGATCATGACCTGAGCAGAAACCAAGAGTCAGTCGATGAAACCGACTGAGCCACCCAGGCACCACTGCTCCATCTTTTATAATGTTTGGCTCTCTATCCGTGCTTGTTACTTCAGCCCTCAATTGGATGCCTCACCACCAGCCCTACCATTCAAGTAGGACACTACATTTTTGCTCATACTACATTGGCCAAAACAAGTTACAAAGCCCTATGTAGTTTCAAAAGGCTAGAGAGGTAGAATCCTACCTTTCTTAGGAAGAACTGTAAACATTAGTGAATAATATCAATATTTACAGATGAATTCAAGAGCATTATCTGGCTAAATTGAAATTGAAGTGGAAACACAGGAAAACAGTAATATTATTTCAAGATTTAGAGTTTTTCTTCATTGGGGAATAGTGGAGCCAGTGATCGAAATGAAGGCAGGTGCTGCTTTTAACAGGAAGAAGGTAAATTCAACTTAAGATCTCTTCAGTTTTTTTTTTTTAATTTTTTTTTCAACGTTTATTTATTTTTGGGACAGAGAGAGACAGAGCATGAACGGGGGAGGGGCAGAGAGAGAGGGAGACACGGAATCGGAAACAGGCTCCAGGCTCTTAGCCATCAGGCCAGAGCCCCACGCGGGGCTCGAACTCACGGACCGCAAGATCGTGACCTGGCTGAAGTCGGATGCTTAACCGACTGCGCCACCCAGGCGCCCCAGATCTCTTCAGTTTTAAGCAATAGTGACCCAGGGAGCTAAGATGGGAATATTCAGCATTCTCTGGGGGGGGGAATAGTCCTGCGGAGGTTAGGACAGAGACGTGGATCTGAGAGGCACAGCAACTAAAAAGGTAGCTTCAGCAAGATGGTGGACAAAGTGTCTGAGTGAGAATACTGAAAAAAAAAAAAATGCAGAGAGAACCTGAGGACTAAACTTAGTTTCTTCTTACAAAGAGAGAAATTGGACCCAGTAAGAGAGGCCAAAAATGAAAAAGCTAAAGAAGTTCTCCAGGTGTCATGTGTAAAGAGTTTTGAGAAGGAAGAGTTAACTTATTAACTGCTAACTGTAAAAAAAAATCCATGAAGGCTGAAAATTCTGAAAGTCATTGAATATGTCAATTAGTAATAACCAGTAACAATGGGTAGAAGTTCCAGTAGACTAGTAGAATGAAAATATCAGCACATAGGAAGTTAAGAGGTTGGGGAAAATGTATTCTTCAAGGAAAAACAACATGAACAGCATAGTCCACGGATATAGTAAGTGTGACCTACATGTGGATGGATTGTGAAAATGAATACATGAAAAATTTTAAAGATGTAATTGACTTAAATTCTCAAGTTTCTAAACAACCATGACAACCATAATACGAATGCTTTATACTTCCGGAGTAGTTCATGATACCACTGTTAAGAAGGAAGTGTTTGTGGCCTTTATTTTCAGAAAGAGAAATGCAAAGAAGACCCATAATTCACACTCTTAGTTCATTTTTTACAAAACACATAAGTAGTAGCAGAATGCGGAATGCAGCCCGGGAGCATTGACTCTTACTGTAATACTTTACCAGATTGTCTTACCTCCCCCTTCACTGTATCAGTAATAATAACCACAGAATCTCAGTGGGTTAACACAATAAACACAGACTTTTCACCCTCACATCTGTAGATTGATAAGAGGTTTGGCTGACGCAGGCGGGGCTTGGTTCTCAGTGGCGAGTCCTGTCTAAGTTTGCTCCAAGTATCTCTTTCCCTCCGTAAACCAGCACCATGCTTTTCTAATGGTGATTGAAGAAGCATTAACGGAAAACACAAATGCACTAACACATGTCAAGCGTTTGCTTGTCGCTATCATTCCATTTGCGAAAGCAAGTCATATGACCAAACCCGACGTCAGTGTAGCGAGGAAAGTATCTTTGCCTCTGTTGGGAGAAAATGCAAAGACACCTTACAGAAAGAGGGGTGGTGGTGTGTTGGAGCCAGTTTGGGCTGACTCACAGGAACTGTTATCTCTGCTCTGAACTCAGTGATGTCATATTGGCCACTTGAAATTGGCCATGGTAGACGTATTTACATCATGCAAATCAGCAAATGCTATAAAAATCAGAGGGTTGGTTTGTCTGTTTTGGAGAGCCAGTTGTTAAACATCTACCAGCACACTTCTGGGAAGGGGTATAGGAAGGGTGGAAAGATTGGAAGCATTGATTCTGTTTACCACACACTATATTACACACTCCGTATTTCATTTATTCGTTTTCAGTCATTTCATTCATTCATTCATTCATTCTACTTTACTGAGGGCTTATTACTCTTCTGTGTTAACGTGGTGTGAGAATACAGTGATAAATGAGACATCAGCTCCATTCTGGTGTTTTCACAGACCAAAGGAGAAATATATATATATATCCTCCTTTATATATATATATATATATATATATATATCCACATCATTCTAAGAAGTGCAATGATAAGTGAGATGTACAAGATACCATACCGTTCCAGGAAAAAAGAGAAATAATATTTTGCTACTCACCCTTCCAAATGTTAATAATAGAATAATATCTGAAGTCACACATAGGACTGAAACACTTAAATCCCAGAATATCCTGGAAAAAATACCCTGGCATTTCTACATGCAGGCTTCCATGTTGCTGTGACCCTTTGCAATAATATAATCATCAGTGACTCTATCAAATCACTACAGTGGCACAAAGCATAAAAAACAGGAATGCAGAAAGGAATGATATCGTAATTAGCTTGGATTAAATAAATGATGGAATGTTTCCTATTAGATTGGCTTTATTGTATTATCAGCATGATGTTTTATCTTAAAATATTTCTACTATCCTGTGTTAGACTAAGGTTTAAAATGAGTCTACCATTTATATGGTGTTTTTATGTTGCAGTTCACCTACTTAACCCTTGTGTAAATGATCCTCAAAGCTGTATATGAAAATCATCAAGGGCCAGGAGCACATTACCCTCCTTGCTTTAGGAGACCAAGTTATGAATCAGTTATTTTAAGAACTTCAATTTGTCAGTTTTGACAACATTGCAATTGATGGCAATAATAAAACCCTTCCCAAAAGCTGAATTACTTTGGGGGAATTTGCCTTGTTTTCTTAAGTGGTTTGAAAGTATGATAAGTAGGTTGTGGTGCTTTTCCTGACATAAGTGCACAAGAGATATATGATCTTTTTTTAGTGCACATAGTGACAAAAGATCAAGTTGTTGGGCTGCTGGCTACAGCAAATTGAACATATCGAATTTCAACTGTGGTCCAATGCGGTGTTCGGTTTGTTTCAGTCTGTTGAACTGATACCTTTCCATGCTGGTGCCATAATTTTATCCACAAAACTGGAAAATGGAGTAGCAGTGTGTTTCATTATTTTAGTAGTATTTACTGTTTAAATGCAATAAGCCTTTATTTATTTGACTTACAAATTACTGGGTGGGATTTAAATGATAAATTTCTCATCGGAAGCACTTTATAAGAGATGTATACCAAGCCCTCATAATGCAGTTTTCTATAAACAAAATGGTATCTAATTTCAATTATGTTAGAGACCCTGTTCAAGTTAGGAAAATAAAGAAATAAAAATATGATTGTGACATTTATTTATATTTATATTTTCTCAACTAAGAGGCATGTTTTTTTTTTCCTTGAATTTTTTTGGGCATATTTAAAGTGGTAAAATACTACTAATTGACCAAGAAGACAGCTTTATAATCTGATGCAAATAAGCAAATTTCTTAGCTTCAAACATTGTCACATGTGAGAGGCAGAGATAATTTATGGTACTAACTGTGAAGCCTGTTTTGAAAATAATAAAAGTTTCACCTAAAATTGGAGTCAATTAAGTCTCTCTTAATAATTAAGGAAGTACAAGAAGATTTTAAAGGTATAAGATATAAAATCTTAGTGAGTATTTTCTACAACTGGTTGCTAATTTTAAAAAATACCATATTTTGCACCAATGATGGCACTAAACCTGTCAACACCACACTTATAAGAAGATACTAGGTTATATAATAATTATAAAGAGTCTTCTTCTTAAGACCATTTTATTATTCAAATGTCAGCATCTATTTCCTAGGTATAAGTAATAATACTTTTTTTTTTTTTTTTACTCTGTATGTACTCTGGATCCTCATGAAATGTGACAGTAAGGATAAAAACCTCATAATCCAGTGAGGACAAACCATCTGACTCACTAAAATGAGCTTCCTTATAAAGAGCTCAAGTTGCATTCTGGAGAAATGCAGGAAGGAACAATGAGATCACTCAGTCTCATGTTGGAGATTAATATTTAAAATGTCTGCTAAATCAATGGACCAGATAATGTGTTAGTTTCTTTCCAAGTCTGATATTTTGTTAGTCTACAAAATATATAACTTTATTTTTTGCTTTTAATTCCCTTGCCTTTGGAGATGTGTCAAGTTAAGAAATTGCTGCAGCTGAGGTCAGAGAGGTTTTTTCCTGCTTTCTCCTCTAGGGTTTTGATGGACTATTGGGACCTCATGAAGATAAAAATATTCTGCACTGCAAAGGAAACAATCAACAAAACTAAAAGGCAACCAACGGAATGGGAAAAGATATTTGCAAATGACATATTGGACAAAGGGCTAGTATCCAAAATCTATAAAGAACTCAACAAACTCCACACCTGAAAAACAAATAATCCAGTGAAGAAATGGGCAGAAAACATGAATAGACACTTCTCTAAAGAAGACATCCAGATGGTCAACAAGCACATGAAAAGATGCTCAAGGTCACTCCTCATCAGGGAAATACAAATCAAAACCACACTCACCAACTACACGTTGTAGCAATGTGGATGGAACTGGAGAGTGTTATACCAAGTGAAATAGGTCATACAGAGAAAGACAGATACCATATGTTTTCACTCTTATGTGGATCCTGAGAAACTTAACAGAAGACCATGGGGGAGGGGAAGGAAAAAAAAAAGTTAGAGAGGGAGGGAGCCAAACCATAAGAGACTCTTAAAAACTGAGAATAAACTGAGGGTTGATGGGGGGGTGGGAGGGAAGGGAGGGTGGGTTATGGGTATTAAGGAGGGCACCTGTTGGGATGAGCACTGGGTGTTGTATGGAAACCAATTTGACAAAATTTTTGTGTATATATATATATACATATATATTTTTTTTTTGTATATATATATATATATACATATATATACATATATATACATATGTACATATATATATACAATTTGACAAAATTTGAAACCAATTTGACAAAATTTTTGTGTATATATATATACACATAGATATATATTTTTGTGTATATATATATACATATATATATACACATATATATCTATGTGTATATATATATGTATATATATAAACTTTATCAACAGGACACATAAAAAATGTTTGAATTCAATTCAAACATACGCTAAAATGACTAAAGAATATTCATAGTATCACATTTCTTTGGTATTTAATTATTCCATTAAATAATCTATTACCAACACTCTTGTGCTAGCTACATAGCCATTGCAAAGGATAGACCTAGTTGTATAACAATGAATCAGCAGCAACCAAGGAGAAATTTTTAGTCATATATCGTAAGACTTTCTGTTTTAACTTGCTCACTTTGTCTATTTTTACCTTTAATCAACAACTTTTGTTGTATGCAAAAAAAAAAAAAAGTAAATGGTACTAAGCCGGATGTTATGCATGGTATGTCAAATTCAAAATTAAGATTGAAAACAATACAGACAGTTGAATACTGGAACATAATAAGCAAATTGAAACTCATCTGGGAAAAATTTAAATTCATATCAAAGAGGCATTAGGAAACTTTCTGGGGTCATGATAATTTTCTAAATCTTGATTGAAGTTTAGGTTGGTTTGCATCAGAATATAAAGCTATCCCTCAAAGTCAATTAGCAGCATTTATCATTTCAAATATGCCATTAAAATTCAAGGAACAAGTACACTGTGGTAATACATTTTTTAAAAATCTAACTACAAATAAATGTCACAGTAACTTTCTCATTACCTTATTTTCCTGACTTGAATAGGGTTGTTATATTGTTGAGATGGGACACCATTTTGTTTTGCACAAGAAATTTCACTATGAAATTTTGACATAGATTTTATATGAAGTGGTTCGAACAAACATATTGAACTCTAGTTCTTGGTACACACGACAGGGTATTAATGGGTGTTTATGAGGTGATTATATACGCCATTTTATGTAAAGTACACTTAGGGGTGCCTGGGTGACTCAGTCGGTTGAGTGTCCAACTCTTGATTTCAGCTCAGGTCATGATCCCAGGGTCATGGGATCCAGCCTCACATCCATGCAGCTCTGCTCTGAGCATGGGGCCTGCTTGGGATACTCTCTCTCTCTCTCTCCCTCTCTCTCTCCCTCTCTCTCTCTCTCTCTCTCCCTCCTCCCCCCTTGCTCACTAAATAAATAAATAAATAAATAAATAGATAGATAGATAAATAAATAAATAAAATAAGAAAATAAAATTGTTTGGTGAACAGGGGGATGGATAGAAAGATAGATGTGTAATAAAGTATACAATTTTTCTTAAGACAGGTTTGTGAAAAAAAATTCATATTTGGGCCTAAGCAACCTATTGAAAAACATCTGGTACATAGTAGTATTCTAATAATTGATATGGGATGCATGAACGAATGAATGGTTCAGTAAGTGATATGACAAAAATTAAAAAAAATTCTTTATGGCAGGTCACGTGGGGTTTTAGGTAACCTCCTGCTCATTTTGCCAGTAATGTGCCACAGGTACCAGTGAATCGAACCCAATTATGGATGATAATACATTAAATATAGTGTTTAAATCAGGGATAATAGGACCATTTGTTCCGTCCAAATTATTGCATCCTCTTCCAGACACCCATCTTTACAAAACTAAATAAATAAACATAACAGAGTGAGGAGAGGAAAATCACTAAAAAATAAGGGGCTCTCAAAAATCATGCCATAAAAAACAGGATGAAGAATCAACGGTATGCAAACTGGAGAAGAAAAACCCAATGAAAACCTATAATGGCTCCATTCCCATTCCATCCACGCTGTTTAACTCTTTCCACATTCCTAACGTCAGCCTAATTTTCACCAGGATGCTTTATGGTAAAACCCCAACTCAATATTTTTCTTCTCTGAACCCTGTTCAAAAGAGATTTCATTTATGGTATTATTTTACTCATTTAGCATTTGGCACCTGGACCTTACACCAGTTGTTCTGAATGTTCTTACTCTTGCGTGTTCATGTACGCACACAAACACACGCAATCTCAATTCCCAGCGAGAGTCTAAGCTTCTTGAGGGATGGTGCTGTGTTTCATACATTTGTACACCCTTCAAACGTAGCGTAATTTTCCTCACTTATTTCATAAATATTTATTGAGAAACCTTCATGGGCTAAGCACCATGGTGAGATTGGGCCTAAAAGGGTGATTTTAACACCGACTCTTCATTACTTTGAAATTATAGTAAATATTAGAATCACCACCAGAATTTATTACTTATTGTGAGAATAAAAAGCCATGTTCTCTCTTTACTAAATCATAAACTTCTTAGATTGTTTTGGTGACTACGGGGTATATAATTGGTGACCTGGAAAATCCTCTATATGTCATTTTACACATTTAAAACATTATTCTAAGAAGTGAGACATGGGCTTAAGCAAGATTACCAAAGTTTCCATGTGCCAACAAGATAAATTTTAGATTTTAAGTTAAAAAAAATAATAATAATAGATTTCAAAGGACGCTTGATTTCTATTGGGGCCATCTTTTTGCTTGTTTTCTTGTTCTTTGCCCACCCCTTGCCATCCAAATTTGGGGAGTAGGGACAACCCAAACATGATCTAATATATCTGTCATCTGTCAAACCTACCCTTACCCATCTCTTTAGAGAATCTGAGACTTTCAGACCAGCCAGAGCCCACTGTGATAAGATTGTTTATATATCTTTTTTTTCCCAATGTGCTCTGTTGGCATTTCTTCCACTATTAACTGGGGATTAAACATACGAGCATTTGCATGCTGCTCTTTTGATATTTCCTCTGCGTTGGCTTTGACTTTGGGTGCCGCTTGCACTCACTCATCTAGGTGATGGGCCATCAGATGTCTAATAACTGCAATGCCGCTGTCATTCTCCAACGATGTGAACTCTTCTAGGCTTTTTACAGAATTCCCTGATTCTATTTTATCTGGCCTCAGAGTCTGATTGCTTTAGGCTTAGCAACAAGACAATCCCACCTCACTGCTGACTCCAAATGGCCTCCGTCCTCCATGGATAAAGAAGTGTGAATAATATTAGTAGTGCCTTTGGTGCCTCTATAGGCACATCCATCCACATTTAAACACACATTTTTATGTTTAGCCATTTATTCCTAGCTGTGAAATATTGCAACAGCTTATACATTAGCATACTAATCCAGGCCTTAGGTCTGGGAGAGATTTATGTTGAACATTTTTGATGCCATTATTCATACTATGTGTGAAGCTGAGTAAGACTTTCTCCTGAATCAGAATAATATCAGATTCATATCCCACTGACTGCTCTGCTAAAAATCTATTTTAACTTCAGTTACATTGCAATGTTAAAAAAAAAAAAAAGAGTTTAAGCCAATGTCAGTGTAGCGCTTACAAATATGAGTAGCTGTAGAATCAGAGAAAACCATGTTAAAATCTTGGTTGTCATTTACTAGTTGTATGACCTTGAGTAGGCACTTAACCTCATCCAACCTCAATTTCTTTGACCATAAAATAACTAATATTGTGGGGATTAAGTGAATAAGAGAATGAAAATTAAGTGAAGAAATAAATGCAAAGCCTCGAACTGGGGCTCAATGAAAGAGAGCTATTATGATAACAATCACCATTAATGAATAATGATAGACAAATAGGTTTAAACTCTCTTGGCCCAGAGTGAACAGGAAAAAATGTGGCAATGTTGTCAGATATGCCAGGGATACTAGAACTCATCTATTTCACCCACCTCTACTTCATAATACAAAGTAATAAAGTGAGGCACAGTGAGATTAAGGAGTTTATCCAAGGTCAGATAGTTACTTGTTAATGAAAGCCCAGGCAACAAGAATACTTAGTTACTCGTCTTATGGAAAAACTAAGGACAAGATCTATTTCTTCTTCACAAGTGAAGACCTGAGCTTAGGACACAATGCCAAGGAGCCAGAGGCAGAGCACTTGATCATATTGTAACAAATCTCCATCTCCTGTCTCCAGAGCAAAAGTTCATGGAATTCCAAGAGCAGTGAGTCCATAAAAAACAAGTAGCTGCCCCCTCACATCCTAAAACTTCCCCTTTAAGTATTTTGCTCCCATGGAGCATGGAGTCTAAGATCACAGAATAGCTGCTTTCTCTCCCAATAACAGACGGTGCACAGGATGAATTAAGATTCTACACATTTCTCATTCTGGGCTTTCAGGTTCAATGTGGTCCAACTGTAAGGCTTTTCTCATTCCCTATAGTATCTCTGTTTGCCTTTTCTGTCTTCCATCACCAGGCGCTCTTTCCAACCTTAACCCACTCTCCCTTTTTCATGTCTTCATATCCTTCTCACACACTATCCTTTAGCACAGGTGGCTTTTGAAAGCCACACAAGCTTTTGAAATTTTGGGGGGTACAGGTCCTGATACCTTGGTCAGATCGTGATGTTGTCTTCTGATTCTTTGCATCTCTGTTGCCAAGCAAAGGCCCTATTGATAACATATGCTCAGTGAAATCATATGTGCTCTTTGATGTGCATTCACACAGCAAATAAGCAAACCAGATCATGTCACTCCATTACTTAAGACCCATCAATGGCCTCACACAGCCTTTAAGAAAACAGCAACATCCTAACATCTACTACACTATACAAAGCACCCTGACCTCTCTGTATCTCTCCAATCCCAACTTTCAATGATCGTAACCTGCATATCCACCAACTCCCTGCCTTGACCAAGTCATTCGTTCCCTTGTATTGGAGACTTGGCAATGTCAGTCCCTTCAGTAGGACTCTCACCACTCCAGCATTTATTCAGTTATTTCAGTCATCCCTTGTGCCTTATTTTCAATGTTGGATCCTTGCTGAGGCCGACCTTGATTCCTCAGAATACCTTATACTTTATGCCTTTAAATGTCTGATTCATGATCTCTCTTTCCTATACTAAACTGTCATTTTCACCTTGCTACTTATCACTAGACTTTTAAGATGTTGGCATGGTGCCATGACTCCTTCTTCCATGGTTCTCAACGGAACCCTCTGTTGTTTTTTTTGTCTGCCCCTGCCAGCTTTGTTTTATTAACCAGATTTTCCTCAAATTCTTCTCCTCCTTCATTTCTGGTCTGATCCATGGTCCCTGTGGAAAAGAATTCACTTGGGCTTCACTTTTTTTAAACCTGTTTTGATATAAGCAGTGGCTCTCAGGTTTGCACATATCCATGACAACATGCTAATGATAGGGACAATGCAGTTTTTCATACAACTCAGCCTATTCCAGTCAGGAATCATTCCGTCATTAGTGCATTCATCCAGTTATTCTGCAAGTATTTGTTGCATACCTATGTCATGGCCAGTAGGATAAGCACGAGGAAAACAATGATGAGCAAAAGGGAAAGTTCCTCTGCCTCTCCCTGAGGGAGCTCACAGTCAACTGAAGAAGAAAGACCCTGATCATCACACCCTACATTTGCACACATGCAAACACACGATTTGAGAACCATAAAGGAGCTCACAGCATCACTAATTTATTATGGTGGCCTGAACTAGACTGAAACGTCAGAGAAAGCTTTGTGGAAGAAATCGCCGTTACCTACAAGAGGCAAGGGAGTGAAGTGGTCAGGTACACAGAGTCCAAATCCAGATTGTCTAGGTTTGAATCCCTGTGCTTGCCACTTATTAGCCATGTTGCCTTGTCCAGTTTTGCCACTTCTCTATGACTCAGTTTCTTCAATTATAAAATTGAATAAATATCACTACTTCCCTTACTGGACTGTTTTAAAGTGAATTAATGCATGCAGAACGCTAAACGAAGTGTCTGACACATAATAAATGTTTTAGAGTTGGCTACAGTCATTATTTTACAACTCTGCCTGTCCAAATGTATTGTAGTTAAGTTTCCCTTTCTTTTCTGAAATTATGTTGGTCGAATATGGCAGCAATTTTTTAAATGGCCTTGTTTGACAAATGACAAATTGGGGAACCTTATATGTGTATGTGCATTGGGGGGCCATTTTACTACGTTAGAGCTGGAAGTGTAAGATGAAGCATCCAAAATCCTTAAACTAGCATCCCAGACCCTCTATCCTTTTGCACTTGCATTGCTCTTCTGCTTCCTATTCCACCAGTCTGATTTTCAATTTCAGTAAAACGAACCAGCCCAACACTGAATGGATTTAACCAACATCCATTCTATTGTATCTCATGATTGTACGGGGTCAGGAATTCTGTACGAAGTCAGCTACGTGATTCTGGCATTGACTACGGTCATTTGATGTTATTCAACCAGGGACTGGTCTGTTCTGATGGGTCCAGAATGGCTTTATTCCCGTTCTTGGGACCCTGTTGGAGATGGCTGGAAGGCGAGATTCAACGGAGCCCCTCATCCTCTCCACATAGTCCCAGGGACTTTCAAAAAAAAATTGTTTTTGCAGTAAAATAAGCAGGCTATTTACATGGTGACTAGCTTCATCTACCATAAATATTACCAGTTTCAGGAAGTGGAGCTGCCAGCCTTTTAAGACCTTCTCCAGAAACTGGCACCACGTCACTTCCACCATATACTATCCAAGTCTTCACAGAAACAAAGACTGAAGAATTAAAGAGGAGGGACACAGACTCCACTTCTCCAAAGGTGAACAGTCATAGATCTTGTGGCCATATTTAATTTGCCATACCTACCAAATAATGTCAAATTCTTGTAACGTTTCACACCCCTTACTTTTCAGTGCCTCAGTGCCTTTGTACATCTTGATCATCTGCTTATGATGGTTCACTACCTCTCTTCTGGCTAACTTTAACATCCTTCAAATTCCAATTCAGACATCATCTACTCCTGTCCCACACCCCTAAATAGCGTCAGATTGAACAGTACAATGAGACCATGCCCATTTATCTCTTGACATATTTTATTAAAACAATCTTTTCATCTGTTTTCCTCACCAGTGTATCAACTCTGTGTTTGGGGAAAGTACCATGTTTTAGGCATGACTTTTATTTTTATTAAATAAAAATAGACCAAGATTATTACACGAAATAAGTTTATTTCAATTCAAGTGGCCAAGGCACTTCACCAGGAATATTTAGCTTCTAAACATTTGTTAACAGATTAATTAGTAAAATTTCAGTTTTTATAATGACATGGACAAGCTATTTTTTTGAAATATTCAACGATGAGACTTTTAAGCATACCTTTATTCTATTAAAATATGCATTTTATTTTCCTTTTGAGCATTGAATTGGCATAGGTAGACTGAGAAATATTTTTTTAAGTTAGACATCACGTGGAAGTCAATAAAAATGATGAAGAAGTTATCTTGATGCTGACAGAGAAACAGAATTATGTATGATATTTCAAGTGTATAAAATTAATCTATATCTGGCAATAGGTGTATTTGATCACAACCCAAAAATTAAAGTACAAGTAAACCCTGAGGAATTTTCCATTATTTCTAGGTGTAACAAAAACAGCTTGCCAAATTGCTCTACTTGCAAAATTCCTCAGCCAATCTCCCATCTTTCTATTTGTTCTTTTCTTTCTTTCTTATTAATGGTGGAAAATGTCTTCATGAATATATATTGCAAAACAATGTATTTACATTGATTGAGCATTACTATATTCTAGACTATACTATATTCCATTTTTCTTTTTCCATTTTACTTGACTATATCTCAGTATGTCTCTAATTGTAACCATTTATGAATCTTTCGCTTGTCATTTATTTGTGCATAAATATGCGTTGGTGTGTGTATACATTTCTACACTGAATGTTGAGTTTAAATTTAATGAGGTATTCCTATGCCAAACATACAATTTTACATAAATGTTAAAAGCAAACAAAACAAAAGTCTTAACCTTTAGTACTCCTTTAGATGCCTTGGCAGGAGTTATCATTTACCACAATCTTCCCACAAAATTGTGTAATTTGTATCATTCCTTACTTCAATCACAAAATATTTATTGAGCATTTAGTATGTGACAAAACCATTCTAGGTATTGTGCATCCAGCAGTAAGCAAAATAAAATTCAAGGCTTTGGATAGCTTATATTTTTGATGTTAAGACAGAAAATAAATTACTATGTAATACATCAAATGGTGATAGCCAAGTGCCATAGAGAAACGTAAAGCATTTTAAGATTATAAGGAGTGTTTGGAAATGAAGTTGTATTTTATGTCACTGAGAGATGACACTTGAACAGAAACCTGAAGGCAACAGGTAACAGGTAGCTGGGGAAAAAAAAGTGTTCTGGGAAGTGGGAACAAAAATGCAAAGGGCCTGAGTTGGGTGTAACTTCATGTGTTTGAAGCGTAACAAGGGTGGCAGTGTGGCTGGGGTGGATTGAGGGAGGGGAAGAAGAGAAGGAGTAACACCTAAAGGATGGGAGTGTAATGGTAAGATTCCTGCTTTCTATAGCCTTGTAGATCTTGGTAAGACTGAATTTTGCTTCAGTGAGTCAGAAGATGTTTCTAAAGAGCAGTCACATGATCTGATAACATCATTTAAAAATCGCTCTGGTTACATATCTCATGATCAAATTGGATTTATTACAGGGAGGCAGGGATGTTTAACATCACAAATCAAACAATGTGATATACCACATTAACAACATGAAGGATAAAAAAAACGTCATCTCAATAAATGCAGTAAAAACATCTGACAAAGTTCAACATTCATTCATGATAAAAACTGTGAACAAAGTACGTACAGAGGGAACTTACCTCGACATAATAAAAAGGCCATATATGATAAGCCCACAGCTAATATCAGACTCAATAATAAAAGTTTGAAAGCTTTTCTCCTAAAATCAGAAACAAGATAAGAATGCCTAATCCCACCACTTTTATTGAAAATAGCTTTGGAAGTCCTGGTCAGAGCTATTTAGTTGGAAAAAGAAAGGAAAAGAAATAAAAGGCATCCACGTCAGAAAAGAAGGAAAACTGACTCTATTTGTAGATTATATGCTACTACATAAAGAAAATATTAAACCCAACAAAAAAACTGCTAAAACTAATTAAATCCAATAAAGTTACAGAATACAAAATCAATACACAAAAGTAAATTCTGTTTCTATACATTAATAAGAAACTATCAGAGAGAAAAATTAAGAAAACAATCTCAAGTTGCATCAGAAAAAAATAAATTTAATCAAGTCATTAAAAACCAGTATTCTGAACAGTATGATACACTCCTGAAAGTATAATACATTCATTGTTAAATGTCCACAATACCCAAAGGTTTCTAAAACTTCAGTGACATCCTTATCAAAATTCCAATGGCATTTTTCAGAGAAATAGAACAAACCATCCTAAAATTTGTGTGGAACCACAAAGGACCCCTCAGAGACAAAGAAATCTTGAGAAAAAAGAAAAAAAAGCTAGAGGCATCACACTTCCTGATTTCAAACTATATTATAAAGCTATATGTTAATCAAAACAGTAAGATACTGGCATTAAAACATGTACATACATCACATGGAAACATTAAAACATGTACATACATGTACATGGAACAAAAAAGAGAACACAGAAATCAACCCATACATATATGGTCAATTAATCTATGACAAAGGAGCCAATAATATACAAAGGAGAAAGGACAGTCTCTTCAAAAAATGGTGCTGTTAAAACTGGACAGACACATGCAAAAGAATGAAATGAGAACACAATCTTGAACCATACACAAAATTCAAGTCAAAACACAAAACTCCTGGAAGAAATATATACGGTAAGTGCCTTGACATCAGTCTTCATGATGATTTTTTTGGATTTGACACTAGAAGCAAAACCGAAAATAATTTTTTTTAAAAAATTAAAAATACACAAGTAAGACTACATCAGCTTAAAAGTTTCTCCACACTAAAGGAAACCATCAACAAAAGGTAACCTACCAAATGGGAGAAAATATTTGCAAATCACATATCTGATATGAGGTTAATATCCAAAACATATTTAAAATTTCATACAATACAATAGCAAAACAAATTTAATTTCAAAATTCGCAGGGTATCTGACTGGACATTTTTCCAAAGAGGATAGATAGCCATGAAAAGATGAAAAAGTGGTGAGCATCACTTCTCATCATGGAGATGTAAATCAAGACCACAATAAGATATCACCTTGTACCTTTTAGAATGGGTATTATAGGGACACCTGGGTGGTTCAGTTGGTTAAGTGTCCGACTTCATCTCAGTTCATGATCTCACAGTTCGTGGGTTCGAGCTGCTCTTCAGGCTCTGTGCTGACAGCTCGGAGCCTGGAGCCTGCTTCAGATTCTGTGTCTCCCTCTCTCTCTGTCCCTCCCCCACTCATGCTCTTTCTCTGTCTCTCAAAAATAAATAAATAAATAAATAAACGTTAAAAAAATAGAATGGCTATTATAACAAAAGACAAGAAATAAGTGTTGGCAAGGAGAAAAGGAAACCCTTGTGCACTATTGGTGTGAATGTAAACTGGTAATGCCACTTTGAAAAATAGTATAAAATTTCCTGAGAGATTAAACATATTACTACCAGGTGATCCTATAATTCCACATCTGGGTGTTTATCTAAAGTAAGTGTAGACACTAACTAAAAAATACTCATGTATTTTACTCATGTAAAATATACTTATGACTACTCATGTTCATTGAAACATTATTTACAATAACCAAGCCATGGAAACCACCTAAATGCCCATGAGTGGATGAATGGATAAAGAAAATGTGATACACACACACACACACACACACACACACACACACATATTACTCAGCCATAAAAAAAAAAAAGGAAACCCTGTCTTTTGTGACAACATGGATGGACCTTGAGAGCATTACACTAAGTGAAATAGGTCACAGAGAGAAGGATAATACTATTTGATCTCACTGCTATGTGGAATCTAAAACAACAACCACAAAACAAACTCATAGATACTGAAAGCAGATTGGTGAATGCCAGAGATGGGGGATGGGGAGTTGGCAAAATGGATGAAGGTTGTCCGAAGGTACAAATTCCCAGTTATAAAATAAATAAGTCCTGGGGGTATAAAGTACTGTATGGTAATTATAGTTAATAATATCGTATTGTATATCTGTGAAAGGTGCTAAGATGTAAGTCTTAAAAGTTGTTTTTATAAGAAAGAAAAATTCTATAACTATGTGTAATAGATGTTAACTAGACTTATTGTGGTGATCATTTTGGAATGTGTAGATGTATGTAATCATTATGTTGTACACCTGAAACTAGTGAAAAAATTACTTACTCATTCACTCTCTCCTTAAGCTTCACTTCTAGGAAACCCAACCCAAGACAACATGGATGATGGCCATACCTCCCCCTACCATATTCCTTTCTAAACAAGGGGGAGGTGAATTTGATGGTATATTTTTATGGTGGTTCTGCTCTGATTCAGGAATGCATTTCACTCAGAAAATACTTTTGATAAGCTAATGTGTGGAAGGCCATAGGAATGAGTGAATTTGGGGTGATAGATATCATTTTACAATTTCCATAGCAATATCTGATTTAAATAATCTCTGAAATAACACAGGTGGTATATAATTTAAAGGACAGTTAAATGCTACAAGCACTACACAATATGTTGTTGAACTTTAACCCATACTCCTAGAATCATAAATGGCTAAATTTCCAACAAAGCAAAAGTAGTGTCATAAAAGCATGAAACATACCTACCTCTGAGTAGAGGTGGAAAGGAAAAGGGTTAGAGGCAAAGACCTGAGCCTAAATCCTTTCCAGAGACTTTGGGAATTCGCTTCTCTCTTTCTGAGGTTGCATTTCTTAATTTGTAAATTTGAGCCATTCCAATGGATGTAAGAAACATAGATCTCGACTTATTAATTTGTTTATGTACTGGTACAGTAATACATATAAAGAGGTGTGGGTGTCCAACCACTATTTGTTAAATGAATAAATACGTAATTGTGAATTAAGGTGAATTATATACTTCATGGACACCTAAAGATCAAACATTATGCCGTTCCTTTTCAAAGTAGTACCTAATTCTGCTATTTATATTTTTAAATGCAAAAATAAAGCTTTACAGTGGAAAACATTAATTTAAACAGGGAAATATTATAATCTTAAAATCCGATGACCAATAAAAGGAAACTCTTTCAATGCACACTTATGGGGTATCAGACCTACAGGTGTCATTATGGAAGTTAGAAAACATAGGTGGCTAAGAAGTTTAGGTTGAGTTCAAAGCCTGCTCTTTCTTTGAAATATTTTGTTCTCAATATTAAGCCTTCGGTGACAGTTTTATCCTTCAGTACCAGATTTTAAATGTGACTAAGAACAGACTGTAACATGACGCTCTCTGCAGACCCCACTGTCTTCTAAGCTGGCCGCTCTCATTAGTGTGAGTGCACATGTTGATAAGCCCTAGGGGGCATTTATGTGACACCAAAGAACTCTACATGATATTCCTTCAGTCAAGATTTTACTCGGGCATTTTGGGTCTCTCTCTAGTGCTATTTCCTTTTTTTTCTGTAGCATTTATTCGCACTTGACCCTATGTTTTAGAAAGTGCACACAAGTCAGTATTCCAGACATCCCAGGGACTTGAAGAGCTGATCTAATGCCTGAGTTGCAAGATGAAAAACAGAAGAATTTTGTTGAACCTATAAAAAGGATGACATTTTGCCTGGCCCTGAGCTGTTCTGTTCAAATTGAAGCTTTTGCAGCTTGTGGCTCTTTGATTTGTGAGCTAGAGAGTATCATATCTTGGCCATTACTGAATCATAAAAGTTCTCGGCCTCTTCCCAGCTCATTTTATTTAAAAGGAAAAAGAAAAACCCTTTATCTTACAAAACGCATTCTCTTTTTATTTTCTTTCATTTTGCACATTGCTGGAATGGATTCTGTAAGGGTTTAATGACAACACATGTATATGATAATTGAGCTGATGCCAATGGAAATTATTTGGGTGGTTAGATTGGAGTGGGTGTCATGAGAATAGAACATTGTGCAGCAATGTATTTTCCGTATTACCTTGTTAATGACCAGAAACTTGTACTCATTATTTATTTTCATCCATAACATAATAATGTACAGAGTCACATAGCACATCCGGGTTAGGGTCTGGCTTAACCGCAAAGAATTGATTTGTTCAGGAGGGAATGGGCTGAGCCTGAAGGAGGCTTCATCAGGATTCCTGTGCATTCCAAACTCCTTGGACAAGAAGGAAGTACATGGAATACATCTTAACAACGTCTGAAGAGGTAGCTAATTTCCCAGCTGGACTTTATTACCTTTCAACTTAACCCTTGTCTGTAGTTTCATTATCCCTTTATTCTACAAACATGTGATCAGTGCATTTGCTACGGTCAGTCACTATCCTCCCTGCTGAGAGTGAATAGCACAGCCACTCCCTTCTTCAGGAAGCTCGCAGTCAATAAACACGTTATTATGTCAAAGTGATTAAGTACTATTTAAAATCTTACACTAGGCATTTCTTTTTTTTTTTCTACAGATAAAAGATAGTGCAGCATCATTTCACATGAAAAGAATATCAGTCTGCCATCCAAAATATTTTTTTGTGGGAGCACCCGGTAGCTCAGTTGGTTAAGTGTCCGACTCGGTTTCAGCTCAGGTCACGATCTCACGTTTAGTGAGATCCAGCCCCGCATCAGGCTATTTGCTGACAGTGTGGGGCCCGCTTGGGATTCTCTCTCTCCCTCTCTCTCTGCCTCGTCACCACTCATGCACACTCTCCCTCTCTCCCAAAATACATAAACTTAAAAAAAATTTGTCATTGGATTTTAAGATTATTAATCCAATGATTTTTTTAAATCCAATGACTAATGTTATAAATCCAATGATTTACAATCTTAAAATCCAATGACTAATGTCTCACTGTGTTTGTGAGCTTTTAAAACTCTCCATTTTAGTGTGATTTTTTTTCTCATCCTGAATAATTAGTTACTTCTATATATAACTTTCTTTTCTTATTCCTAAAGGGGTTTCTCAAAAACTGTAGGAGTTTGAGGCTGCGCATAGCCTTAATCCAGCTGGGACAAAAAACTGTACCTAAGATGATCTACACAAAGCCAGAACACTGTGTCTCACACAGAAGAAGCATTTAATACACGCCGCTACTATTATTACAATAGTGTTTTACTAATTCTCTTGTTATCATTCTATCTACTCCTAGAAAGCTAATTCCCTGAAAGATCAAAGAAAATCACAACATGCACAACTATCCTTCTCAGGTCTAAGAATTGTTCCAATGCATAACCAAAATTTTTTCAGGAGTACCATATTAAAATTAGTTTTCTATCTCATTTTGTCTACAATTTATTAGACCACATAAGAAGTATGAGTCTTTTAAGAAAATAAGTCTGGAAACTCTGAGACCATTTACAAATTGAAAGCACATCCGTAGGCAGATAGAGATAGAAACAAATATTCTATATAAATTTTGACTGCTCCTTTCTCCAGTTTGAAATATCTATTGGGATCGTGGAGATAAATGCATGTGAAATGAACCATTTTTTAGATCGGTGGAAAAAACTCACAGGTGCTTAATGTCCTCTATAACTAGATGTCCTCGATAGCAATTTCTGCTTTTTCTCTCTCTCGAGGAAGCTAGAGAACATATTCAGGGTCTCTTGATGCCTGAAGAGAAAAATACAGTCATCTTTTTCATTGGCTTCAAATAGTCTAAATAGGGTGGTGAACAAACTCACTGCCGCTGAGTCAGAGGGAAGATAGCCATCTGTTAGAGATAAGCAGCCCTGGGTAACTTTGAAACTGAGCCAGGCCAGAGATTGAGGACAAGCTTCAAGGAAAAACTCTGAGTTCAGTTAATCACTTGGTGCTGGTTGTTAAGGGAAAATAAAGTGTTAGTGAGCAAGGCACTGACCTCCCTTGAAAGCATCTATTTCTTTAAAATGTGCTTTAGAATTGTCCACCTGTTAAGATGCTATTATTCAAGTTAATGTTAATGTGGCCTCATATTTTTAAAAATTGTGTGAGAAATCTGAGGCTCAATACATTTGGGAAGAATCTGTATGAATGAAGCAGTCAAGTATAGGGTGTTTTGAAGACTGCTGGTTCCAGAGTCAGACTATCTGCATTCAAATCCTGACTGCTTAGCTCCACGACCTTGGACAAACATCTGAACCTCTTTAAGATTCAGTTTCCTGGGGCGCCTGGGTGGCTCAGTCAGTTGAGCGTCTGACTTCAGCTCAGCTCATGATCTCGCAGTTTGTGAGTCCGAGCCCCGCATCAGGCTCTGTGCTGACAGCTCAGAGCCTGGAGCCTGCTTCAGATTCTGTGTCTCCCTCTCTCTCTGTCCCTCCTCATGCTCTGTCTCTCTCTGTCTCTCAAAAATGAATAAATGTTAAAAAAAAATTCAGTTTCCTAAACTGAAAGAAAAAATTAATAATAACATCCACTTCATCAGATTGCTATGAGTATTAAATAAAATGATCTCTATAAACTAGCCCAATGCCTAGGAGACAGTCAGGACTCCATAGCAGCTAACACCCCCATTAAACTTGAAATTGCCCTTACCCATTTCCAGCACCCCTCTAGTATATTGATCTCAGCTTCAAGAGATTTTTGTATTTCTAATGGTTTCTAGTAGCAGTTAATAGGAACTAAAGGACACTGACAATACTTCTCTACTGATTTAAGAGTGTGTTTTGCCCTAGAAAGCTCCAAACAGTCCCTGTGAGCCCTCCCAAAGAAGTTAAACTCTGGTTTTGTTGCTTGGGCGCTGACCAGAGGCAACTGATGCACATTTTCAAAATCAGTTCAGGTTCTACCTCAACAACAGAGATACCCAAGCAATGGGACCTACTCCATGAATATCAGTTTTGAATAGGAATTAGAAATCCTCAGGTTCTCAAGAAGTCGTTCATTAGGCCTGGAGATTTGACGTATCTTTTCTCAGTGGTACAGTAAGAAAAAGTGCAGGTGGTGGCAGCAACAGCCAGGCAAAGATGATGGTGACTATCATAGAGTCACATCACCTAATGTCAAGGCATATAGGGAATCGTGGGGTAGGATAACGTGTTAGAAAATGTCAATGACTTGGCTGGATCAAGACACGTAAGACTGTGTGATATTCTGTTGGATTCAGGTAAGTGATTTAGGAACAGCTGGGGTTTTGACATTTATGCTCTCAGAGGAAAGCACCCAGAGAATATTGACCAAGTCACCATGAACGCTGAATTAGCAAATGCTGAATCATTGTTTGTAGGGGAAATTCAGGGTTAGGTTCTTGCGATTCTCTGGTCACATTTCTGTAAGACATATCTTTGTTTTATGTGTGTTTCTGTTTAAAGACTATGTATTTATGATATATTGTTGTTTCACTAACATTGGACTTACAGCCAATAGCACTATAATTCATTCCCAAACAAAGCTTATCGAACACCCATATATTCTCTGTTAGACACATCACAGCCTCCTTCTGCTTAGGAATGCTAGACTGTGCTTCAGCACTACACTTAGGAGCCATTTTAAATAGCATGGAAAGAAAGCACAAAAATGCATCAACAACAGAAACAACAACAACAAATAGCACCAAATTGATGGCAGAAAGGACAGTCATTTACAGTACTAGAGCTGAAACCAGAAGGCAGAGCATCATCTTTTTAACCGCAGCTGGGAAGATGTGCATTGAGTGACTCAAATTTTTCACTGTTCTAAGCACGTCTATGAATGACCATGAAAGCACTGTCGGTATTGACGTTGGGGGTGAGAATAAACCTTAACTTGTATGAAAATTTGAAAATATGGAATCTAAGAATAAGGATCCACTGCGTTTTATATTATCTGGAGGCAATACTAAGTTCTTGAAATTGTATATACTCGATACGATTCCAAGTTTGTAAGATAAGGTAGATCTTTCTTTAAATGGAATACTGATGCTTTGTTTGAAAAAGAGTCAATATTGAAAATATGATTTCAGGAAAAAATAATGATCTGACTCTTCTACTTACAAACTCAAAATGTCACATAATTAAAAAAAAAAAAACTCAAAATTTTTTTTAGGTAAGTAAAGAGCACCCCAGTAGAATTGTTGATGAGTCAATACTACCAAAAGTATTTAGAGGTCACTGGCATCTGAAGACAACCAATAAAAGAAAATTAAAACTTTCCTAAAATTATAAGCTAGTTACTGTGTCACTATAATTCAATTCATAATAGATCATTAATGTTCAATTTATGTTGACATGACCTATATTTAACACAGGTAAAATTATTTACAAAAATTTCCCAGGATTATCTGTCAAAAAATCCATCAGGGTCTAGCATATGTGGCATTATAAAAAAAATTTTTTTTTAGATAGGCAACATTTCAGAAAGAGCCCCTCTTCAGAACCATAGTGAGTTTCTATCTTCAGGGCACCCATATCATAATAAAGAGCTGTAATTTGAGTGCCAATGTGTCTCTCCTTTTAAGAAGGTTTACACTCTTGAAAAAGAAACTTAAGGGAAAGAAATTCTTCTTAAACTCTTCAACTTTCCAATGTCTTCATCCTCAGAAGCCACAAGTGATACTACCCTTCTTCTCCACCCCCTTTGATGACAAACACTGTCATCTTGAATAATGCCAAACTTCCCTTAGTACCTAAATCCATTCTGATAAAGACAGGAAATACATTCTTATCCTCACAAATATGGGGCTTAGGAATTGATTTGATAGTTTTAAGTGCAGAAATTGGGGTTTCCTTTCTCAGCTTTTGTCTAGAACCACAGTGTCTTTCAATGACTGAATCCTTGCTGAGATCTCAGATATCTGACATCTTCTCTGCTTGTACCAGACACATCTTCCTGAGGGCTGTCCCCTTTAGGTCTAACCACTCTATCTAATGCTGCCATTCAGATGACAACACACATCACTGTTGCCTGAAGACACCTAGTGTCCGTCCCATTGACCAATTAGAAATCGCATGGAAAAACAGAGCTGGTCTGACAGAGGTTTTTAAACCATAATTTGGACTGCTGCTCCCCCTCCTCAGGACCCAGCCCAACAGTTAATTCAGTTCTCCTCTTACATGCTCCCCTTTATAATTCTACCTTACTCTGTACTCCCACTATTCCAACATTATGGTCCAACTCTGCCTCACCCTGCACAAGCATGTTAAGAGAATATGGTAAGGTGCCATTCTGGAAACTGTACAGAGACCAGTTATAAGAAAGATTAAGACAATAGATCTGGGAAGGACATTGTTCCCATAAGCCTGTAGAGATATTTCACTCAGTCTCTTCCAAACCTATGAAATGGAGCAATTAATTTATTCTCCTACCTAAGGCACTTTAAGTCTTCATTTAGTTCTTAACAAGAACTTTTGTTGGAGTTCCTTCCAACAAAAAAGTGTTTAGTAAGTTCAAAGGATCAGTCTTATTATAAAGAAAATGTCAAATCAACTTGTAAATCTTTTTTTAACTAAAAGTCAAATAATTATTTTATAATGAATTCTTTATTGAATCAAAAGTCATCATTTCAGACTCTGTCCTTTAATTTTTATTTTACTCTTTTGAAAAAAAGTTTTATAAAACATTTATAACTTATAATTACAAAAAAAATACATTTAGGAAAAGGAAGCACTGTCTTCAAATTTTACCATTACATGTTTCTCCCTAGCTAAACCATATAAACATATGAACATAATAAGATAAAAAGATCAATTTAATTCTATAAAATATTCTAATTTAATTCATGTCTTTGGAGGATATCCATTTTTTCTTTATTTTAAACTAAAGTTTTTCATTTTACAATAAATATAAATTTATAAATTAGCAAGAGAATTCCAAATATCAAATTTATTTGATTTTTAATATGTGAATAAGGTTTACCAATGCTTATATTACATTTAAGTTAGTGAAAGTCTCTACTTCTACTTCATAGTATTTTTTCTATGCTTCAGGGATATCAATTTTCTTTAATCATGCAAAGATCTAAACTGTCATTTCAAAAGCAAAATTTCCACAAGCAGATAATATCTCTAGCACAGAGGCATTTCTACCTCATAGATGTGCTGTTTCTGTCTGACAATTCTAAGCATTAACAATGTTTGGATTTATGGTACCCAGCAGAGTTCTGCAGAGAGAGCCTGAATTTTTTTAAGGCTAAAACTAAAGTACAAAGAACATTAACCACTGAGGGAAATGAGAGCTTTTTAAATAGTAGAACTGTTGGTTGAAACACTTTGGGTAGAAGTGTTTGGGTAGAAAATAACATTTTACCAAGATGCTGTGATTTTTTGTGCTAATATTTCACACCTAAGGTGTTGTTTTCTTCATGCAGAGGCAGCAGTCGGTTGGAAAATAGACAACACAAACTAACACACTTTTTTTTTTTTGTCTTAAGGCTTAAGCTAATTTGCTACATGGTGATTAATGCTTTAATCAAGATTCTTGGGTTTGAAAATTAATCATTTCATCAACTGATTATGGGATGTATGGGGATGGAAAAATGCTATAAATCAAAAGGAAAAACGGGAACACTGAGACATTTTTAAATTATTAACTTTTCAAAGAAATCTCTGTCCACCTTCCCCTTGGAGTCTTTCCTGCTGAAGCTTCAACCCACTCTTTTACCTTGCCCTGAGTAAATGGCCAACCTTAGCCTTTTTGTCTTCATTGCTCAAAAAGTGGTATTAGAAGTTATCAATTGACTCTTCTTGTTGGCAAGAACAGCAAAATCACTTGCAAGGGGTCATGAACACGAGGAGATAATTCATTGGGAGCCATTATTATAACAGTCTACTATATAGCCCCAAAGAGTCAAAGAGAGAGGGGTTGAGTCCAGGGCTATTTTGTGATAACATTTCACCAGAAGGCAGAAGAAGGTGATGGACAGGGGACAGAGGCAATGGATACATGTATTCTAATCTTATATGAACAGAATTTGTTTATATAAACAGAATTCTCAGAGCAGGGAGATAAGTTAAAGAAGTTAAGGTGAAAGTCCAGAGTAGAAATGGAATTCGGCAAATAGATGTCATCCAAGAATTTATGGGAAGAATTCAGCTCACAGAACACCCACACACATACATTGAAATAGAGCAGTGGCAGGAAAATAAAACCAGCAATGCAGCATGAGCTTAGCTTGTCAGAATAACCTGTATGGTTTCAAAACAATGTTGAAGCTCCCCATTGGTTTATGTGTGTCCTAGAGAAGGATACAAGTACTTAAAATGGCTGATATTGCTGTCTAATGAAAACATCCATGGAGAGCTGCTGAGATGAGACGGGAGGGTAAGAGGGATGGTATCAGAAGGGAGACTGAGGTCCTTTAACCAAAGATTTTATATCAGACAATTTTAGCCTGGGGTATATGCAGCACCAACAAGACAAAGGCAGACTCCCACTCACAAGAATGACCATGACCTTGCTGAGAAATAACACAGTGGGTTGGCAAACTCTGGATTGAAGTACTGAGTATCAGCAGGGTAATAAGAATCCAAATGAATGTGTAATGAATGGGTCTCAAAACTTCTTCCTTCCAACTGCCTTATGGTCATATGATGTCCCTAGCCTGCCTCCTCAAGCCACTAGAAGAGCTGAGGGAAAGAGAAAAGAACCAAGAGTCTGCACATTTGCCTAGAAGAGATTTAACTGCTGGGGTTGAACTGAGATAAATTCCCAAAACAGGATTAAATTTAGTTTCCTCTTGAATCATTATTATTTTCTACTAATATGTAGGTTTTATAAAGAAGGACAAATCAATTTTAAGAAAATAATGTAGCTATTTGGGGAACTTGGGAAGATGGTGGAGTAGGAGGACCCTGAACTCACACCATCCCACATTTACAACAAGGTACCATCCACATCCAAGCAAACAAACCAGAGAGCAATCTGAAGACTGGCAGAACAAACTCCACAACTAAATATAGCGTAGCTGCATCTGATAGGTTAAGAAGGTCAGAAAGGTGGAGGAAGGCTGCCTGCAGGTAAAAGGGAGCTGTGCACACGGACAGGGCAGAGACACAGGGCAGGGCACTTATACCAGGGAACTCACATGGGGAACTAATCCCCCTAAGGTTTGGCTTTACAAACCAGACAGCCTGAATTCCATGAGTTTGTATAACCAGTAGGACTTGGAACCTGGACCTTTAAAAACAAGCTGAATCATCATAGGGAAAGCTGGGATGGTGAGTGATACTGGGTCCTGTCCTTAAAGAGATAGCAGCCTATGAAGAGAGGCAACATGAAAACATCAGTTTATACAACAGTGGGGGAAAAGAGGAGACAGATCTGTCATACCGATTTTGGAGCCCCATGTCTGACTTCTTTGAAAATGAGGGAGCTGGCAGGTGCCATTTTCCTATGCAACTCTCCAGCAAATACAAGGATACCCACAGAAGGCAGAGCTGCACAGGCATTAATCTGCTAACAGTGCACAATGCCCACAAGTTCTCCTGAGGAGTAGCATACTCCAAGCCTGTTAGCCTCTGCCCTGGACACAAGGCAAATTTTGCTAAAGCCCACTGTGCATCTTGCCCAACTGTACTGTGCACTGAATCCAGCCTCACCTAACGATTGCAGTGCTCCATGACCAGCTTTGTGCCCCTGGTCACCAGAGTGCTTTGAAAATCCAGCATAGGACTAGTGGCCCATCACAAATTTTGCTAACATCACCACCCTGCTCTCAAGTTCCCTGGTGGGTATGTCCCCTTATAGGTGGCCTGCCTGGGTTCTACTAACACCACAGACAGCAAGCACACCTCACAACAGGCAGAGACTCAGTGCAGAAGACATCACTGAAAGAGATTCAGACACAACAGCAGAGCATAAGTAACACACATAGGATACTGTCGTGAAGTGCCAGGTGCTGGTGAACAGGGAACATTGCAATGGAAGACACTCCAGGATCTCTTTTTCATAAAGTCACTTCTTTCAAAAGCAGAAGACATAGCTGACTTTCATAACACACAGGACAGACACAGACGCAGAGAGGCAGACAAAATGAGAAGACAAAAATTTTATCACAAATTAACAGGAGAAGTCCATGGCCAGAAATCTAAGTGAAACATATAAATAATATGCCTGATGGAAAATTTAAAGCAATGATCACAAAGATACTCACTGGACTTGAAAAAAAAGTGGAAGACATTAGTGAGACCCTTAACACAGAGATAAGGAATAATAGGACAGACATGAAGGGATCAATAAATGAAATGAGAAATGCTCTTGATGGAATGAATAGCAGGATGGAAGAAACAGAGGAACAAATTAGTGACCTAGAAGACAGAGTAATGGAAAGTAATCAAGCTTAACAAAAGACAGAAAAAAAAATTATGCAAAATTCTAATTGACCTAGGAAACTCAGTGACTCCATCAAACATAGTAACATTCATATTATAGGAGTCCCAGAAGAAGAGAGAGAAATGGGGCAAAATTCTATTAAAAAAAAGTAACTGAAGGCTTCCCTAATCTGGAGAAGGAAACAGAGGCACAGGAAACTCCCATTAAAATCAACAAAAGCAGACCCACACCAACAAATATTATAATTGAATTGCAAAAATATAGTGATAAAAAAAATTAAAGCAGCAAGACATAGAAAGACAGTAAACTATAAGGGAAAACCCAGAAAGCCAGCAGCAGATCTTTCAACAGAATCTCTGCAGGCCAGAAGGGAGTGGCATGATATATTCAAAGCTCTGAATGGGAAAAATCTGAAGACAAAAATGCTCTATCCAGAGAGTCTATTGCTCAGAATAGAAGGAGAGATAGAGTCTCCCAGACAAAAGCTAAAGGAGTTCATGACCACCAAACTGGCCCTGCAAGAAATACTAAAAGGCAACTCTTAGGAGTGGAAATGAGAGACCCAAAGTGACAGTAAAAAGGTAGAAAACACAGAAGCAGTAAAAATGAATATTTCTGTAAAAAAAATAGTCAAGAAATTCCCAAAATAAAAGGATGTTAAACATGATAACATATACCTAAAACATGTGGAAAAGAGGAGAAAAGAATGGTTCCAAACGCAAACACCATCAACTTAATATAGACTGCTATTTGAAGACCAGGCTATATACAAACCTTATGGTAATCATATATCAAAAATCACTAAAGATATGCCAAGATTAAAGAGAAAGGTATCCAAATATATAACTAAACAAAATCAGCAAACTGTAAAATAGAGAAAGACAAGAAGGGACCAGAGAAAATCTACAGAAATAATCACAAAACAATTAATAAAGTGACAATAAACAAATACATATCTACCAAAAATTACTTTGTATGTAAAAGAACTAAACATTCCAATCAAAAGCCATAGGGTGTGAGGATGGATAAAAAACAAGACCCATCTACATGCTGCTTACAAGAGACTCACTTTAGACCTAAGGACACCTGCATAGTGAAAGTGAGGGCATGAAGAAACATCCATCATGTGAATGGATGTCAAAAGAAAGCTGAAGTATCAATGCTTATACCAGACAAAACAGACTTAAAAAGAAAATCTGTAGAGGCGCCTGGGTGGTTCAGTTGCTTAAGCATCTGATTCTTGATTTTGGCTCAGGTCATGATCTCATAGTTGGTGAGTTCAAGCCCCATGTCAGGCTCTGCATTTTAAGCACAGAGCCTGCTTAGAATTTTCTGTCTCCCTCTCTTTCTGCTTTTTCCTTGCTTGTGTTATCTCTCTCTCTCTCTCTCTCTCTCTCTCTCTCTCTCTCTCTCTCAAAAATAAATAAATAAACATTAAAAGAAAGAAAGTAACAAGAGACAAAGAAGGACACTATTTGATAATAAAGGGAACAATCCAGCAAGAAGATATAACAATTGTAAATATTTATGCCCCCAACTTGAATGTATCCAAATATATAAAACAGTAACAAACATAAAGGAAACCATTGATAATAATACAATAATTGTAGGGGACTTTAACACCCCACTTACAGCAATAGACAGATCATATAAGCAGAAAATCAACAAGGAAACAATGGCTTTGAGTGGCACACTGGATCACATGGACTTAACATATATTTGAAGTGTTCCATCCTAAAAGAGCAGAATACACATTTTTTTCAAGTGCACATGGAATATTTTCCTGAAGAGATCACATATTAGCCCCCAGAACAAGACTAAACAAATATAAGAAGATTGAAGTTACACCATGCATCTTTTCTGACAACAATACTAGGAAACTAGAAGTCAACCAAAACAAAACAAAACAAAACAAAACAAAAGTCTGGAAAGATAACAAATACATGGAGGTTAAATAACATGCTACAAAACAATGAATGGGTTAACCAGGAAATAAAATAAGAAATTCAAAGTTACAGGGAAACATGAAAACGAAAACACAACAGTCTAAAACCTTTATGATGAAGCGAAACCAGTTCTAGGAGGGAAGTTTATATCAATACAGGCTTATATCAAGAAGAAAGAGAAATCTCAAATAAACAATCTAACATTACGCCTAAAGGAACTAGAAAAGGAATACACAAAACCCAAAACCAACAGAAGGAGAGAAATAATAAAGATTAGATCAGAAATAAATAACATAGCAACTAAAAACAAAAAAACAGGTGTGCCTGGGTGGCTCAGTCAGTTGAGCATATGGCTCTTGGTCTGCACTTAGGTCATGATCTCACAGTTTATGGGTATACTGACGGTGCAGAGCCTGCTTAGAATTCTTTCTCTCTCCCTCTCTCTCTGCCCCTCCCCACTCTTTCAAAATAAATAATTAGACTTAAAAAATTAAGGGGCGCCTGGGTGGCGCAGTCAGTTAAGCGTCCGACTTCAGCCAGGTCACGATCTCACGGTCCGTGAGTTCGAGCCCCGCGTCGGGCTCTGGGCTGATGGCTCAGAGCCTGGAGCCTGTTTCTGATTCTGTGTCTCCCTCTCTCTCTGCCCCTCCCCCGTTCATGCTCTGTCTCTCTCTGTCCCAAAAATAAATAAACGTTGAAAAAAAAAATTAAAAAAAAGGAAATAGAACAGATCAATAAGACTAGGAGTTGGTTCTTTGAAAAAATCAATAAAAACTTCAAAAAAAATCAATAAAATCAATGATGAACTTCTAGCCAGACTTACCAAGAAAAAAATGAGACAGGACCCTAATAAATAAAGTCACAAATGAGAGAGAAGGAATAATAACCAACACTATAGAAACACAAACAATTATAATAAAATATTATGAAAAACTATGCCCTAACAAATTAGACAACCTAGAAGAAATGGATAAATTCCTACAAACATATAAACTACCAAAACTGAAACAGAAAGAAATAGAAATTTGAACAGACTGATTACCAGCAATGAAATTGAATCAGTAATCAAAATATTCCCAACAAACAAGTCCAGGACCAGATGGCTTCACAGGTGAATTGCACCAAACATTTAAAGAAGAGTTATACCTATTCTTCTCAAATTATTTAAAAAAAAATAGAAAAGGGAAACTTCCAAATTAATTCTATGAGGCTAGCATTCCCTAACACCAAAACCAGATAAAGACGTCACAAAAACAAACAAACAAAAAAACCCAAATGAAGCTAGATGCAGTTTCCCCTAGAGCTGAAACTTTGCAGCTGTGTTAAGTAGATTAAACTCTTGGAAAAGATTTGTGCTGGTCTTCTCAGGGAGAAGCCTGCTGCTCTGGTTCTCAGGCTGACTTGCCCTAGTGGAGAGTGCCTGGAGAGCACAGGGGGCGGTGCTTGACGTAATGATTCAGTTCTCCACTTGGCACTTCTTTAGCACACTGGGGTCAATCAGTGTTGGTGGGCTAATGTTGAAAACGGCTTTACCCTACTCTCTAGTCTCCAGAGTGGAAAGTTCATGCCCTCACAGATGGGTGATCAGTCACTCCTCCAGTGTACCCCACTTCTGCCAGCTCCCTGCCTTCCCCCAATCTGTGTCTGAGCTATTCATCTACCAGGCAGCACCTCTCTCTAGAGTTTTATCTTAGCTGTGACTGTATTTCAAATCCCATACTTCAGACCCCCATAGATTGGAACCACAGTGATCTTCTGGGGAAGGGTCTTGCTGCATTGTGGCCAGGACTGGCTTGTCTCACTGCACAGTGGCAGCAGCTCAGAGTTTATGAGAAATCACAACACACAGCTGGAGCCAGATTTGCTGCCCTCATCTGGAATCTTTGTTCCTATACCAGTGAATGTAGCAGCTTGATGGTACCCGGTAGGTCGTTCGCCTGCAGAGGGGCCATATCACTTCTACTAAAGGCCAATGTCCATGACGAACACAGATGCAAAAATCCTTAACAAAATACTAGCTAACTGAATCAAAAAATCCATTAAAAATCATTCACCACGATCAACTGATATTCCTCATTTGCAAGGGTGGTTCAATATTCACAAAGTGATACACCAACATCGATAAGAGAAAGGATAAAAACCATATGACCATTACAATTGACACAGAAAACGCATCTGACAAAGTACAACATCCATTCGTCATAAAAACCCTCAACAAAGTAGGTTGGGAGTAAACATAACTCAACATAAAAGGCCATCTATGAAAAACTCAGAGCTAACATCATCCTCAATGGTGAAAAACTGTGAGCTTTTCCCCTATGGTCAGGAACAAGACAGGGATGTCCACTCTCACCACCGTTGTCTCACATAGTCCTGGCAGTCTTGGCCAAAGCAATTAGACACAAAAGTAAATAAAAGGCATCTGAATCAGTTAAGAAGAAATAAAACTAACTGCAGGTGATGATAGTGTGTATATATATATATATATATATATATAAGACTCTACCAAAAAACTGCTAGAAATGATACACAAATTTAGTGAAGTCACAACATACAAACTCAATGTACAGAAATCTGTTGCACTTCTATACACCAATAATAAAGGAGCAGAAAGAGAAAATAAGGAAACAATACCATTTACATTTACAATGATAACCAGATACCTAAGAATAAACCTAACCAAAGATATGAAAGGCCTGTCCTCTAAAAAGTAGAAAACAGCAATGAAAGACATTGAAGATGACACAAAGAAATGGACATTCCATGCTCATGGATCAGAAGAACAAATATTGTTAAAATGTGTATACTACCCAAAGATTCTACACATTTAATGCTGTCTATCAAAACACCAACACTGTTTTTCACAGAACTGGAACAAACAGTTCTAAGATTGGTATGGAAAATAAAGAAACTGAACCATTTTATTATACCATACACAAAAATAAATTAAAAATGGATTAAAACCTAAATGCGATACCTGAAACCATAAAAATCCTAGAAGAGAACACAGGTAGTAACATCTTTGGCATCGGCCATAGCAACTTTTTTCTAGTTAAGTCTCCTGAGGCAAGGAAAACAAAAGCAAAAATAAACTATTGATATTTTATTAAAATAAAAAACTTCTGCACACTCAAGGAAACAATCAACAAAACTAAAAGGCAAAGTACAAAGTGGGAGAAGATATTTGCAAATGACATATATGATAAAGGGTTAGTGTCCAAAATATATAAAGAATTTATAGGGGTGCCTGGGTGGCTCAGCTGGTTGAGCATCCAACTCTTGGTCTCAGCTCAGATCATGATGCCAGAGTCGTGTATCAAGCCCCACATAGGGCTCTACCTGAGAGTGAGGCCTGCTTAAGATTCTCTCTCTTTATCTCTCACTCTCTCTCTCTCCCTCTATAAAATAAAAAAAAGAGAACTTATAAAGCTTAACACCCAAAACACATATAATCCAATTTTTAAAATGGGCAGAAGACATAAATCGATATTTTTCCAAAGAAGACATACAGATGACTAAAAGACACATGAAAGGATGTTCATCATCGCTTATCTTCAGGGAATTGCAAATCAAAACTGCAATGAGATATTACCTCAAACCTGTCTGAATGGCCAAAATCAACACCACAGGAAACAACAGGTGTTGGTGAGGATGTGGAGAAAAAGGAACACTCCTGCACTGTTAGTGGGAACGCACACTGGTGCATCCACTGCGGAAAACAGTATGTAAGTTCCTCAAACACTTAAAAATGGAACTACCCTCTGATCTGGCAATTGCACTACTGGGTATTTACCCAAAGAATGCAAGAACACTAATTCAAAGGGACACATGTACCCCCATGTTTATAGCAGCATTATTTACAATAGCCAAGACATGGAAGCAGTTGGAGTGTCCGACTGATGAATGCATAAAGAAGATGTGGTGTAAAAATATAATGGAAATTTATTCAGCCATAAAAAAGAATGAAATCTTGCCATTTGCAAGGATATGGGTGGAGCTAGAGAGTATAATGCTAAGTGAAAGAATTCAGTCAGAGAAAGACAAATACCATATGATTTCACTCATATGTGGAATGAATTTAAGAAACAAAAGAATTGAGGAAAGGTGGGGGGGTGGGGAAAGAGAGAAAGAGAAAAATCAAGAAACGGACTCTGAATTATAGAGAACAAACTGATGGTTACAGGAGGGGAGAGCAGTAGGAGGTTGGGTTAAACAGGTGATGGGGATTAAGGAGGGCATTTGTGATGAGCACTAGGTGATGTATGGAATTGTTGAACCATTATATGACATTAATATAGTGTACATTATATTAATTACATATATTACTACATTGAATCACTATGTTACATTAATATTGTGCATATCAATCACACCTGAAACTAATATAAAACTGTATGTTAACTAACTGGAATTAAAGTAAAAACTTAAAAGAATTTTGAAAAAGAAAAGGAAGAAAAGAAAAGGAAGTAGCACTCTCAACAATAGCCAAATTATGGAAAGAGCCTAAATGTCCATCAACTGATGAATGGATAAAGAAATTGTGGTTTGGGGCGCCTGGGTAGCGCAGTCGGTTAAGCGTCCGACTTCAGCCAGGTCACGATCTCGCGGTCTGTGAGTTCGAGCCCCACGTCAGGCTCTGGGCTGATGGCTCAGAGCCTGGAGCCAGTTTCTGATTCTGTGTCTCCCTCTCTCTCTTTCCCTCCCCCGTTCATGCTCTGTCTCTCTCTGTCCCAAAAATAAATAAATGTTGAAAAAAAAATTTAAGAAATTGTGGTTTATATACACAATGGAGTACTACATGGCAATGAGAAAGAACGAAATGTGGCCCTTTGTAGCAACGTGGATGGAACTGGAGAGTGTGATGCTAAGTGAAATAAGCCATACAGAGAAAGACAGATACCATATGTGTTCACTCTTATGTGGATCCTGAGAAACTTAACAGAAACCCATGGAGGAGGGGAAGGAAAAAAAAAAGAGGTTAGAGTGGGAGAGAGCCAAAGCATAAGAGACTGTTAAAAACTGAGAACAAACTGAGGGTTGATGGGGGGTGGGAGGGAGGGGAGGGTGGGTGATGGGTATTGAGGAGGGCACCTTTTGGGATGAGCACTGGGTGTTGTATGGAAACCAATTTGACAATAAATTTCATATATTGAAAAAAAAAAGGAAGTAGCTACTTTATTTTTGTACTTCTAAAAAGATAAATTAAGATAACTGTTATACTTCTCATCAAGGGCAGTTATAATAACCAAGTGAAATTGATTAACAAGTAAATGAAATATATGAAGCATATAGCATAGTGTCTATAACTTGTAAATCCCTCAATAGATAGTAGCTCTGGATTGTCAGACAGGTAGAAAGGCAACCCCTCAGAATTTTGGGCTTAGTCCTCCTTGTACCTTATAGAGAATTCAGCCCTCCTGCCTGCAATTTGATAGTAACTTCATCGTTGCAGTGCGACTGCCTGTGTCATACTATATAGACAACACGGTGGAATCATCTGGGGCACGGAAAGCAGTTATAATAAAACCGTGATGAAAGAGCTTGCTGAGCATTATATGGATTATTAAACACCATTTTAAAAACCATTTAAGTTATTTATATTGGATGATTAGGATCATGTGATTAGGCATGCATGAAAATTGGTAAACTCTCAGTTGGAACTTCCCAGGACCAGAAAGATCACTTTGAGCAGACTACCAGGCTACCATGAGCACCACCTTGAGCAGAAGATGCTTGGGAAGCCACACTGAACAAATATCCACAAATACTGACACACTTGGAATGCATCACAGACAACCGAATATTTTGTAAGATTGATGTGACACTGTTTAATAATACATCTGTATTTCACACCTGTTTCAGGAAGCAGGCATGGTCCATCAGAATCCACCATGGAGAGAATGAAACATGCCTCAAACTTGTCCCGCCACCTGGTTACTGATTCCTCTGTGTCCATCCAGGATTCATGAAGAAATGCTGTGACGTGCCCCCTTGAGAGGGGGCATGAACTCATAACAGATGACTGTAATACTTCCCTGGGAAAGGGTGTGGGGAGGTACATTAGGTAGCTTTACTGTGTAAAATTAGACAGGAATTGTGTGTATATATGTATATTGAAATAAAGAGTAATAATTGAGCACAAGAGCTGTTGTATCTGTAGTTTGTTTTAGGACAACTGAATAAGTTCTGTTTGATTTCTGTTAAAGTATGCTTCTGGGAAAAATGGTTTCAATGTTTAAAGGATTTAGATTGTAAAAACGATTGCTTCTTCTTGCAAGCCACTTCCTACAACACTCAAAAATTCTGCATAGAAGATTTACTGTGGCCTCAACAAAACAGGAAGTTCCCTTAAGCAGATCTCCAAGTATTTGTCATAATTAAAAAATTATTCTGAAATAAAGAGCCATACTATCTGATTGTCATTTGGTAGAGTCCAGTTACCACATGAACTCTGTCTGGTGGTCACAGATGCGGCAGAAAAAAATTTCCCACTACAGTTTTAAAATATACCCGGTATGTTGGGTCCTGGATGGCCCAGTCAGTTAAGCATACTTGGTTTAGGCTCAGGTTATGATCTCACAGTTGTGAGATCGAGCCCTGCATTAGGCTCTGCAAGCTGAGCTTGGAACTAGCTTGGGATTCTCTCTCCCTCTCTCTCTGCCCAGTCCCCACTTGTGCTCTCTCTCTCAAAATAAATAAAGTAAAAAAAAATAAATAAATAATAATAATAAGGTAAAATAAAATACCATTAATGTACAGATTACAATACAATATAATGAACTATATTGCAATATACTACAAAAAAAATCACATTTTTTTCACCTAATGACTGAGACAATTCATATCAGCTATTTAGGAAGGCATTAAATTACTTAAATGTGACCCATCCTATTGTTAATATTTAAAGTAATCAAATCATACTTGATAAGAACACAATCATGACTTTAATTTTAAAGATTGTGACAGGATAGAAAAAAAGGGAGGTCTAAGAAAAAAATTTCATCCTGAATAATAATAAAAAGTAGATATTTCAGTTATGTTGATGACAAAATAGCTATACTTGTATGAAAATTAGTCTCAAATGATCAGAATAACCTTGGTTAACAGCAGATTTCGTACCAACTTATAGATGGATTAGAGTTTTGATTTCATTAATAAGAATGTAGTTGATTTTAAAAATCAGTGTAGACTGCCTTACAAATAATTTGTTTAAATCTAGTGCCCCATAAAATCTTCATCCACCCTTCGCCACACTTGTCATTTTCATAGTAGTGATAAATCTCATATTGTATGTATATAAAAATATTTTTACAGTAATACTGCTAGGAAAAGCTTTCAACCATCATTATAATTCCTTTCTGCAACTTGATTTATTTAGCATCCAACTTAATATCTTGCAGAACCCAGATTTGTGGGCCCACATGAATGAATTATAGATTCTAATTAATTTACTTTTATCTCTGTAAAGTCCATTCATCTTATTTCACAAAAGTCTTCTTTTTTTG
This sequence comes from Prionailurus bengalensis, assembly GCF_016509475.1. Lineage (NCBI taxonomy): Eukaryota > Metazoa > Chordata > Mammalia > Carnivora > Felidae > Prionailurus > Prionailurus bengalensis. The sequence goes on from NC_057359.1 coordinate 38,001,050, forward strand.
AATTGTACATATTCATATAGAAATTAATATGTACAGAAAACTATCTTTAAATCCCCAGCCAAATAAGGAGGAAGAAACTGGTGCATCAAGGTCTTGGACTGTCATTATGCAGTGCTTAATAACCCCAAGGACATGTGCTCTTCAATGAATACAAATTACTGTGGGCAAGAAAAGGCTTATGTAGACTAATTGCTTAAATAAACAACAGTTCCATAGTCTTACAATTGAAATTTCTAATTATAGTGAGAGGAAAATCTGCATCAAATATTTTTCTATTTCTATTTTGACTGAAATGTGCTAATTTATTTAAAATAGGGAGGCTTACTGAGCCATCTATTATTTCTACAGCGCTACCTATGCACCTGGAACTGTGCTGTGGGTAAGAAGAATTCAGAAAAAATAGAGGAAATAATTACCTTATACAACAAGAATTGAAAAATAAATCCCCTGTTACCTTAGAATTCCACCTAAATCATCAAAGCTGAGGACAATAAGTGTCAGATACCTTCAACTTCTAAAGAGAAGCACCAAACACACTTGAAAGACATTACCAAAATGCTCCATCAGCCTAACATTTTCCTTCATTTGATGTAAGACAAGGCTAGAGAGTAACTGAAGGAATTTTCTTTGACAGGATTAGTAAGAAGTAAGACCTCCTGGCTTTTCCCCTTGTTTGAGTGAGCCGCAGACAGAACATGAAGTTCGAAAGAAGGCAGATTGGAATCTTATGTCCCAGCAGAATATTTGTAGAGATATTTGTTAGTCTGGTGGGGTTTTTTTTGTTTTTTTTTTTTTGTTGTTGTTGTTGTTGTTGTTGTTTTGTTGTTGTTGTTTTGTTTTGGTTTTTTTTGCTGCTATAGGTGCACAGTGAAAAAATATTTTAGAAAAGGCTTTAAATATGTCCTCTGGAAATTGCGGAGCATTGAGACCGATGCTGATGTGTTCTTCCTAGAGAAGTCTCAAAAAACGAGAGTCAGGCTGGAGTAGCCTACAATGGCAGGATGAACCAAAAAGGGGAGTGGGGGAGTAGTGTTTGAAGAGGCAAGTTTAAGTGACTTTTCTCTTTCATCAAAGTATCAGAATCTGGTGGGTATTGAAATCATTCCACTAAAAATGAGTACTTGTTGAGAGAGGCACAGTTGTTGCCTCCCTATGGTTGTTTTCAGTGTGGAGCAGCTCAGGGAGAAATGAGACAGATTAGCCAGAAATTACAAACACTATCATGAGGAAATGGAATATTGTAATAGGGAAGGAAGTAGAATAATGTTTTCCTAAGAACTTGGTAAATGGCGGCCAGAAATCAGCATTTTGGTTCTGCCGCAAAGAGGGAAGGGAAAGTCTGCCTTATTACTGTCATATCCCCTAATGTCCTAATCATTCATTCCCTTGACCCTGGCCATGACACTGAAGTTAAACCTCACACAGGACTGGTAGATGAAGAAGATCACTGAGATAAACAACACCAGCAACAACAAAATCAGAGCCATCTTCTCTTGCCCAACATGGGTACTCTATCTCCCATCAGCCTGATCTGGGGAAGGAAGCATCTCCCAACATCCTGATCTTGGGAAGGAAGATGTGAATTGGGCCTGAGAAGGAAAGTGATTAAGTTGGCCCAGGTGCTCTGGAACTAGACTGAGAGATAAAAGTACTCAGACAAGCTGTGCCGTGTGCCTGAAATGTCACCAATTAGAAGGGAAGAAATATCACTGTGCCTGGTGCTCATGATAGGAAAAAAAAGAGAACAAGGAGGTTTTGTGATTTTGCCCTGCCATGTTCATCCCATATAATAAATCAAGTGCACTTAAGCATAACAGAAGTTCAATAATGCTCAGGAAGATGCCATTTCAAAGAAACAACCGACCTTTCACCTACTGGAGATATCTAGAAATATACAAAAAAGACTTGAGCATTTTCCTTCAGCATATTTAAATGGCACGGACATGAACACACACACACACACACACACACTCACACACACACATGGACACACACACAACTTTTGGGGAGTAAAAACCTATACAGGAAAACAGGGATTTGATCCTGAAAGCTAATTTCACCACCTTCTCACTTTCCAAATATTTGTGTCTTCCGTGTCATGCAATATTCAGGGGAATTTTGTAGAAATCAGTATTCACACTTCCTGTTGGTTACTGTGACTCCCAGTAGGTTCTAGTAGGTTCTAGGTTTCCTGACAAGGCAGGCAGTTGAATTGGACTAGAAGAGAAAGGGGGGAAAAGCAGTCTGAGGGGCCTAATAGATCTTCGATTTTCTTGACGGAAAAATATAAAGAGATGTTAGGTTATCTTGATAGCAAAATGTGGAAGTTAATGATTTGGATAGAGAAAATGTGAAGATTACAGAATATAATCCTATTTGCTCATGAATTAATGAATGCATTCACTTACTCCTTCATTCAAAAACACACTTGAGTTTTTAGTGGGTACAAGCACTATATTTTACAGCTATAGAAAGTAAAGATAGGACTTCTTATCTTAATAATTGTATAATTTTGAGAAAAAAGCATAATGTAGATAAATAAACAGCCACCACCAACACACAAATGTATGTGTGCCTGCCCACCTGGGCACCCGCACACATACTTCCAGAGGGCTTTTCTAAATTATGTGGTAGAGTAATGAATGATCTAAGGAAACTGCGTTGATGAGCGGCTGCTCTACGGAGAAGATAATCCTTAAACTGAATCTTGAAAGGTGACCAGAAGTCATTCAGGCAGAAAGGGAGTAGGGGTAAGCCAGCTGAGCTATTTTGAGGCGAGAGAAGGGCATATTTAAAAATACAGTCCTGGGAAGAAATAGAAGGCCAGTAGTTCCGTGGCACGTGAGGTACCTTCAAAGCAGGAACAACAAATGTAAATGGAGGGAAAGATCAAGAAGGATGCTCTTCCAATCTCAGGGCCTGCTTTGAGATAGTGAGAGAAAGGCAAAGGGAATGGAGCTCAGAGAGTGTTGGGTTCCAACCAGACAACTCTACTTTCAGGTTTTACGTATACATTACCTAACACGGAAGATTTTCATTGAGGTGTTCTACAACTTTAAAAGGATCAGGAGGCGTGGATCTCGGAAAATAACAGAAGGCACATGGACAGACAGAACACGCCAACAATGGAGAAAATACCAAAAGAATAGAGAATGCCGAGTTACAAGTACGAAGGACTTTCAATACTCTTGATCATGCTGGAAACCCTTCTTCCTTTGATTTTTTGTTTGTTTCCTATTCTCTTCTTGTCCTAAATTTCTCTTGATATTCTCTTTCCCTGATAATTTTCCTTGAGCCCACACCTTTAATAGGCACTTCTACATTCATTCTTTCACTAAACATTTTTGGCTACCAGAAAATACAAAAATTAATCAGAATGTCTTTGTATATAAGGAACCACCCCTCCCGCCCCCCCCCCCCCCCCCCGCCATGAGACCAGATAACTTACAACATGATACGCCGTGTGCTGTGTCAGTCCTATGAATAAACAGCTTTGATTCCCAGCGAACAAAAGACCTGGCCTAAAAGAAAGCAGGGTGTCTGAATCCGGGGCCACTTATATTCAAATCCCTTCTCTGCCATTTCCTAGCTATGCACTCTTGCTTTTGTTCAATTATCAGCTCTACCTATACCGCAGTTTTCTCTTATGTACAATAAGGAATAAAGGAAGCTCTTGCCTTCCTGCATCACCGGGAAGACTGAATATGAACAAGAATGCGAAGTGCTCAGCGATGTGCCTGCCACACACACACACACACAAGGTAAGTAATAGTCACGGTGATCATAATAGAAGGAAGAATAAGACGTAGGGGGAGCAGGGGAAATGGAAGAACACAGGAATATTTCACAGGGAAAATAAAATTTAAGCAAAGCCTTAATCAATGAAGAGAAGTTCACCAGTAAAGTGAGGCAGGAAAGGGATTCACAGACGGAGGGACTGCGCTGTCCCAAGGCTGCCTCTTCAGGTGACCCTATCCATGTTCTGAGAAGTGACATCCACCATTATTATGGCTTACACTCTCAACTAGGCTAATGTCTCCTACAGTTACAAAATGGCATTTCTTCTGAGCTTTCTTTCTATTGGACCTGCCTATTTTGATGTCCTGTAACCACCACAAACTCAAACACTTAAGAAGGAAACGTAAAATCTTTCTCTCCACATTGTTTCTCCTCTTCCTCTTTCCTCTTAGGAAATACAGAAATTTCAGAGCCACCACTGAACCCTTCCCCTTTGGCCCCTCTACCTTCTCCGTTTAAATCATCACTAAATTCTATATCAAATTCAACTTCGAAATATGACTGCACCTCTCCAAATTCATTCCTCATTGCATGAACTTCTGAAATAGTGGCCTAGCTGTTCTGCTACATCTAGAGTTTTCTTTTTGCAGCAATTGGCCAATTATGTTCATTCATTCACTCCACAAAAATTATCTGGGCAACTAAAAGATGCCAGGAAATCTTTAGTGTGCTAAAAAAATCAATAATGAATACCTCTGAGCTACTGAGACATTTCTTTATATTGTCACAGTATCATCTTTGCAAAGCTAATCATGTCAACTCTTAAAAGCCTCAATCAATTCTCTATTGCCTACAGACTATGACTTAGTACAAATTCCTTAGCAAGTCATAGAAAGCCCTTCATACTGAGAAGCCAGTCTATTTTAAAGAAACCTTTTTTTTAAAAATCATTCCATTTTTTTGGGGTGCCTGGGTGGCGCAGTCGGTTAAGCGTCCGACTTCAGCCAGGTCATGATCTCGTGGTCCGTGAGTTCAAGCCCCGCGTCAGGCTCTGGGCTGATGGCTCAGAGCCTGGAGCCTGTTTCCGATTCTGTGTCTCCCTCTCTTTCTGCCCCTCCCCCGTTCATGCTCTGTCTCTCTCTGTCCCAAAAATAAACGTTGAAAAAAAAAAATCATTCCATTTTCAAGTTACTAAACTACACCAAACTTCTCTCCAATCTCTTGAGTATCCCATGCTCTTTCTGGCCTTTGCATATGGTCATTTTTACCTCTTTTTGTAAATGTTTATTTATTTTTGAAAGAGAGAGAGACAGAGAAAGAGAGAGAGAGAGAGAGAGAGAGAGAGAGAGAGAGAGAAAACACAAGCAGGGGAGGGGCAGAGAATGAGAGGAAGACACAGAATCTAACACAGCTCCAGGCTCTGAGCTGTCAGCACAGAGCCCAACATAGGGCTTGAACTCATGAACCATGAGATCATGCCCTGAGCAAAAAAAGTCTGATGCTTAACTGACTGAGCCACTCAGGCGCCCAGGTCATATTTACTTCTGCTCTTCCATTCATCTCAGTCTGAGGAATGGTCCAACATTTAATAACCAGTTTAATATCCTCTGTATGAAAATGAAATTTATCAATTAATGAGTTTCTACCATGCCTTCCTGCTTGAGTCCCATCACTAATCATCAAACCCTTTAGACTTTATTTTCTGACTGCTGAACTTAATGCTTTAGGATTACCAATAGAGAAAAGAATTTTTTACATCTCTCTAGAAAACTTGCTCTTTTTTGTCTTGTCCATACTTTATGCTACCCTGTTTGTATTCAAATACTACAGGTCCATGTAACAGGTTTAAAACAGAGAACGACCTAAATTGAGCCACATTTGAGGAGATTTCTAGAACGACATGGCCCTTTATTCTTCTTTTCTAACATGTAGTTTCTGAAAGAGAAATCAATATCATATGTTGAGCCAACTCAAATATTAATTATAAGTTGAACTAGAATCAGTATAAAATATACAATAATTAGGGGCGCCTGGGTGGCTCAGTCGGTTAAGCCGCCGACTTCGACTCAGGTCATGATCTTGCAGTCCGTGAGTTCGAGCCCTGCATCGGGCTCTGTGCTGACAGCTCAGAGCCTGGAGCCTGTTTCAGATTCTGTGTCTCCCTCTCTCTGACCCTCCCCCGTTCATGCTGTGTCTCTCTCTGTCTCAAAAATAAATAAACGTTAAAAATTTTTTTTAAATATACAATAACTAAATAATCATTTAGCTGACTGTGTGACTGTTAAACTCTGTTCCTTTTTTTTTAGTTTTTTTTAATGTTTGTTTATTTTTGAGACAGAGGGAGACAGAGCATGAGTGGGGGAGGGGCAGAGAGAGAGGGAGACACAGAATCTGAAATAGGCTCCAGGCTCTGAGCTGTCAACACAAAGCCTGATGCGGCGCTCGAACGCACGAACCATGATATCATGACCTGAGCCGAAGTCGGATGCTTAACCGACTGAGCCACCCAGGCGCCCCATGTTCAACTCTGTTCCTAATGCATCTCCTAATTTCTTTAAATGAAGGAGATTTAATAACTGAAATTAAATCCCCCCATGCAGTGTATACCGATACTGAATTCATTTGCTGATTCAACAAATATTCTTTAGGTGATTATTATGTGGTAAGCACATTTCAAGGCCTAGGGTATATGGGGTAAAAAAAAAAAATCTTGGCTTCCAAGGCATTCACAGTCCACTAGAAAAATGAGAAAAAGAAATCAACAGACACAGCATAAAACTGCAACTGCTATAGGAGAAGTTTCTATGGTAAACTGTGTAATCCAGAAGCTGAAATTCTAAGGAGAAAGCATGTATGTAGATGGGGAGAAGGGCTTTCCAGATCAGGAAAGGACAGGTGTCTAGCATGTGCAATTAAGGAAGAGAGAGTAAATGCTCAACTCACCCAAGACAGTTGTGTTAGCTTACATGTGGTGTCACTCCTGGACTGTAAGTTCTCTATAGCTCATTTCCCCCACGACCAATTTAGTAGCAGGTACTCAGCAAACATTTCTTGAATACATAAATAACTGTCTGGTAAGAACTAATGAAAAATTACAGTTCTCGAAGTATTTGAAAGTTCTAATATATGATATGGGATGAAGTTCTAGGACCAGGGGTAGCAGTGTTTATATAAATACATGTTTTTATATTTGATCTTGAAGGTTTGCTTGTACACAGCAGACTATACGTCTGACCAAGGATGCTACAACAGAGAATATCAAAAAGATTAAAGTCATTATGAACTATGAGTTGTTCCTTTTTTCCCCCCAGACAGAATTCATGAACACTGTCAAGGTAGAACAGGATAAGGCAGATGTATACCAATGCAGGGAAAATAAATTAATTAATGACATAAATTAAAAAATGTGTATATGTATACGTATACACATGTTTTACTTTACATGTGTTTATATGTGTGTGTATATATATAAACACATACATGTATCTTTTAAATGTAATAAAAACACCATTGTTGGGCGTCTGGGTGGCTCATTGGTTAAGCATCTGACTCTTGATTTTGGTTCAGGCCATGATCTCACCATTCTTGAGATCAAGCCCCCCATCAGGCTCTGTGCTGACAGTGTCGAGCCTTCTTGGAATTCTCTCTCTCCTTCTCTCTCTTCCCCCTCTCCCACTGGCTCTCTCTCTCTCTCTCTCTCTCTGAAAATAAATAAATAAATATTTTTAAAACTAGAGTTGTTATAAGCCTTATAAGGTGGTAGAGTGTTGATGTGGAAGACCTTGCCTCCAGGGTGAGAACGTTCCTATAATGCAGTTGGCTACACTTCATGTCTTTTGTGCACTAATGTAGTACTATTATTGCTCTCCTTTCTTTTAAAACTATGAAGTTCTAAAGATGCCCACAGAGCAACAGGCAAAACCTTATTATCCCCCAACTGGTTGGAAAGGACAGAGTAGAGCAGTATGGAAAGGATATGGATCCTGGAGTCAGTTAGACATGAGTTAAAGTTACAGATCTAGACCAAGTGATTTTGGGTAAAATGAAGCCCCATTCCCTTACTTCTTCTTACAGTCCTTGCTAACTCTCACTCATTGGATAGGTTCAACTACAGATACCATCATAAAACCTTAGTAGGTCCCAAATGGAAAGTTTCCTCTTTCTCCGCAGTTGTCATTATCTCCTCAGAATTTGCTTCCCCTGGTTTTTGAAAGGACCTGCCTTCACCCCATTTCTCAAGTGAAAATCCGGTGTCTAATACACATCAAGAATTCTTGGGGCACCTGGGTGGCTCAGTCCGTTGCGCACCGGACTCCCCTGACTTTGGCTCCGATCATTATTTCACGATCGTGAGATCGAGCCCTGGTCAGGCTCTGCACTGAACCTGCTTAAGAATCTCTCCTTCTCCCCATGCCACGCATGCACGCACACTCTCTCAAAAAATAAAAAAAATCCTTCCAACAATATTTTTGAAATAAATTCTGATCACTTCTGATAACCTCCAGCACTATCACTTTCATCCAAATCCCCGTGTTGCCTACACACTGAAATGTCTTCTCTCGTCTCCTAGTCTCGCTCTCGGCATCCTGCATATTAGTCTTTGCATGACAGTTAGAGCCATCTCCTGAAATGCAAAATCATGTCACTACCTTGTTCAAAATCCTCCCAAGGTGTCCATTCTAATCAGAAGAAAAACCAAATCCAAAGACTTACCATTGTCTCCCATACCATACACATGCTGCCCCCGGAAAACTCTCAAACATAATTTCCCATAGTCACTTTCTCACGTGGACTTGCCAGCCTTCTTGCTCAGGTTTGAACAAGGCCAAGCACACCCTAGCCTCAGGTTCTTTGCACAATTGTTTCTGTACCTCACTCCAAAGATCTCCACACGGCTTGCTTCCTCTTCTCAGCCAAGTCGCAGCTCACAATTGTCTCCCCGGAAAGTCCTTCCAGGACCCCTCATTGAGGGGAGTTACCACTCTTCAGCCCTTTCTCTTGTTAAACTTCTAAGTCTTCCTTATCCCTACCTAATATTACTTGTTTGTTATGCATGTCCCCTCACGGATGCAAATATCCAAGATAGCAGGAATTGTGTCTCTTGTTTACTATCTCAATGCTGACCATAGAACCTTGCACATAGCACCTGGTTGTAAATGCTTGTTGAGTGAACAAAGGGTCCTCTATTGTTCCCTCATCTCTCCTCCAGAGATGTGTTTTGGTGTTTTCTGTGAAGTGTCTTCACAGTAACCAAAATATCTTTGTTCCTCCCTAGCCTCCTGATGCACCTGTTTATTTTTCTACATTGCTAGGTTATACGCTCTTTAGGGTCCAAAGACTACACCTGTCTTATTCACCATTGTATGACTGGTGCCAATCTCAGAATCTAATATAAATAATAATAAAATAAAAATAAATAATCTAATATAAATAATAATAATAATAATAATAATAATAATAATAATATAACAAAATAGTGGTTGATTTTAGTGTCCAGGACCCATTCAGAATGAAATAAATGAGAATCGTGATAATAATAACACATATTCTTATTTTATGCAGCTGGAAACTTCTTAACTAGTGCCTACCTAAGGAGATGAGAAAGCTGATTAAGAGGTAGATATAGGTGTAAAAAAAGTCATTTGTCATTTCTATTTTAATTTTAGAAGACACAATCAACTTAATTTAGATTTATCGTCTATGGTGTACTCAGAGACAAGGATGATGCCTGCAGTTTATTTCCAGCAGGCTAGATATATTTCCCAACCAAGCAAAATAACAGGCATTACTGGCATTGTATTTATTTCTCTTCCCTTCTGTTTTGTTCTCTTTTCTCCTCTTTACCAATGGGCACTAAAAAGAAGCATACTGTTAGTCTAGGGCTGTTGTAATATACTTGCATTCAACATAGGGCTGAATTTAAACGTCTGTATATGGAATACTCTTGACTAAATAGGAAAAAAAAGAAAGAAGTAAATTACTTTGTGATAGAAAAGCAGTTGCTAACCCATCAGGAAAGCTGTCAAGACATTACACCATTCTTTTCAAAAGTAGAGATAGGAGATGATCTTAATCCCAAGAAAGAGTTGAGACAAATGACTGTCAAAGCAATGAAGTAAAATCTGAACTGTAGGTGCAACACTATATCATTTTGAATAGCTGTTCTGGGTATTTATTGAAAACAATGTGTTCCCTGGAAAGCTATCTGAGTTTTACATTAGTTCATGCAGAATTGATGTGTGTGTGGGGGGGGGAGGGGATAAATGTTAATATAAACTGTTAAAATTACAGATTCTAGTATTAGCCCATGCCCTCTGAACAATGCAAGTATTCACTATTAAAATTTGGGAAGAATAAACATTACAGCAGTTGGTTGTACATATAGATATATATAGATATATATAGATATAGATATATAGATATAGAGAGATTAGATATAGATATAGATATAGATATAGATATAGATATAGATATAGTATATGTCAACAGACCATTTCAATCCAAACCATGGTACAAGGCAATATTGTGTGGTTAGATAGCATAATGAATAAGTGGATGATTTTGAATCCAACTTCCTCTATTTGCAATTCATACCTTTTCTTTCCTACATAAACACTCTCAGAAAACATTGCTTTCTGGCCTCAGACTTTCGTGAGCCCTTAGTCACTACCTATCTTTATTCATTCAAAAAGTCTTCGAGAAAGAATGGTTTTCATTTTGAACAGATTAGAACACACTCAAAGACAACAAAAAATCATGTGTGTGTGTATCTCTCTCTGTAATACAAAAAGATAAGTCCTATTAGGACAACTGAGTGCATGTAGGTTATAGTTCATTAGAATTTTTTCTAGATCTCTTGATCTTTGACATTTTAAATCTAGACACAATTTTGAACTTATTTAAAGTTCATGTTACAAAACCCTTGGCTGTAATATTTAAGTCATCAATAATGCGTTATTTGGGACCACCTGGGTGGCTCAGTGGGTTAAGGGTCTGACTCTTGATTTCGACTCAGGTTATGATCTCCTGGTTCATGAGTTCAAGCCCCACGTCAGGCTCTGTTCTGACAGCATGGCGTCTGCTTGGGATCCTCTCTCTCCCCATCTCTCTCTCTGCTCTTCCCATGTTCACATGCACTCTATCTTTCATAATAAATTTAAAAAAAACATTTTTTAAAATGTATTATTTCACTGTAAGTAACATATTCCATATAAAGCATTAGATATATCATATAGCAATAGAAACTGGAAATCACAAAACATGCATTGGCTCCTTCTAAATTAATTAATTTCTTTGTTTTATTTTTCTAGCAAATACCCTTTCCCTCTCCATCCTTATACGCTAAAATGTTAGCAATTTATACATAATCACATAGTTAATAACTTCAGATTGTAATCCATTTGTTAGTAATGTGACAAATCTTTCCACAGAGGTTTGTTTATGTCAACTTTTGTACATGCTTCTATGGCATAAGCCCAAAAGACAGTAGGAAATATTTGACATCTTCAGTATCTATTATTTACCAACAAGCCTTCCCAAAGAATGTATATAAATCTTAGGAGGCAGTATATGTGGAATACATGAAGAAAATGTAGTACACAGGTATTATTTTTATCTATTTCAGCCACGCAGGGTCTGTTTTGTTTTCTTAGTTCTAAGCTATCTGCAATGCTCCATACGATGTATTTTCACATATTAATTTATATTTTTGTACACACTTGCATATAAACACATATCTAATCAAACCTAATAAAAAAGGAGAAGAAAAGCCCCCCGAACGGTACAATGGTATAGCAATAAAATGATGGAAGTCAGCACATGTCAGTGTTGTCATATAACGTCACTGCGAATCTTGTAAATCAATATAACAACATGGTTTACTCGTTTTGTTTTTCAGTTCCTGGCATTATTTGAAAAAATATATATATTTAAATGAATTATTGAAAGACCTAAGGAGGCAAAGAAGTACTTAAACCTTAGCCCATCAAATCCACTTACCTTCAAGTTACTACTTTGAAAAGATATCTCTCAGCCTATGGTTCTGAGAGAGAATTCCTAAGGCTTTGATTCCTACCTTAATTTCTCTGCCTCTCAGCTTAATCTCTCTCTCTCTCTCTCTCTCTCTCTCTCTCTCTCTCATTACTAAAGGTTCTTGGAAATAAGTTAAAGTTCTCAGGGAATAGACACCATAATTAAATAATTCCAGACACCTGACAGGACCAAATATGCCCAAATTTATATTTCCCTATGTTCAGATCTAAGTTCAGATCTAAGTTCAAAGCTCTAAACTAGCAGCTGTAGTATCTTTATAGATTCCAAGGACATGGCTATGAATTTTTTACTTTTAGATATATTTTTTTTACTGTTCGTAAAAGTCGGATCTCATAAATCTGCTAGTTTCAAAAACCTGCAGCTTTTTGAATAGTGGCCCTTGTATTTCGATTTAAACCAAATGGGACCAAACTTATTACTTCTATTCTGAAAGGTCATTTTTCATCAAGATTGTATTAGAAAATAAATCATTTAAAGCCATCCTTTGGATGGTTCCTTGCATGAACATCTTAAGAAGAGCATGGAATAAGAGCCTCTGTGCAAAGCAAAGCGGATTTGTTAGTCCAAAGTGGTCTAAAGCTGCCACCTGCTGGCGCTTCGGCGATATTTCTCTAAATTCAGTATTCTGCTGAGGTAACAACACAGTCCGAACTTGCACAATATCTCCATCAATATCACAGAGAAGGCTTTGAGCGCAACAGAGACAGCACGTCAACATCACGTGTTTATTAAGACATTATAAATAAAAGCAGGCTGCAAGGCTAGAGCTCTAGGACCCAGGGAAGTTACTACCAAAATCAGACAAGCTCTAGAAAGTTGTACTATGTGAAACCAAGGGCATTCACAGATGCCTCAGAAAACTAAAAGTTTACGTGGGATGGAGCTTCTGATGATAGTCTTTTCAATATTCTCTCGCTGCACTAGAAGAAATCACCACTTGGTACCTTATCAGTATCCTGCTTTAAGGCTAGGCAAATTAATTCTCTACTGAAAAGGCTGATTTTAACTCGGAAAAAGAGATATAATCCAAAACACTATCTCTACTTAGTAAATATTCAAAAAAGAAAATTCGTATTGTTAAAATATTTTTAAGTTTTTTGCTACCGAAGGTAAAATGAACTCCGTTTGATAATATTGATAATTCATGACCAATGATAGAGTTTCTCTTTGGAATAAACCCTTGGGATCATCCAGGAGCAAAACCTAAAGCCTGAGTAAATGGTTCAACTGCGAAAACCCACTGAGCTCCATGAATGACCATTTTTTTGGTTTTCTGAGAAGACGACGTTTTCTTTTACTTTTGTTTGTTTGCATTAGGCAATGGAACGAATTAAGAATTTTACTATTTTTCCACTCTCCTATCATTCATATACTGCTCTCCTCTAAGTGAAGGGCATTAGGGTTAGATCCTTAGAATGAATAAAACAGCTCCAAGAAAAGAAACTGGCAACTTCTTCTGTGATGCTGAGTAATTAAACAGACCTACAGAGCCTGCCGGAATTATAGAACATAAGCAAAGATTAATGAGGCCTGAAAACGTGGGGTCCCATGGTCTCCAAACAACATGTGAGGCGTCTCACCTCAGCTTTCTCCACACTGAACAGCTGCCCGTTTTCAAGGCAAGCAAAATTGTACTTGTTCCTGCTTTGATTCAGAAACAGTTTGATAAAATCTAGCACAAAAAATGTTGCTTTAAAAATTAGCTTTTTTAATTCCCACACCTTACTGGTGGGCCTTGTCTTCTGCTCCAGATTGCAGAGTGCTCATGAGTGGGATTGGGTGTCCTGAGGCTGTTTCATACCTTCCTTCCTAATCTGGGTGATCAAGAACAAAGAATTTATACAGACCCCCCTTTATTACGGTATAGCCATCAAAGCAGGAAACATGGCATAGCCTCATTTCTCTCCCCCCGCTGCTTGGTCTTTGGGGTCTAGAGTGCTTCTGATGGTCAGGAAGCTTTGAAGGTTTGCAATACCTGAGCTGAAGGAGACGGTGACTGTAACAAAAAACAGATTTCTCAAATTGATTCTAGCTGCCTGATTGCTGTTAGTCCACATAGCTGTCCCAAGAAGACATGGAAAAACTGGTTGGGTCTTTAAATTTTAGATTAAAAACCCCATCTGTCTATATTGTGATCTGGACTTTATGTATTCAATTCATCTTTTCTTGTTAGAAATGGCTACCTATTCCAAGATTCTCTAAAATGCTTTTAGCCCCTTTATGTATATATACACTTAAATGGGAATTATTATATGTTCAGATTCAACCTAGGATTTTGGGGATTACCCATCTCCTTTCCATAAACATTTATTAAGCTCAAACCACGCATATGTTGCATTCCACAGAGATTTTTAATGTGAGACCAACATGGCCCAATGCCTGCATATATTAGAAACACTATAATATCCAATTACTAGTAGACTCCATTCACTGAACTATGTAGTACAAGCAATAAGGCACATTAACCCTGGTTTGCTTCCTCAGATCATTTCATATAATTTCAGTGAGTGCTTAGATCTTCTTTCAAGGGGACTTCACACTCCTTCCCCCTGCCATCATCTATAGGGTCTTGTATACTCCTTGGTCACATGTCCTCTCTCTCACTCTTAGCTCTCTCTCTCTCTCTCGCTCACTCACATTCTCCCCTACATTTCTAATAAAGATAAATCCAGCCAACAAGATTGTATATTTCATGAAACTTAACTCTCACATATAGTATATCGATTTAGTGTATATTATATACAATATGCATTTAATGATATTCAGTATTAACACTAGTGATCATTGTATTTCTGTGGGCTCATATAGTGGCAACAATATTGCTTTGGAAATATAAATCATTCTGTTCTGAAATGTGCCAAGATATGCTTTTGGTAGTGAATGTACTCCAAGTAAGAAACCTCTTGGTGGTTCTTGGTGAGAAATGTTGAGACACGCCTAGAGATGCTGGTCTCTCTCTCTCTCTCTCTTACAATTATAATCATATAATCATATTTCTTCCATTTACAAGAAAAGTTCTTTTCATTTTTTTGAATTTATTAAAATATGTAAAAAAACAGCTGAGAATCATATATGATATTCTCTTTGGGAGCCTATTTGTTCCACTGGACAACAAAAAGTGTATGTGTAAGTATGTTTATCATTTTATTTACTTCAAAGAATATGTAATGTACTTGAATAAATTTACTTAAAATAGATAATAAAAATAGTTTTACTCTTTACATTCTTTTGTCCCTTAAACACCACCTAGTATGCTCTAAGTTTTTTCAGCTAATTTGTTAAACACTCTCCTTCAGTTTTCCCATTTAAGAGTCAACTATATTTTATATTTAAATGAGGAAAAACATTTTAATACATTTTAATTGAATTTTAGTTACTTTAAAGATGGGTGCAATATTAGGCATCACTTTTTGTTTTTAGGACTTGCCAACATTTCTTGATCAGGTACCTCATATAAAAAAATAATTTCCTTAGAAGCACTGCTAATTCATGTGAATGTATTTACTTACATAAGATACATAGCAATCTGTTAATATATTTTTTATAAATCATATAGAAAATAGTGATTTCTAATAGTTGATAAGATAAAATGAATATTAATTGTAGTATTTGTTAAATGTATGAACTATTTCAAAAAGATTAAGTAGAATTATTATTTTTTAATCAAAAATGTTTAACTCTCTGTGATATAACAGTCCAAATATCAGAGTCTAAGAAGAACATATTTTGATGCATGGCTTGATAACTCTCATAGCTGGAAAAATTTATGCAATTCCAAACAGAACAGAAGCCATTATTGGCTGATGTTAGTTAATATATTCATTCTTCAATTTCAACCGCAAACTACTCAAAATATTTGTTGAAATATGGCTCATTAAATAGAAATCTTTTTGATATCAATCAGTTGTCTAGGAAACTACGTATACGACTTTTGTTTTATATTTTTTGAGGTGAGTGAACTTAGTTATACAGTATGACCACAGAATATAGCCAAAGGAAAGAATCAATGCCAATCCATATAGTAAATATTAGTATTGTTGGATTACTTTCATAGTATCTAAAATATATGCAAATATAAAGTCTGATATTTCCTTAAATGTCCCAAAAGAGCATTTTGTCCAGGAATGAGGAAATCACACCCTCATGATCAACAAATCTTCGTGTCCTATATTCTAAAAATTTGAAAAGTCAACTAAGAAATCATTAATGTAACTTGTCCTTGGGACAAGTCCCATGTCTTTAGAGATCTTCAAAGATTTATTCCCCAGGACAAATACTGTACTCTCTTTAAAGATCCTAAATCTTTATGACAAACACTGTGACCTCTTAAATGTATGCCATTGGTTCCCATTCAAAGAGCCATTTTTTATTTTGCTAATTTAGACATCTACAGTGTATTTTTTCCTCCTTTAGTGAGTGACATAATCTCATACTCCCTTCTCCTCCACTGCTAACCAGAGAGGGTGTCTTAGGTGAAATTGGAAAGAGTCTCAAATTGTAATCTATTCAGGAACTGGTTGTAAAGATTCCAACTCCAATTGATGAGCACTCCCCCGCCTTCCTGCAGCAGTTTTTATAATCAGGCTAGTCTTGCATTTAAATGATGAGCCTGTGCCTGTGATATTTTCTCCCATGGCAACACCATTGTGTGTGTGTATGGGGCAGTGGAGAAGGCAGGTGGGAGAGGGGTTTCCTTCCTTCCTTTGGGATTTCCTTGTCTGAAAATGGTTAGTTTAAGAACAAAATCTTTAAAAAATAACATGCCCGTTTGTTTTCAAAAATAGTTAAAATGTCCCTTGATTCTCATTGGCTAGGTTACAGGAAAGATCTTTTAAATGAGTAAAATAAAAATTAAAATGTCAATGAGTGGTTCTGAAATCCTAGCCTTGTTTAGTCATTTTGCCACACGCCTTTTTCCCTCACAAATGGTGAAAAGGTCACATCTGATTGAAAAACCGTCAGAGTGAATATCAGATTCAACAATACAATAAAAAGAAGATAAAGATGTATAATTCAGCTGACAGCCATGTTTGGTTATTTGATGCGTGTCGGCTCCCAGAAACCTTATCTTTATTTGGAAGCACCTACTAAAAGATTCTTCAATGACTTCCTATCACAACACAAGCATTATTGTGCACTTAATGTGATTTCCTGCTGTCTCTGGGAACAAATGAAAACGAGTTCAAACCAAGATGTGAAATGATGTGAAAGGCATATCAAAAAGCCAATGGCCAAGCTTTAAAAATTGTTTTTTTATTGTCCAATAACAGTGCTAAAATGACAAGGAATTTTTAAGCGCTATCTACAAAATAGACATGTAATAAACTTCTATAAAATAATTACTTATTTGAAACAAAAGGAAATAAAATTTCCTATTGTTTTCAATTTGGGAGAAAAAATCTAAAATCTTGTTTGAATGAGTTCCGCATGCACAGCGGAGTTTTCTCTATCAC
Organism: Prionailurus bengalensis; assembly: GCF_016509475.1. NCBI lineage: Eukaryota > Metazoa > Chordata > Mammalia > Carnivora > Felidae > Prionailurus > Prionailurus bengalensis. Next base: position 38,018,293 of record NC_057359.1, read on the forward strand.
ATGGAAGGTGAATCAAGATTGCATGGTAAATCGCTGCTTATTCAATCTATTTCATGCAAGTATAAACAAGAACACCAGAAACAGCTAAGACACTATTGCCAGACTATATTTCTAGTACTCTTGAAAATTATTTCACATAGTATGCTAAACATATCAAATCCCGTAGGAAATAGGAAATAACGAGACAACTGTCCAGATAGCTTAGTTTCAAATCTTGTCAAAATGCAAAAGAGTTAATAAATGATAGGCTTGGTTCTCAGAAGAGCACTACCTATACAGACATAGTCTGACCAGGTTCTATTTCCCGATGCCACAGTAACCCTCTTGTTGAGGGATCACCAGGCTGGGGTCTAGTATAATCTGACGTACTCTCAGAGGATTTGCAAAGGCCTCGTTGGCCCACATCTCAAAAACATTATATTCTTCAATGAAATATTTCCAAAAAGATATGCAAAGTTTAAATTAATTAAAAGTGACAGAAAATAGATTGACAAGGCATGTTTGTTTCCTTGTTTTTATTGCTTTGATTATATATTTGTTTGTCTTATAGTAATTTAAATTCATAGGTTAATATTCTGAAAATACCAAAAATACACACACACACACACACACACACACACATGTTTTCTTTAAAGGTATAGATAGATAGATATAATCACACAATAAATTGTTATTTATTGCTCATTGTGGAATTAGAATTGTGCTGGGGACTGAAAGACATAGTGAGCAAGACCTAGTCCCTAACCCAGGGATGTTTTATTCTAGAATGAGAAATTGGCAAGTAGACAGACAACTAAGTGCTATGATGGATTTAATAAGGATAACTAGGGAATATTTAAAAAAAATATTTACTTCAACTTAGTTTGGGAATGAGACTAGTCAGGATAGACTTTGTACCCTAAGTAATGCTGGAAAGACTTAACCGAGGGGAATAGAGACAAAGTTGACAGGGAGAGAGTTCTAGATGATATAAATTGTTCATAGTGTGTTCAGTACAGAGCACTGAGCAAACGTGGATGCTGAAAGTATTTCAATATGGCTGAAGTACAAATATTGAGAGGGTAATTTGGCTAAAGATAAAACTGAAGACCTAAGAAGGCCATGACTTGTTCTTGTCAAGTTTGAACTTCATCTTGAGAACAAAGTTGAACCATCTCAACAATGTTCAGTGATGGGCATTAATGTGTCTATTGTATAAAAAGGAGCCTGACATTCAAAAATCAAATGTGATTTTCAAGGTAGTCTATCAGTCTGACTTCTGGCAGGAACGAGATGGCATACTCCAACAAAGTGAGGAGAGTTGAATGAAGGTACTATTTATAAAGGTGAGTTGAAGGTGTAGGGAAATCAACAAAGTGCAGGTCTAAGTAGTATCTAAGTATCTAACTAGTATCTAAGTACTATCTCTAGGCTGCAAGGGACATGGGGACAAAGAATTATCAGAACCCACAGAGAAAAGATACATGAAGAGTGTCATCTGACACTTGGTAAAGAGAAATCTCTTATCCACTGTGACCAGCAGGAAAGGAGCACGGGAAATGAAAACCTTGGATCCACTTTCCATTGCTTGAACCCAACTGGATGCCAAAGGATATGGGAACCCTTTGGTTCAGTCTTAAGACATAAAACATAGTGGAGAAAAGGAAGGAAGAGGACATAAAGAGATAAAGTACAAGCAGAAAATCATTAACAGAGCTCAAACTTAAGCTTGGTCCTCTGTCTCCAATCCCATATATGTTATATATATAATATATATAATAGTTAAATTATCAAGAGCAAAAGTTATCTTTACAGGCCACTATTTGTTTTCCACTTTTCCATTTCTATATAATGAAGAAAATCCATGAACAAGATATTCAAAGAGTGAAATTATTTAAAAAAAAATACTTGAAATTTATGGAAAATTAAGAACTGTGCCATAGAATTTGGGTAGTAGCATGTGCCATTATGCTCCCACAAAGAATGCAGTGGTCTCGATGTTGTAAGTAATAATACGAAAGAATGAATTTATGTTCATTTTAAATGGAAATGACTATTAAAATGCCTTGAATTTCATGAAAAAATTTCTAAGGTAAAAGAAATACATGTCATTTCAAATTCACTTACTTTAATAGTAAACTAATTCACCAGTGTAAAGGGCCTTAAGGAATGAATAAAATTTGCTTTATTATCTCCCTTTTCTTTAAAATACTAAAGTATGCTTTTCTACTTTCAATAAATTTAATTTTATCATTTTTACTAGGGCATAAACTAGCTTGTTAACATATTCACTTCACCCACCTTCCCTCGGCCTCAGTTTCTTCCTTTGGAAAGTGAGGGAGTTAATTAAATGATCACTGAGATTCACTCCAACTCTGAAATCCTGTGATTCCTGCGTAACAAAAACAGTCATTTAAGTTAAATATGCTCTACCAGTAATACAGAAGTAAAGAGTCCTGGGTTCTGGCTCCTCCCTTTAGATGTTATCAAAACTGAAAACACTAAGTCTCAGTTTATTTGCATGTAAAAAAGAGACAATAATAGATTAAACTCTTCATAGGATTATTGGGAGACTTAAATTGAAAAATGCATGTGAAGTGAGTCTAAAAGATAGTTAATATTTCTATTAAGAGAACTAACAAATACCACTGCTGCTCAACGAATTTGAAAGATTGCAGTAAACATTCCGTACCCTACTTCTGTAGTTCCTTCATGATAACAATTTTTTTTTTATCTCACTGAATGTTGCTTCTAGTCCCTCAGGGACTATGACTGTTGAAGGAATTACATGTGTTTTATGGTTTGATCAGAGCTATCATGTTCAGTAGAGCAAGAATGAAGAGTATAAACACGCAAATGCTACTGAGGAAAAAATGGCAGACTGACAAGAGCCGCTGGCTTCCTGTCTAATCCCCCCGTTCCAGTGAAGTCTTCAAAATGTGATGAAAAGTTTACAAATGGGAAAAGTTAGTGCAAACCCAGTAAGAATCTCCAAGGAGGGAAAATTTATTTGGATTTCATCCCAGGAGAGGCCTACCCAGAGTGGAAGAGTGGTGGGCAACACTCGGAAGCTTACCTTGAAAAAATACTTTTGGTCTCACTTTTTTCTTTTATGCACATTTTCTCTGCGAGGATCATCACCTGTCCCTTGCAACAGAAAAGGCTGAAAACACCTGTGGTAACCATGCTGTAATGACAGATGGGGGCGTAATCTTGGGTGACAATTCCTGCTGGGTGGTGAGTAAATAAGAGGTACAAGTATGTCTAATGGCCCTCAAGACTCCCTCCTCCACTTCTACTCATACAAACCCAGGTCTTAGTAAACTCTTAAAAATGGGCATTATCTAGGGCTAGCGTCTCTGAAGACCTAGCTTGTTGGAAAACAACCACCTCTGATTATACCGTCAGACACTCCACTCGGAAGGTCCATTCTCTCCCACTTTTCACCCTCCAGCCTCTGGCAAAGCTAAGACCTCAACTTAGCCCTTTGGGAGGACAATACTATGTCACTGATACCGATAGAGAATTATGAGCTCTCAGGGGAATATGAAAAGACTTCTGACATCTACAGAGTACAATATTACAAAAGAATATAATCATCCTGGGAAAACATATACAAAATAAAGCCAAATTCTCCTTCCAAATGGAAGAATTACAACGACACTAAATGTTCTCAAAAGTAAGAGAGAATGATAACATGACTGATGCATAAGCGTTCAAAAGAAGACAGTTGGAAATTCAGGGTATCCAAATACGTTCATTTTATAAAGCATTGAAAAAGAGTGTTTAATAATGGAATGAGCTGGAAGATGAGATAGAGAAATTTCCCAGAAAGTATCAGGAAAGGATAAAGATATTATAATGTCAAGTCAAGACACAGGTGGGTAGAAACAGAAGTGTCAAAATCTGTACAAAAGAGGAAAATAAAATAAAGAAGAGGAAGAAATATCTAAAAAAAGATATTAACTCAGAAATTCCCAAAATTAAGCAAAGTAGAGAAAGTAACATCTGAAAAGATGGGGAAAAAAATAGATATTTAAAAATTGCCAAGCAGAGGGCAAGCCTTGCTCACTGGCTCAGTTGGTAAAGAGTATGATTCTTCATCTTCAGGTCATGAGTTCAAGCCCCTGTTGGTCATGGAGCCTACTTAAAACTTTTTTAAAAAATACAAAAAAAGTTCTAAAAAATTTTTAAAAATTGCCAAACAGGATATATAATATGAAACCTAAATAAAGATAGTGAAATTTCAAGAATCCAAAATAAAGAGAAACTTCCAAATATTTTGAGAGAAAGAAAAGGTAAAAGAATCAAATCCACACCATATTTCTCAACACAATACCTTCAAAATATGGGCAATAAACTTACAACTGACTCATTCACAGAAACTAGAAGCCAAGCATAATGGAATTACATATGCAAAATGCTGGAAGAAAATGAAAATCTCGGATTTCATATCATAGGTAATGAAATGTAAAAATGAAGTCTAAAATAGGCATAGAATTGAATATAAGACAATAAGACCAAAATATGTGAGAAGGAAAAAAAAATTAAATTATTGTAGGGGTCCCTAGGTGGCTCAGTCTATTAAGTGTCCGACTTCAGCTCAGGTCATGATCTCCCTGTTTGTGAGTTTGAGCCCCGCATCGGGCTCTGTGCTGTCAGCTCAGAGCCTGCAGCCTGTTTCAGATTCTTTGTCTCCTTCTCTCTCTGTCCCTCTCCTGCTCACACTCTGTCTCTCTCTCTCTCTCTTTCTCTCTCTCTCTCTCTCTCTCAAATATAAATAAACATTAAAAAATTATTGTATAGTTTCTTGCATAGTTTGAAAAGTAGTTTTAAAAAATCAGAAAAGATACAGAAGACTTAATATTTGCCAATTAATATCTGACATTTATCAGATATTCCACAACAAAGTGCAGATTAAAAATTCTCTTCAAATTCATGTGGAAATTTACTGGAAATCAAAATGTATCCAGGGTCATAAATCAGGCCTAAACGAATTTTATAAGACCAAAAGCATACAGAGTATGTCTTATGCAGAGCATGTCTTATGACCACAAGGATAGGTGAAAATATTTGGATTTAGATTAATTGGAGAAAATGAAAAATACAACTTTAAAAAGTGACAAAAAAAATAGAAAATCTGAGTAGTACGATAGGTTTTTTAAAAACTCAATTTATAATTAAAGATCTTCCACAAGAAAAATCTAACCCTCAAGTTGCTTCACCAGTGAATTTTAATATATCCCAGCAACTTTCTTTAAAAATTTTTTTAACGTTTATTTATTTTTGAGACAGAGAGAGACAGAGCATGAATGGGGGGAGGGTCAGAGAGAGAGGGATACACAGAATCAGAAGCAGGTTCCAGGCTCCGAGCTGTCAGCACAGAGCCCAACGCGGGGCTCGAACTTGTGAACCACAAGATCATGACCTGAGCCGAAGTCAGACATTTAACCGACTGAGCCACCCAGGCGCCCCCCCCAGCAACTTTCTTAAGACAGCAGAAAGAGAGGGGTCACTATGAAGCCCATTTTATGAGGCCACTATAATACTAAAAAAAGACCCAACAAGGATATTACAATAAAAGAAAATAATAGGTAACCCTCTCTTGTGGACATTTATGCAAAAATGTCAAACAAATATTAGCAGAAGGAATTCACTGGTATATAATAAGTAAATACATGATTAGTTTCTCTCATAAAAGCAAAGTTGATTCAGCTTTAGAACACGAATCAGTGTAGTTCACATTAACAGAATAAATGCGAAAACCATATGATAATCTTAAGAGATTTAAATAGATTCAATTTCCTTTTACGGTCTTAACAATCTCAGTCAGTAAGTAATTAAAAAGGATTCCCCTAATATGATGAAGGATACCTATTAAAAAATTTACAAGTAACATTTTAATTATTAGTTAAACAGGTGAATGTTTCCACCTGCATGCAAGAACAAGACAAAATGCCTAGTGTCATCACTTGTAGTCAACACTGTATTGGAGGAGCTTATCAATGCACCAAGGCTGGAAAAATAAATAAAAGGTAAGGAGTCTGATAAAAGAACTAAAATTGACTTTGTACATGGATGACTTGACTGCATTCACAGAAAATATGCAGAGTCCACACACATTCACACACACAAAAACCCATTTAGAATTAATAAGCAAATTTCATAGAGGGGGGCTGAATTCAATGTCAATCTATATAAAAAATAAATTGCATTTCTATATACTGAAGACAAAACATGAAGAAGGAATTTTAAAATGTCATTGAAAAGCCCATCATTACATATAAAATATTTATCAAGACAAATAATGAAAAAAAGATAAATAATGAAAGATACATAAGGTTATTAAATGAATAATCACAAACACAGAAAAATAGAAGACCTAAATAAGTGGAAAGTGTATAGCAAGGGATAAGTTCCATATAACGCTTGTATCAGTCTAAATTTGTACATTCTCTAATTAGGAAGATATATACAATGAAATATTACACAGCCATAAAAAAGAATGAGATCATGCCATTTGAGACAACATGAAGGGACCTAGAGTATATTATGCTAAATGAAATAAAACAGACTGAGAAAGACAAATGCTGTATTATTTTACTCATAAGCAGAATCTAAAAAAAAAGAGAGAGAGAGAGAGAAGAAGGAGGAGCAGGAGGAGGAGGAGAAGAAGAAGAAGAAACAAAAAACACAATCAGGTCTATAAAAACAGAGAACAAACTGATGGTTTTCAGAGGGGAAGCAGGTGGGGCACAGCCAAAATGGGTGAAGGGGAGTGACAGACATAGGCTTCCAGTGATGGAATGAATGAGTCACCAGAATAAAAAGCATAACATAAGGAATATAATTCATGACATTGTAATGGCGATATATCAGAACAGAGTGTAGCTATACTTGTGGTGAACACAGTGTAATGTATAAACCAGTTGAATCACTAGGTTGTACACCTGAAGCTAATGCAACATTGTATGTTGGCTCGACTCAAATAATAAATGAATAAATAAAAAGAAATAAATTTGTACATTCTCCTAGGAAAACAGTTTAGCAATAATTATTAACGCTGTATATGCACATAATCTGTAACTGATCAATTGCACTTTGTAGTATATACCCAAGAGAAGTGTATAGTAATGTGCATCAAATATAATACGCAAAATGTTCATTCATAGTACTATATTTGTAATACCCTCAAACTGGAAACAATACACATGCCCATTGACTAATAAATTGTGGAATGTATTTGTATATAATTATTTATCAAATATAGAAATAACCAAGAATGCAACTTCTGCTGCACAAAGCAACATGGATGAATCTCAAAGACGTTTGCTCAGTGAAAGGGTTTAGAATAATCTTTATCTGGAGAGGCATATTAACTGGACGGAGGCATGCAGGAGCCTTCAAAGTCTGCTGGAAATGTTCTAGAGATGCCTCTAGGTAGTTACATAGGTGAGTTCCTATGCTTTCAATTCTTGACTATTCACTACATGAGAATAAAGACCAGATCTTAATATCCTATTGTTGTATCCTTGGTATCTAACTTGTTGCCTGACAATGTAGTATATAAACAACAATAAACATACAAGGTGATTGTGAGGAATAAATGTTATAACACTGATTATGAATATATAACTTAGTACAGTGCAGAGAAATGGCACGTTTTTAAAAATACATACTATTTTCCTAGCCAACACCAGCTAATTGTATGCTTAACATGGCAGGATTTACAGCACACTTCTTCTTTCATTCTATAGCGGAATTCTCTGTGAGAAATGCACTGCGGTAAGTATTTATAATCCCTTTTAATAATATGAATTCCTTGTAAAGTATAATTCAAAGGTATAACAGAATTGCTGTGTTAGTGGTCAAATAGCAAAAGCTTGAACAATGATGAGCTTTTCATTAAAGGTGAGCCAGATGATCGATTTTAATCATTGCAATGCAATAATATATGGGGTATAACTGTTGATTTTTCACCTTTCTAAAAAATAAATATGGTTAAACAACAATAGTTCAAATATATAATAGAAAATACTTCCAAATAGTTTAGGAGTGGTGACAGTCAAACTGGATTAGATAATTCAATCCTTTCAAATGAATTTGTGAGTAAGAGACTGATGTTCTCAAGCCATTACTAAGATTCTATCTGTTTTCTATTATAATTACTTCTAGGCATAAACTATGGTTTCTTTGCATGGATCTAGGGCAAGGGAACATTACATCTACAAGAGATAGGACAATTAACATTAAAAGTAAAACCAAGGAATAGGGAGAGGCTCTTATATTTCCCAATCAGAAGTAAATGGCATGATTCCAATATGAGCCTTACATTGTAATTCATGGGAACGGACACAAAATTACTAGCATTGATTTGTGATTAACCTGCTGCTCACATGAGCAACTCTGTGCAGTATGTTTCTCTGGCGAGTAGAATCAGGAATATATTCATTGTATGACAGGGGATAATTATTTTCCTTGGGAATGGCTGCAGACGTCAGTTAATCAAACATAAATTCAAATGGCTAATAAAAGAGTTGAGAGGTTTATATTTGTGCTATAGGAAAAAGATTTATTCTCATGGGTTTAGCCATCTCTGAACATGACTCTGTGCTGCTGGGTCACTTTTTAACACCATACAATGACTGCTCTTTAAAAACAAAATTTTAAGTGGACTTTAAACAATATGTAGCACAGAGATCTTACAACAACCACAATAGCTTGCCTAGATTATCCACATAATTTCACTAACTCTCCAGTTTACATTGAGAAAGTTGTCGTGCGTGTGTGTGTGTATCTTCCAAAGACACTTACTTTATATATGTTCTATAAGAATGCAGACGTGATCCCCCTGTTTTGACATATTTCCACATATTTTCCTTCTATTGAGATTTTCTACAAGTACACATTTATTTATTTTACTAATAAACCAAAGATAAACTAAGCCAAAAACTAATCTAGGAAAGTTATTGCTACTGGCCAAAGAAAGGAAATAGTATGTGTTTCCACAGGACAACGAATTGCTACATTTTTAAAAAAGAATTTTCACATTACATAAATATATTGGAGTGTCCTCATTTGCAATGGTCAGCGTATCTTACCTGTAGTAGAACCTTATGAAGACAATAAATACCTTAAAAGCATTTTCAAAAGGTAGATAGTGTCTCTAGCCAGCTACAATTCAAAGGCAGAAGGAGTAGGAACCTTCTTAGCAGATGGGATGGTGTCATGTGTCTGGGGCTGGGGATTTGCATGAATATGAATTACAAATAGCACAGATAATATGGTGTTCAAGAGCTGTTACAAATCTTGAATGTCAAAGTCATTTAGCTGACATTTGGAGGGACATAATTACCTTAAGAACATGAAAATGGGTTGGTCTAAATTGCATGGGCAGAGAATCACAGGACACACAATGCCACTGCTTTGGCAATAATTGTGACAAGTGGGCATGGCCACGGAAGCCAAGAATGGCACACATTAATGCAGTGACATTTTTTCAATGCATGCTGCCCTTTCAGAAATATGCATATGAGGACTAAATAACCTCTGACCCATTATAAAATAACAAGAGACAAAAAAAAAAAAATCTACCATAAGCCCTATCCCTAGCAGTCCAAAGAAAATAGTTCATTCATATTGTATACACACAGCTTTACATATTTCAAACATTTAAACCGTATGTAACATTACTAGACTTCAAAGTTCCATCATTTGTGATAGGTTTACTTGTAAGTCACTAATGGCATCTGGATTATTTCCATTGAAAAGACTGACAGTGCCTGATTAAAGAATATGGTGTCATTGAAAATAATTTCCTATATTAACATAAATTATCAATCAAAAATTAAATATGTAGTTCTAAAGGAAAAGTGCTTTCCATCAGTTTCTCATTTATTCAAGCATATTTTAAAAAAATGTTTGAAGAGTGAGGCACTGGGAGATCCTAAGGAGGTGTACCAGACGTAGCACACCCAATAATGTCAGTTCACGGTTCCCCAGAGGAGGTAATTTACTACAGGTGGAAGGGATCCACAAGAGAGTGGTTTACTCTCTAATTTTTGCCACGCGTGCTAGAACTCCAGTATCAACTACAATATCAGAGGAATCCGAGGACACTGCAAGAAAGTAATGCTTCATTAACATTTCATCAGAAAATTCACATATTATTTCTGAAGTACTGATTAAAATTCAACACTAGTGATGTAATGAACATTTTAGCATCTACCCACTAAAAGGATATTTGCGAACTCTAATTAATATTTCATTTTAGAAAGTGAATGAAACACTTGATTTCTTTAACAGATCAATATCCCAGCCTGTAATAATACTTGGAGCCCAGCAAGTAGACGTCAACTTCTACTTCTGTTTACCTCTGTTCTGATGCCAGCCCTGATGAACCCCAGCCTCCTTGATCACCAATTCCTCTTATCTTCAGTGACACTCGTGGTCTATTCCACACCATTTAACACTTATTCACACCTGTATTGTTTGCTAATCTTGCATATACATCAGTATTTCCTCCCTTGTGGAGTTACATAAGTTATTGATGGAATAATTAATATTATATTAAGGATGTAATAGTTACTGATAGAATTTGTTGATAGGTTAGAAAAATGCTGACTGCTTTGTGGTAATGAAAACGACAAAAGCCAAGCCCATTGTGTGCTACAGGCACGTGGGATAAAAAGACAAATAACATGTAGTCCCTTTTGCAATGAAGGTCTCGGGCTTTGAAAAAGTTAAAAAGCAGATAGTTGGATACACAGAAGCCAGAGTGATTGACAGATTTGATGATAATTACTACAACAGAAAAATATTGTTATAGCAAGCATTGTGGAAGACCCAAGGAGATTCCTGCTCATGAAAGGAATGAAACCATTCCTCCTAAAGAAGCCTATTTGTTAATCATCCAATATTTCAAGATCAAATTTCAAGAATAATTCAAGATCCCACAAAATTAAGTTGACATAACATTTGAAGGAATGATGTAAATAAAACCAATATTAGTTTAATATTTAATTTGAGTTGGCAAATTAAATTTATTATAATTTAAATAATAAATTTAAATAATTTAAATAATAAATTCATTATAAGGTATTTATTCGAAAGGTATTCTGGCCTAAAGAAGTTGATTCTGAAATACAATCATCAGAATCAAAGCTGGTTCATTCAGTCAATGAACGAACACCATGGTCATAGTTATTTTCCCCAAAAATCTTCACAAGCACAAATGTTAAATACTTTTATATTATTCTAATCCATTCATTCAACAAATGGTTATTCAGGGCATACTATGCTCAGGACACCATTCTAGACGCAGGTGATACAGCAGGGAACAGGCAGATGAGAATCTTGTTTTCAGGGATCTTGCAGCGGCTCGTATGGTTTCACCATAATTAATTCTTGAATTCACCACTTTTGAACACCTAGTTATTGTTTATCCTAGAATAAAAAAGTGCAATGGAAGCCTTATTTAAATATGTCATCATATGCTTGATTATCACCTAATGATACAGTCCTTGAAATGTCATGTCACAAATAAGCATGTGCAGTTTATATTTTCGATATGTAACACAAAATTTCTTTAAAGAAGAATTTCATAAGTATCCACGTGCCCACTTGCTGTGTATAAATGTGGACAGCATTACACACTCACGGATATAAAGGACGTTTTTTAAAAGTCGTTGCCAATTTAACAGTAAAAAAATATCTAAAATTGTTAATCAATTTTATTGATTATAATATTGCATACATTTTCTTAAATTCATTGGTAATATGTGTTTCTATTAATTTTTTTAATGTTTATTTATTTTGGGGAGACAGAGAGTCAGAGTGGGGGAGGGGCAGAGAGAGGAGACACAGAGACAGAATGGGGGAGGGGCAGAGACAGAGGGAGACACAGAATCCAAAGCAGGCTCCAGGTTCTGAGCTGTCAGCACAGAGCCGAACGCAGGGCTCGAACCCATGAAGCGTGGGATCACGTCCTGGACCTAAGTCGGATGCTTAACCGACTGAGCCACCCAGATGTCCCATGTGTTTCTCTTCTTTAAACTTCCTGTGCAAAACATTTATGATACCTTTAATAGATTTATAAGTGAATTTTGTAGTTTAGTTTGTAATTTTCATAAGTATTTTCCTTTTCATAAAAAGGCTGTGTGCTAGAAAATAGTTTCCTGCTTATGTCAATTATTTACCTCTTTTTTACAGAGATTTATATTTTTACACTAACTACTTTAAACCATTTAATCTACTTATCGTACTGATACAATGTATAAGAGAAATATCTAACTTGATTTCCTTCCCTATAAGTTCCCACCAGCAGAGTTACCAGCATCATAAACTTATCTCTTTATTTCCAGTAAGTATATATATTTTTCCTACTTCATGTCTCACTGTATTACATAGAACTTCTAAAACAATGTTCATAATAATAGTGATAGGAATCATGCTGGACACATCTTGATTCTAATAAAAATGACCACAGCCTTCCTTCCCCTTTTCACTGCAATATTAGCTGTTGACTTAAATATGCACCTTAAATAAAGTTAAAGAAATATTATTTTGTTATTCAGACATCAAGATTTCATTCATATCAGTAACAAGAACTACATTTTCTTAAATGTCTTTTAAGCATTTACTAAGAACTCCATGATGTCTCTTACTTTTACGTATTAAAGAATCTATTGTTAATTTTCTTACAATTAACTTTCCATTTGTATTTCCAAATAAATTCTGGATTAAAATTTCTTATCTTTTCACAACCTACTGGAATTTATTTACTGGTATTTTATTTTGAATTTTGTACCTACATTCCTACCTGAGATCAGTCTATAATTTTGTTTTTATATGCTATCTTTGCAAGGTTTGGGGATGAGTAGATTTTAGAGCTTCATGCAATACATTTGAAAGAATTCAGCGTTTCTCTATGTCTAGTACAATTTAGAATGCTGATGATTGTCATTGGTCTTAAATCACTGTTTGAACTTAAGTACATCTTGCTATTTATAGATGAGAAATGTTATCAATAGTCGAAAGGTGTCTGAAAATATTTGGTGGATTAGTGAAAATCTACACAATCTGTTTCTAGGACAGAACACAACTGGGACTAGGAATATCCTAACTTTTCCTACAGGTTTTTAATAATCGTAAAGGTTAAGTTTATCAGGGTGCCCAAATCTCTCATCAAATACTAAGAAGCACGTTTGGATTCCAACGAAACTTCCATGCTGAAAGAATTGCTGTTATTTAAAAATAGGTGCAATATTATCTTGTATGGTGCGAAGTGTAGCCTCAGGTAAGCAACAACCATAAATACAGTTATGTGATTATATAACATTTTTGTTTACATTGAGTCAGAAGGTTTCTCTCTTTCTTTTTTGTTATTATTTTTTTTGACGTTTATTTATTTTTGAGACAGAGACACAGCATGAACGGGGGAGGGGCAGAGAGAGAGGGAAACACAGAATCGGAAGCAGGCTCCAGGCTCTGAGCCATCAGCCCAGAGCCCAACGCGGGGCTCGAACTCACGGACCGCGAGATCGTGACCTGAGCCGAAGCCGGACGCTTAACCGACTGAGCCACCCAGGCGCCCCGCTCTCTTCCTTTTTTGAAAAGGTATCTCGTTAATGCAGAACCAAACAGACACCAAATAAGACCTAGTAACGCCCAGCACAGATTTTCTATCTGCCTTTCCATACCAATGTAATATTTGGTTTTTGTTTCATTTACTTACTCACTTATTTATTTACAGCCCTGTACTCAATAGTGTCACATTTCCAGTCTGAAGTTACATGGAATGGGTCTATTTTTCTTAAAAAGTAATAGTTTTATCATAACTAATGTGATCTGTACTTCTTTCGGTTGTTCCTTCACATTAATTATTCCCCAGAAGTTAATTGCTGTGAATGTATAATTAATGAACTAATATGAAGGCGAGGAGTTGGTTAAGTAGTTGGCAAAATGTCTTTAAAATCAATAATCTGTTTCTCCAACTATTTGCACTTATTTCAAGGTGCTACTTTCTTATTAATGCCTTTAAATCTCAGATAACTACACATGAAAAGGGCTGTGACTGGGTGCCTGACTGAGGCATGACAAACTTAATTAGAAAAGAGAAAATACGATGCTGTTGGACTTGTGAGAACAGAACATTTTCACAGTTTAAACTGGCGAAGGACTTTCAGTCTTGTGAGGGAAACACAATATTTTATTCTTTCTCCTGCAGGTCATGGGTTACGCGCATATATGCATGCGTACATAACTGACGTCATTGGGCTCAATGAACAATGCCAAGTTATCAAAACATCCATGAGAACTTCATTTGTGCAGTTCACTCAGATATTTCCTTTTGCATATATCCCCTTGGCATTTCCCTCAATTTTGAAAACGTAGAATGGTTTTAATTTTCCTACTTTGGAATTTCTCCGATTTGACTTGGCCAATGCAGTCCTTTCATGTCCTTGACACCTCAGCTTCTCCATATTAAATGGCTTCCATGGATTCCATGATTCTGAGATCTGATCCCCATCTAACATGCCATAATTTGTAGATGATAAAAGATGTTGGCATTGCAGGTCACATTAACGACCTGAAGGTAAATTCAGGTTTGTTTGTTTTTTATTTACTTGCATTTATTCATAGCTAATTTATTTAAATCATCTAATCCTTGAGTATCTTCAGATGGAAAATAATGACATTAATAAACTCAAGCTCATAAGATTGTGGGAAAGATTGAAAAGATACGTTTGCAAATGCTTTCATATTACCTATCATATGGTGTGTGCTCTGTGACTTATTATTGTAATGATTCCTAGCCTTCCGTCACATTGGGGGGGGGGATGCTTTTAATCGAGTACTACTATCTGGGAGGGCATTGTATCCTATAAAGTATCTTTTTTGGAAACAGAAGCTACAGATATATCATCTGTATCATTATTTTTTAGTTAAACTTTATTCAACCGTCATAAAATTCCTTATATACACAATTTCCATAAGCATTTACCAACTCTGTATTTTACTCTCTACATCTTCATTGTGGGACTACTAGAATGTTACAGGCATAGTGTGGCTGATTTTGCGTAAGCCCTTTTGATAGTCTCGTTCCATCATGCAAAACCTAAAATAATGAGTGCTGGATAAATGTTAAGTAGTTTTCCAGCAGCTGAATGATTATTCAATGAGTCATTACAACCAAGCAAAGCCCACACGGAAGAATAATTCTTTAACTATGAAAATTGTGTCAAAGTTTTGAAAAAAGAGAAAGTAGGCATGGGAACCAAGTGTACAAGTGACATAGAACTGAATATAAATCTAGAAAATAATAACTTCAAAGGGATCTTATCGGGCCATAAAAACTGGCCACATTAAGCAAGAGAAATATAACAGGAACAATCAAACACCAAAAGCAGAATTGGAAGGTAAAAGAAATTTGAGCAAAGAGATTGCTCTTACCAACTACAGATGTAAAGAATTGAGGTTTGGATGATAAGGCTGCTACAAGAACAACACAATCTTAGGATTTACTTTAATTAAAGACTAGGATACAAGGGGCACCTGGGTGGCTCAGTCGGTTAAGCGTCTGACTCTTGATTTTGGCTCAGGTCATGATCTCACGGTTCATGAGTCAAGCCTCACGTCCGGCTCTGCACTGACAGCATGGAGCCTGCTTGGGATTCTCTCTCTCTCTCTCTCTCTCTCTCTATCTCTCTCTCTCTACCCCCTCCTGCTCGGTCTCTCTCCCTCTCCCTCTTTATCTTCCTCTCTCAAATTAAATAATCTTTAAAAACAAATAAAAGCATTTTTAACTAGAAGAAATCTAATAATTTCAATCAATCAGTCAATCAATCAATACGAACAGGATACAAAAAATGGTGACAGAAGTCCCAAGTGATTCTATGGTGGGGTGAAATCCTGGATACAACCCTGGGTACCACAATTTAAACAGTACATTGGCCTGAGGGAGAATGTTGGATAGATATCAAAAGAAACAAGCATAGTCTTGGAAATTAAATGGTTAAAAAAATATGTATGTATGTATATATAATCATGTAATAATCATGGAGAAGAAAGAATGCAGGGGTTAGGTGAGGGCAAGTGACAGCTATAATGCCATCCCAGATCAAACTGGTCTCATCCTTTGTGATGCTGTACATGACCATGGAGCAGTTGTTACCAAGAGACTATTTCTACGGATGAACTCTAAACACTGTACCTAGGATAAGGGAGGAAAATAATCCTGCTTCATTGCCTGTATCTGATTAGCTCAAGCACTGGTTGGATAACTAAAAAAAAAACAGTTTTTTAAGAATGCCTCCAGCATATTTTTAAGAACATTGTCACGTATTATGTTTTTGTCCCTTTGTGAAGCCCCATCAGAGAAATGTCTTCATTACTATTGACAGGAAAACTGATTCTTCATCGGAGGAACATTTCTTTATTGGACAATAAAAAGTCTGTAACTAATCATACCCCTTTTTCCCTTCTATCGCTTGCAAATTCAGAATTCACTCAATCCCTCACTTATTTCCTCAATATCAATTTATTATAAATGTCCAATACAGTTCAGAAACTGTTCTGTTGTAGGTACTGGAAATGCAGCAGTGAAAATGACAGGCAAGGAACATTCTCTTGCAACGTCCATTGTTTGTGGACATGCAAAGCAGAAAGATGAAACAAGTAAAGAGACATACGAGAAAAATAATTTCAGTATAGAGAATGTTCTGAAGGAAATTAAGTAAGTTGGCATGATGGAGAGAATCTGGCATTTTATTTATTTATTTATTGTTTTATTTATTTATTTTGAGAGAGAGAGAGAGAGAGCAGGGGAGGGGCAAAGAGAGGGAGAGAGAGAAAGAATCCCAAGCAGGGTCCACAGCGTGGGTGCAGAGCCCCATGAGAGGCTCCCATTCACCAACCAGGAGCTCATGACCTGAGACAAAATCAAGAGTTGGACGCTTAATGAACTGAGCCACCCAGACATCCTGAGAATCTGGCATTTTCGGTAAGAATCGATCCCTGATTAATTCAGGGCAACTGCCAAAGCCCTGGGATCAGATTGCCTGAACAAAGCAAACCGCCAAGAATGAAAGCCCCAGGGAGGGCAACAATGTAAATAAACTCCGAATGGAAAAAGGGAGGCGAAGGAGGAGACTGCAGAAGTGGCTGGAATTAGTATGTAACCAGGTGAGTCAGAGACATGGGCAGGAAGAGGCAGTGGCCACATGGTCGGTAAAAAGACATAATTAGGATTTGATTCCATGTGTTAGGAGGAATCATTTAAGATTCTCAACAGGGGATAGCATGATCTCTCTTTAAAAAAAAAAATTAATGTTCATTCATTTTGAGAGACAGAGACAGAATGCGAGTGGGTTGGGGCAGAGAGAGAGGGAGACACAGAGTCCCAAGCAGACTCCAGGCTCTGAGCTGTCAGCACAGAGCCCGACGCGGGGCTTGAACTCACGGACCTCGAGATCATGCCCTGAGCCGAAGTCGGACGCTCAACCGACTGAGCCACCCAGGCGCCCCACGTGATCTCTCTTTTGCCTTTAAAATAATCAATCACCCTATAATGCTGTCAACTTTTTAGAAATCTCTGAGACACAGGGGCGCCTGGGTGGCTCAGTCGGTTAAGTGTCCAACTTCCACTCAGGTCACAATCTCACTGTCTGTGAGTTTGAGCCCCGTGTCCGGCTCTGGGCTCACCACTCAGAGCCTGGAGCCTGCTTGGGATTCTGTATCTCCCTCTCTCTGCCCCTCCCCCACTCGCACTCTGCCTCTCTCTCTCTCTCTCTCAAAAATAAATAAACATTAAAAAAAATTTCTGATATACACATATAAGCATATGCATTCTTAATTTCTCCATCTTGATCTTCTATTCTGATGTCTTTACTCTTTAGTCTTGTTAGTTTGTTGTTTAAATCATTTTTCTATATATAATATATATACACATATACATTTATGTATCGATATGTTTATACACACACATACACACACACACTAAATACATGTCACTGCTGGCATCCTCATTTTCTTAGTTCAGAATGACAACTCAAATTTGTGTGGCTTTCCGTTCATTGCTACACATTGGGTATGGGAAGAATTAGGATCCTGTGGTCCAAGTCCTACCTCCCTGGACATACATTGCTACCCTGCCACCCTCATTGTTTCTCTGCCAGGGAGCATCCCACCCCCCACCTACCTCATACCCTTACCTAATATAGCTTCTCCATAAGTCTCTTAAAGATACCTTCCCTGTCCTCTATTGCCAGTAAATCAAATGCAATCGCTTTAATCGGCTCTGACTTTCTGAAACACAGTCTGTTTCAGGCTATTCTTACTCTTCAGGCAAAGATTTCCAAAGCCTGGCTTACTCAAATTTGAAGAAATAGAGAAATAAAGATCAAATAAAAACTATTACTTTGGTAACATTATTGTATCTTTTACAAAGCATTTGTTTGAAAATATGGTTTTATTCTAAAAATCATGTGAAAATTGTGGCAGCAAGTCATGGACCAATCAGAAATACTGCCTTCTGGATTTTATTCCTATCCAATTCATTTTTATTATAAATGTCATTTAGTTAAGAAAAATGTAAAATATTAAGTAAAATATATATATTGGCAAATTAGTGAAGAAAGTATAAAAAAATACAGACCGCTTTTAGGACCAAGGAGCAGAAGGAATAAATCTATTCACACGTAAAGTAGTGAATGGAAAATCCTGATGTTTCTGAGTTTTAGAGAAGATTCACTGTGAATTTGCAATTTCTGCCTTCAGTCTCTGATTATATGACCATACAATCAGTATCTGTGGCTCTTTGAATATTCCAGGGGCCTTCTGTAAATGGATCAACCAGAGCATCCCATTCTAGATCAATTCTTTTTAACAATGATTAGGTGAAACTAAAAGTAATGTTCAAAATAGTTACTAGCAGTAAGAGAGATTCACTGATCGGTCGGACAGATGTGAAGAACAGAGTCCTGTAGCCTCTGGCTTTGACCCAGTGCTTGTTGGATGCCGAGAAGGTATGAAGGGTCCTGAGAGAGGACGTTAATGGGACTGGGCTCTGGGATGTTTTTGCCCATCGATGGAGAAGTGTTTCAATGCCTCGGCAACAACAAATCTACAGGTGTGTAGCAGCTGTTAGCCCCGTGTGTCACCTCACAAATACCATGCTGTGAGCTAGGGAAGTTGGGTCAAGTAAATTCAAGGGTTCCTGCTTTCTGTAGTGAAAACAGAAAAATGAAATTAATTACCTATGTTCCCGAGGATGTACGAAGGCTATAATTTTAAATTCGGTGTGAGCAGCATTTTAACAGTTTTATATTAAATGCCAGCTCTTCACAAAGACCTTCCTGATCTCCTCATTAAAAATGAAATAAGCTTCCCAAGCCTCCAGTTAGCTTCTCTCCCATCCTTGCGTCTGTCTCCTTCATAATGCAGAACACAACTTGCAATGTTTTTATTTTTTTTTTAATTTTGTTAATGTTTATTTATTTTTGAGAGAGAGAGAGAGAGAGAGCTAGGGAGGGGCAGACACACACACACACACACACACACACACACACACACACAGAATCCCAAACGGGCTCCGGGCTCTGATCTGTCAGCACAGAGCCTGACGCAGGACTCAAACTCATGCATGAACTGGGAGATCATGACCTCAGAGGAAGTCGGACGCTCAACTGACTGAGCCACCCAAGCGCCCCTTAACTTGCAATGTTTTTAATTAATGCATCTCTTTGTTTAACTGTCAGGGCTTGGGACTTATTTTTTACTTGATCTGTGTGCACACGTGCGTGTGTGAGTGCATGCGTGTGTGTGTGTTGTGTGTGTGTGTGTGTGTGTGTGTGTGTGTATTTGCACGGGTTCTTTTACTAGAATACAAGCTTCTTGAGACAAGGGCCACTTTTGCAGTGTAAAAATCGGCATTCCCTTTGTTTTCACAGTGCCTGGCACATATATGTCAATAATTTGTTGAATAAAATGATGATCCTAGATCATTAGCCAAAATTAATCACTCCATACTCCATATTTCTTTTTCTTTGGTCATTCACATCCATTTATCAATTAATATTTTGTGCCACTTCGGAACGATTTGAGCTCCTGGGGAAGAGCAGGCACACCTCATTTCTTTATGTGCCGTTCCATTACCCAGTGACAAGCCCATAGACAGTTTCTAAACGTTACCTCAACGGAGAACAGAAGACAGAGAAAGCTGCTTCTAGTACTTTCCTGCAACAAAGACATGATTATTTGGCCGGCCGCTGACATACTTAACTACTCGGAGACTGGATCTCAGTCTCCAAACGCTGGGCTTATTCCAGGATCATATGAGTTACAATGAAAAAAGAAGAAAGGAATGAAAACTATTTTGATGCCTGAAAGCACACTCTGACTGGAAAGTCGTATGAAAACTCCAGCAACAAGTACGGACACACCACAAACATTGCTGGCCAAGTTTAAGTACTTCTGTATTCCGAGACAAAGAAATAATACCATGACCTAATTCTTTTTCTCTCCCGACATCTGGAAAGCTGGGGAATCGATCAGCCTAAGTAACTTACAAATTAAGCTTGAATCGGCTGCACCTCAGAGAACCAAAAAGGAAACTTGGCTTCCTCCTTTAAGGCTTTAGTGGGACACGTAGAAGGCTGATGTTACATTTTTTTCGCAATTTGACAACAATGGAGCATCCACGACAATGAATGTGATGAATTGGTGACAGTCCTCCATGGAGGTGAATGGGGGCAGGGAGAGGGGTCCCGCGCTTTGCCCACTGCTGTGACCACATGCTGGTCTAGGTCAAGTGCTATACTCGCTGCTTTGCACTTCAGTTGAGGAGAAATGAGAATAGCAGTTTTATTCATATCAAATTATCCACCTTCTTTGTTGGACAATAATGTGGAAGGGTAAACAGCAATACCTTTTTTGCCTTTTGCTTTAAAAAAAAAATCACTCTGTTCTTCGTAATATGGCATTGTAGACACAGTGTGTGCATTGAAGACTCTAAGTTAGGGTTGCCAGATTTAAAAAAAATAAAGTTATGGGATTTCTGGGTAAATTTTCATATCAACACACCACATTTTTTAGCATAAGTATGCCCCATGCAACATATTTACACTAAAAATATTTATATATTGTTTATTTGAAATTCAAATTTATCTAAGAGCCCTGTGTTTCACCCAGCAAACTTACCCTAAGTTCAAATTCCAATTTCTCAACTGACAACCTTTTGACAGATATTTATGACCTCTCTGATCCTTACTTACCTGGAAAATTAGACTGAACAAATTTACCTTGCCTGGTTTTTGAGATGCTTTATTGGGACTCTGTTGTGTTTGTTGGTGGGGATCCCAGGGCAGAAGGAAACTTAAATATACCTTTCCCTGTAAAGGCATAGAATTAGCCACGATAAGGTGAAGCACGTATTGCGCAGTGTCCAGATCTCACTCTCTTCACACAAAAAGAGTTTACGCCTTCTGCCTGTCGTACCACGTTGGATTCCATGTAGGCTGCGTGGTCCTCACTGCCTGGATCTTATAGCCCTGCCATTTCAGCATGGAGCCTCCTTCCGTCAGCACAAACAAGAAAGACGTAGGGATTGTGCCAGTAATTCAATGCCTCGGCCTGGAAGCGATATGCTTCACTTCCATACACAATCTAGAGACAAAACTCCTCACACAGGCCTACTTAGCTGTAAGGGAACCCCTTAATCTAATCCCCATGCCTGGGGAAAAAGGTAACAAGTGTGGGTGAGCCCTACAAGCCTTCACCACAATATTTATCCCGGTATTGGTAGAAGCTGGACAAGAGCAGTGGAAAGAATGCCCTGAGGCAGAGTCCCAAGTCCCTGAAGGGGAATGATAGAGACAGGAGCTGGAGACAACGACAGTGATAAATAAACTACAAATCGAACGTCTAGATGCTCAATATTCTGATCTTGTGGCTTCCAAGACCTTAGGGATGACAGATCAGGAGCCACAGGTACAGATCCTGCTTCCTTCCACGTCTGCCCCAGGGTAATCCCTAAACTGATTATAAGTCATTCGCTTTAGGGGAACAGCACCCCCTGAAGGAGAGAAGCTGTCAGGAGGATTCCTGTGCCAAACTTGTAGGATCAAAAACTCCCCTCCCAAAACTGTGGGAGGAGTTTCTCCAAAGGATTAGAAGCAGCCTGCTTTAGAGATGACTCCGCTGGATGTCCCAGCTCCTCCCAGCCCAAAGAGACACAATACTATCCAATCCCCGAACAACGAGGGCTACGGGCTACGTCCACCCTGCAGAACTTCCACCCTCTCCCACGCAGAGAGTGCTTCGGCTTTAATAAGTTGCTTTGCACTTGCTTCGTTCCTTCTGGCTAGCCTTATTCGAGTGCGAATGGCCTTGTAAATCTTCAGGGGGGAATCCAGGAACCACGACTTCTATTCAGGCAATGTAGACTCTCTCACCGGTAACAGCGTTAAAAGCAATAATAGAATCTGTAAGTTAGATGAACACCCAGTGATCTAAGCTCCTTGTCCAAGATGTCACCCGCGCTTCATCTAACCTTTATTTGAGTGCCTCCAGTGACAAGCAGGATCACGGCTCATTATTAAAGATTTTCTTCTTTGTTGCACTTATTGAATGAAAATCTATTTCCTTATAATTCCTAAAATTGGCTCCACTCTGTGGATATCACTGGTAATGTTTGCATTCTATTACAAATAAAAACAGTTCTAGAAAATAAGGTACAAATTGAGAAGGCATCATTATTTTAAGAATGAAGAATAGGGGCACCTGGGTGGCTCAGTCAGTTGAGGGTCCGCCTTTGGCTGAGGTCATGATCTCCAAGTTCCTGAGTTCGAACCCCCACATCAGGCTCTCTGCTGACAGCACAGAGCCCGCTTAGGATCTTCTGTTCCCCTCTCTCTCTGCCCCTCCTCCACTCATGCCACTCTCTCAAAAATAAATAAACATTAAAAAAAAAATAATAAGGGGCTCCTGGGTGGCTCAGTCGGTTGAGGGTCCAACTTCATCGCAGGTCATGATCTCAAAGCTGGTGAATTTGAGCCCCTCATGGGCTCACTGCTGTCAGTGTGGAGCCTGCTTCATTCAGATCTCTCTCCTCCACCCCCCACCCCTCCCCCACACACTCTCTCTCTCTCAAAAATAAATATTATTTTTTTATTTAAAAAAAATTTAATGTTTGTTTATTTTTGAGACAGAGAGAGAGACAAAGCATGAACAGGGGAGGGTCAGAGAGAGAGGGAGACACAGAATCTGAAGCAGGCTCCAGGCTCTGAGCTGTCAGCACGGAGCCCCACGCGGGGCTCGAACTCAGGGACCATGAGATCATGACCTGAGCCGAAGTCGGACGCTTAACCAACTGAGCCACCCAGGCGCCCCATTATTTTTTTAATTAGAAAAAAAAAAGAATTAAAAATAAACAAGTAACTGAAAAAATAATAGACCGCTTTAAAGGCTAAAAATGCTTCAGAAAAAAATCAGTGTATAATCAGTTAAGTAGAGTTTTCTTTTTAATTTTTAGAAGTTAACCTTCCCAAGGTGATAGAGGTGATAGAGGAACAGAGGTGGGGGCGGGAAGGTGGATATTTAATGCCTTTCCTTTTGCTTTTTGTTCAGGTTGCTGTGTGTGTGTCCCGCTTTTATTTTGAAAAAATAATTTTTATGTAGAAAATTTCTTTTTTTGCTTTTTTTAATGTTTTAATGTGTATTTATTTATTTTGAGAGAGAGAGAGAGCGCGCAGGGAGGAGCAGAGAGAGAGAGAGAGAATCCCAAGCTTGGTGGCTCCTAACCGTGACATCATGACCTGAGCCCAAATCAAGAATCCCCAAGGCTTAGCCGACTGAGCCACCCAGGTGTCCCAATGTGGAAAATTTCTAGCCGGGGGAAAAAAAAAAAACTTACTAGTTTTGACCAATTTTAGGCTAAATTTGTTAATCTATTAGCCAGATGAAAGTATTTAGTTTACCACATTATGTTTCAAAAATAATAGTAAACTGCAATGACAGCTGTGTCTAATGTTTTAAGGACCCTTTTTTCAAATGGAGGGATTAAGATAATGATCAGAATATTTAATATATACTTCCATGAATAAAGAATATAAATTATTTTGTAACTAGACTACTATGCTTCATTTATTCAAAAGAAAACTTTTGTTTGCTTCCATTTGAACTTTCCTACTGATTAGTATCTGGGCTTAATTTTCCTTCTCATCAAGTTCCTGTTTTTCTCGTTTAAACCTTTCATGCAAGTTGGAGGAAAATCATTGAGCACTTCAGAAAGAATACAGAGCTCTATTTTTATTGACCTACTTCTCATTTTGCATAAGATAATAATCTACTGGTAGAGCTCATTTCAAAATACAGGAAAACATTTAATAATGACCACTGACAGGAGACTCAAATAGCATTTGGATCACCATCCCACCGGTAGGCAAGGAGTTTGATATTAAATGGCTATAGTTTTATAAGCTTTTATAGTCTTATAAGCTCATAAATAAAAAACACATCCTATCAACCAGTTTCTTAGTCCCTTAGACTGCTTTTTATAATTCCCTCTGTGCCTCCTTCATCCCCGTATCCTGTCACAATTGTCCTGTTTATTTCAAACTATATAATAACACAAATACAATCAGCTGTAATGTTATGGAAATATTGCTGGAAATGGGACTAAGAAAACACGTTCAATCCCAGATTGCTTATTTACTGGCATCCAAACTGAAGCAAATCATTTTAGTTTTATGAACTTCTATGGGTAAGAATATGTAGTTTATAGAGTTACGTGAGGATCAAATGTAAAATGGGTTATAAATTTGTCCCCAGGATTGCAAAGTACTGTTTGAGTGTGAGTTTCTCATCCCGACTGATGTCCACAGAAACAAAAGGGCTAATAATGAATGCTTAAGCTAGACATATCTTTACTAACATCCCAGACCAAGAGTTAAATTATGGGGGCACCTAGGTGGCTCAGTCAGTTGAGTGACCAACTCTTGATTTCGGTTCAGCTCATCTCTCAGTTGATGGGATCAAGACCAGCTGCCAGTGCAGAGCCTGCTTGGGATCCTTTCTCTCCCTTCTCTCTCTGCCCCTCCCCTGCTCGTTCTCTCTCTCTCTCTCTCTCTCTCTCTCTCTCTCTCTTTCTCTGTCAAAATAAATAAACTTAAAAAAAAAGAATTAAATGATGGAATAACAAAAGGCAAATATAAAAATGGAAATTAATGATCCCTTGTAAGATCTAGAATATGAAATAAGCAGTGTTAATGGGTCATTTCCAGATAAAGATTAAAGGCCTTTCCCTATACAGTCTCTATAAGCACTTTTCTTAGAATCAACTTAGAAATGTTTAAAATTTTTAAAAATGTGAGAAGTCATCATTGGCATCAACAAAACATTCTTGTAAATCTCAAGAATTTCTAGATATTGGAAACCATACATGTGAATAAACAGGCATGATATTTACAGTAAGCAATCTACCACAATCCGCCTCACTTTCTCTCTGGGACCCATAAGAAAACCAACACGTTTGGGTTTTTTCTTCTACTTTTCTCGATTGTGCGCATTTCTGCCTGAGGATTACGATTGCCTACCCACCCCTTCACACCGAACATTCCAGGAGAACAACCAAGTGCAGAAATTCTTTTGAGTTGGCGATAGCAATCATAACTCTGCCGTGACTCTAATTGGTAAGGACAGCGTGGTAGAGCACTCCCCACACAGAGGCTTTAACTGATAAAACTCACTCGGTTTTAGACACAAGTCATTTTAACCGCCTGCTTAATCCAAATTTACGTGATGTTTCTCAACCACACAAAGTCCGCGGGGTGGCAAGAATTGCCAATGCCTTCTCCAGGGTACAACGTGTGTCTCAGCCCCATCACTATACACGGAGGACCCTCACCTCCAAGGTGGAGGTGGACTCAGTTCTCCAAGGTCACCATGCAGAACCTTAAACACCCTTCCCCTGCAGCCCTCTAGTCTGACCCCAGTACTCCAGCGTGGCCAACTTTTTCATTCCCTCCCCTTGTGGTGTTAACTTCTGAGGTCCAGCCTCTGTGGTGGATTATCAGAGGGAGTATGGAGGGGAAAGAGGGTATTTTTCATTCTGGAGAAGTAGAAAGGGCAGGGGAGTCTCCACCATTGTCTGACATGACATAAGGGAAGCTGCAGGCAAAGTACAAGCTAGCACACCCCCCACCCCAAGATGGGATATGTACGATATTCCTCATGTACTCCTGGCCTGATAGAGTCTTCATCAGTTTACCAATATCTTAGTAAATTATGAGGAAAAAAAAGCAATCATATCAATTAGTCTAATGTCTAGAAACCTATAGACTCAGTTTCCTGGAGCCCCAACATCACCTTCCCCTCCATAGTGATATGGGGAACAAAGACAAATAACAGGTAAAATTAAATTTCTTTATAACCTGAATCCCATTGACAGATACTTGAGGCAAATATAGAGTGTAACATTTGTCCAGGGACCCCCTACTATCCCAATGTTAATGCCTTACTGGAGGAAAAAAGCCTTAGCTTGACAATAGCAAGGCCTCAGGTATCTTAGGAGTCCTCTTTAGTATCTCGAAGTCCTTCTGGAGGCCACCCTTTTGACTTTACCCCCCTCCCACAACTCCATAGTATATAACCAGTCGCTCTTCACAACCCCAGTGCATCTCTTTCTACCCCCCTGGGTCCTGTCCCCGTGCTTTAATAAAATTCTGCACCAAAGATGCCTCAAGAATTCTTTCTTGGCTGTCAGCTCTGAACCCCCACCATTTCAAAACCTCATCATCAAAATTATCTAAAAATTGAAGGAATTTCTTTAATGTGAGTATTAAGCAAATATTAGCTGTCTCTTTCAAACTTTTTATAGTAAAAAACAAAATAACAGAAACCTGTCTTCTTATCTAAATTTGATTTACGTCATTAAAGTCCCCTCAGACCATATAAGTTTCAGGGTAAGAAAAGTGTGTGTGTGTGTGTGTGTGTGTGTGTGTGTGTGGTGTGTAGAAAGGGAGAAAAGGAGGAGTGATAACCCTTCAAAACATATCGAAACGACTTATAAGAAGCAATAATCACACATGCACACAAATCCCTCGATGTTGACAATGCTTTTCATGTATCTCTCTGAATCCCCTAATCTTAACTTTTTACATGTTTCATTTTCCCATTCTATAAATAGGAAAATTATAATGTTAATTCAATGAAAAATTTTATTTCAAATGCAGAGAAGCTAGTTTGATCCTCCTCACTTCATTACTGTATATGGATTTCATCCTATGTCCTTAGTAAATTGGACACTGATTATGATAAACCTTTCCACAGCTCACTTCTGCATCCGCATATTTCAAAGTTGAAGTTTAATTTTTAAGGGTATGACTTTAAAAAAAATAATTTAACCTCTTACAGGATTTCAAAGACTTTTTTCAAAGGAGGGTTGTCTTTTGGCCAACAGGCAGTAAACAGCCCGTCCCTAAAGGCAGTGAACTCCCCACTCCAAATTCTTCCTTGTTACCTACTCATGAGTAAACTACTTTCACTTTATCAGTAAATTCTGAGCTGCTCCCTCTCTGTTTGAATGTTTGTCTGACAGTTCCCAAAGCTCATAGTTTTTTCCGGCCTCAGAATTCTCTGATGTCCTTTAGCAGAAGGGATGTTTCTACAAAAGTCCCGTAAATAAATAAATAAATAAATAAATAACCAATTGTCCTTCAAATGGGCAATAGGGAGGAGGAGTTGAATCCAAAACTTTGGATGTCTCCTTTGGGTAGCAGAATTTAATTTCTGGTAGTACTGACTTTATTGCATTTTATTGAAGATACTTCTAAAAATCAATGCCCTAGTCTGGTCAATGTTCCCAAGAGAACAACCACAACCTTTTGCATATCTTTTAATGCTTGTCACTGCATTATTTGTGAATGGGGACCAGGAGTATTCTGAAGTAGGAAAGTGATTTTTGTCACCACTGAGAAGTCTCATCCATCTCCGGGCTTCCTGGTTTGGTAGGGGTAACTAAGAGATGATAATTGATTTCTCACAGTAGATAATGTCCCTGGTTTCTCTAGCCCATGTAATCCAACCCACCACCCCAATTTTACAGACTAGACCAGCATTTGAATTTCCATTTTTTAGTCAACATCCATTTGTCCAATGGGTCACTGAGTTCCTCACTTCTCCCTGGGCTGCTTCTTCAGTGGGGACGGTTATCACAGAGCCATTAATGTAGCGTGCTACCAGACGATGTTACAAGTACATGATATCCATTCTATTTAAGTAACAGCAATATAAGCAGAGAATATTATCTTGGCACGACAGCAGCACTACAATCCCCAGGCATCAGTACTGTTTTCTTCAGACTCTGCCCAGAAAAAGAATGCCCACCATGCATCAATCCATAATGATCTTACTGTTTGCCAAATTTCCACTTCTCATGAGTAATTATCAGGTATTTCAGCAAATGTATTTTGGGGACCGTAATTCTCTCAGCTAGATGTAAGCTCATTGATGAAGAGGGCCAGTCCCTACTTTTCTTTTATGGTTGAGACATTGGCTGGTATATGAAGAATTTTACCCATGAGATAAATCCACCTATTTAGAAATTCTGTCAGACAACTTCTAATGAGTAGCATGAGCATAGGTCAAAGAAAAAAGTGATCAAACATTTCAAAAATATGAATCAGCAGCTTAATAAATATGTATTTATAATTGTTACGCTGTCTATTTTGGAGCCTTAAAAATACTTCATGGCTGTTCAGTGTAATGGAGACCACTAGCTATGGGTATTTCCTCTTTTTCATTGGCATATAGCTTGACTACATTCCCCAACCTTCTTTGTGCTACTGGGCCACTGACTAATGACTAATTTCTAACCAACAGGATTTTGCAGGAAGTGGTGAGGCTCCTTTCAGGTCTTGCCCATAAAAAAAATCTCCCATATGATAGTCCATATTCCTTCCCTTTTCACTATATGGATGCCAATATCCATGGTGATCTTTGAAGCCATTGTGTTGAAGACGGAAGACTCACACCTGGAAGGAATAGAAGTTCTCTCACTTAAAGGGGAACCACTGTGATTAGGACCATCCATTTCACACTTCGCATGAGGAGGAAATTGTGATAGACTACTGAGTGTCTGAAATTTGTCTGTAACTATAACTGGAATTAGAAAAAATATGTTGCACAAGTAATCCCATTGAAAGAAGAGAAAGAAGAAATGTCACCTCCAGCCTCACCCTCGTCCACGGTGCCAGATTTGTGTATCACAGATGTTACGGTGCTCTGTTATGTAAGATATATCTCGGAAAAAGCCTCAATGTCCATTTTACATGTGCCTCAAATTACATATGAGACTCATTTCCAGAGCAGTCACTTCCACTAATTATATATGTACACATATATTTATATCCTGCATGTTATATTATACATAGATATTATGTAACAGACATCTATATGTGAAACTATTATAAATAGTACGCTGTGTGTGTATACATACATATATATATCTCAAAATTATAACATACATATACATTCGATTTTTGAAGTAGTGAGCAAGAAAAAAATGGTTCAGTGTTCATTATGTATACATTGACATCTTTTTCACTATGTGCCTTCTTAAATATTTCTTTCACTAGTAAAATTTATCACTATCCCTTTACCTTATATTATGAATAATATAATAGAAGTTAAAGCAGAAACAAGTGTCAGCAATGTTGATATAGATTATATAAGCTTGATATTTTGCTCTTTCCCACATAATTTCAAAATATGGTTAAAAAGGAATAAATGAGCCAATGTGTGCTCTCGCTCGCTTGCTCTTGCGCACGTGCATGCTCTCTCTCTCTACACATATATATGTGTGTGTGTGTTCTTACACAACATTACACAGATGTACAGTTAATTAACTACTTTATAAGCACTTGACGTATCATGACTAGACTGCCCATCATTTTCAAAGCCTCAGCCTTGGTTCAGCCCCTTGCACACAGTAGACGTTGAATAAGAGGAAGGTGACTATTTTGACCACAGAAGAAATAGGTTTAGAAATGTCAAGACCACAGAGACTGTATATTTTACCAATATTGTCGTGCAGACATAATCTTTGGAAACGAGCATTCTAATCGTAACTACAGAACAAACGCGCTACGTAATTTGATTCCAGACATAAGTACATCTGCTTGTTTTGACTTTGATGCCTAACATGAGTATTTAGAAATTTTTCTGCAGGGAAATCTTATAATATCATTGGCTGAAACAAGAAGAATGTAAATCATCAGTAAAAAGAAATTCTTTAATTGCTTTAAAACTTTTTTTTTTACTGTTTATTTATTTTTGAGAGAGAGAGAGAGAGAGAGAGAGAGAATGGGAGAGGGGCAGAAAGAGAGGGAGACACAGAATCCGAAGCAGGCTCCAGGCTCTGAGCTGTCAGCACAGAGCCCGATGCGGGGCTCAAACTCACCAACTGTGAGATCGTGACCTGAGCCGAAGGCGGACGTTTAACCGACTGAGTCACCCAGGCGCCCCTAATTGCTTTAAAATTAACTTAGCCAGAAAGAATTTCACTAGACAGAAATCAAATTATTGCTAACTGTCCCATACCAGTATTTGCGATGTCGTGTAAAGATCTGAAAACTCAAATAAGAAATTAATGGCAAGTCTCGTCAGAGACTTCAACTTCAACCTGAGACCTCAACTTCAAATATTCTGCCCTAAAACAGAAACGTTATGTTTCACTGAAACTCTGCTTAGTGACACAAAAACACAGGCCTAACATTCTTCCCCATTGCTTTCACTGAATTTAAGCTTCTCCATGAGGTAAAAGCACATGACTGGCTCAACAGACGACTTTGAGTTGCCTTAATGCCTTTGGAATTCTAGCCATTAATCTAAGCTTAGTACAAGTAAGCACATAATTTAATAACATGTGAACCAATTGGACAATGAATACGTTCAGTGTCATTTGCCACAAATGATCACCAAAGACATTAATATTCATTAATAAGTCTTCTGACAAAATTAAGATGCTCCTGAAACTTTTTTTTCTCCTCAATTTGACCTTAATTCCTGGTCCTTATCATTTAGATTTCTGGTAACTTCTTTTATAAATGATGTTGATAAGTCTTGAAAGGACAAAATAGGAAGTAGGGATCGATTCCTTTTCCCCAAGAGGTGATTTTCACATCCGGTTTGAATGTATCTCACACCCCAACGGTGATTCCTGACAAGTCTTCTTATGCTGCCAACGTGTGTCTATTGCATATGTGTTTTAAAATTCATTTCTGAACTATGCTGTGAATAACTTTGCCGGATTATGGCATGCTAACCAGTCCACAGTGTTCAGTGAAAGAGGAAAGGCGTAAGTACATTTTTCTTTTTACGCTTTGCACCAACCTCCCACATTAGAACACACGAGAAAGCTAAGAAATGATGTCAGCGTATGTGGTACAATATACTACTTGTCATCTACTTCCAGGTTTTTACAAATCGTAGACACTGCCATTTCAGCTTTTCTCCTCTCTTCAGTGTTTAAAATTCTTGCTCCACAGGACTCCTCGTAGAACTGATTGGATATTTAGTAATAATAAAGACACGGCATACAATGCATTCTAGGCTATGAAGTTAGTTATGAATATGGTTTTAATTTCAGTATTTTTCATCTACTTTAAGATTTCTTTTATTCATTTACTTACTACACTACTATTTTTTTTTTTTAATTTTTAACGTTTATTTATTTTTGAGACAGAGAGAGACAGGGCATGAACGGGGGGAGGGGCAGAGAGAGGGAGACACAGAATCGGAAACAGGCTCCAGGCTCTGAGCTGTCAGCACAGAGCCCGACGTGGGGCTCGAACTCATGGACCGCGAGATCATGACCTGAGCCGAAGTCGGATGCTCAACAGACTGAGCCACCCAGGTGCCCCATACTACTATTGATTGACAGTCTGCATTCTGCTGGCTATTTTTATTTGAGTTTTTCGCCCCAACAATATCTCTTTATTACATATGACTTACAGATGAGGGACTGAGACTCAGAGAAATGAAGGCACTTGTTTACCAAGGCGAAGCTGGTATATTTTATGACTCAAAATACAGCACTTTTTCCATTCTCCGGTTTTCCTTTTTTAGAATGGGAGCAGTACTTGCAAAGCACAGTTAGTCTTGGAAACAAACTAAGTTGAGTTCAAAACCTGAAACTGAAAATTACATGAATTTTAAAGAATTTTTAATCTCCATAAACTTCTGTGTCTTCATCTGCAACACAGACATAAAAGTAATATTTTAATAATATTTTTGAAGAAGGGTATATAGTGTATGTATAACATTTAGGAAATTATAAATGTTCATTAATAGTAACTAATAAAAATACTGAAGGTAGGTTGTATTTTTTCTTTTAGTGGGAATACTGATGAATCTTTAGACTAGGGGTAAGTCAGATGTCTAGCCCAACTTCACTGAAAACAAACAAACAAAAAAAATGGCTAGGGATGCCTGGCCTGGCTGGCTTAGTCGACTGAGTGTCCGACTCCTGATTTCGGCTCAGGTCATGATCCCAGAGTCCTGGGATCGAGCCCCACATCTGACTCCGATTCTCTCTCCCTCCTCACCCTATCCCCTACTTGTACACTCTCTCTCTAAAATAATTTTTTTAATGCTTATATATTTTAGAGAGAGACAGAGACAGAGAGACAGAGCATGAGTGGGGGAGGGGCAGAGAGAGAGGGAGACACAGAATCGGAAACAGGCTCCAGGCTCTGAGCTGTCAGCACAGAGCTCGACAGGGGGCTGGAACTCACGGACAGCGAGATCATGACCTGAGCTGAAGTCAGACGCTTAACTGACTGAGCCACCCAGACGCCCCAGAAGAAAAAAAAAAAAAAAAAAAAATTAATGGCTATGTGATTCTCTAATGATTTCTCAGGTCAGTATTGAAAAAGAAAGACAAAAACTTGCCTTATGATGAGTGAGAGAAACAATAAGTGAAAAATTAATATGGAACAAAAATTATAGTCAGTGTTTGGTACTTTAAAGACTAAATCCTAAAAAGGAAGTAATAAATGATGGGGTTAGGAGCTGACAGGTGGGATCATCAGGCAAGGCCACTCTGAAGAAATAACATTGGAATAGAAACCTGAATGAAGTGAAATAGAAAGTTGCACAAAGACTTGGGGACAAGGCCAATGGGGTAATAAGTTGGCCATTGAACAAAGGAGTAACGAGGAGGATGCTAGCACGTTGTAAGAGATAGGAGGGGCCTGATCATATAGGCTCCTGTAAGCATTTGGATTTTATTCTATGTGTATTTGGAAGACATTGAAGGGTTTTGTTGAGAGCAGTGGTGATCGGGTATCAGTAGTAAAAGTTCTTTCACAATGCTAAGCGGAGAATAAAATCTTCCCTGGAGAATACATTCCTGTGTGGTGAAGCATGGAAGGTGAAGAGATAAATGAGGTCATGGCCACAGGGCAGGTGTGAGCTAAGGACGGCTTCCAATTAGACCCTGTCGGTCCAATTGATGAGCGCAGTCTCTGTGAAACAAAGAAGAAAAAACAATGACTTTGGCGTGTTGGTTTTTTCCTAAGCAATGGGCTGAACAGTGATTCCGTTTACTGAGATGTGAAAGACAGAGGAACACATTTTATAAATGTCTGATGAATCTCCTAGGCGTCTAAATGGACTTAGCGAGTAGGCAGTTAGATATAGAAGTCAGGACCTCTGGGGAGACAGTGTTATTAGAGCTACTGACTTGAGATTCTCTAGCCCATAGATGAATTCCACGTGGTAGGATGAGATCACCCTTAGCAGTGATCTCCAGGGTGGGATTCTCACAATCTCCTAAGGGGTCCGGAAAGAAAATATCAGAGCATCATTTTACATTTATTCTTACATTTAATTAATATTAGGTGATTTGATACAGATGCCCCCACATTGTGCCTATCAGTCAGTTATGTATCACACTGCACTCAGGGTACCCTGAGGTAACTGTAAAAATTATATAACAAAGAGGTGTAATGGGCAAAGCCTCATTTTTTTTTCTTTCAACGTAATATAACACACTGTGGTATACTTATATCTGCATACATGAATATATATATGAATATGGATGAATAACTTATGATATATGAATATGGATGGATAATTTAAAACTGTGTTTTAAATAGTTTTTTAAAATACATATTTTATTTTGTAATAATTTTAGATATACAGAAAAGTTACACAGATGTTAACATCCATGCCTTTAGTACCTTTGTCAAAATGAAGAAACCCACCAATGTTACATTACTACTACCTTTATTCCAGAGAGAAAAATGATAATCTACTTTGATCCAGTAAGAGGTCGGACTAAAAGAAGCAAAACGACCAAAAAGACTATCTAAATATCATTTTATATGCGTTATTTTTCACAATTAAATTTGCCCTGAATGGATATGAAACCTTGAGATATCGATTAATGATTGTACGAAGCCATTAACACTATGACAACATATTAAAATTTAAAATTAGTGTGCCATTGGCACAAGGAAAGAAGAAGCCATTCAGCGGTCATCTTCTAAACAACAGAAGTATTAGTGGTGAGCCTGTGATGCTTGGCCACGTAGATGACACTACCCCAGTGGAGGTAAAGGAACTGGAGTACCCAACTCTCAACACCAGCGGGCGCCATGAAGGCCAATGCCATGTAACTCGGGGAAGTTGTATCTGATGGCTTTTCTACTTCAGTTATCCCCTATAGAAATTATAAGAATGGCAACATCTGTTTTCAAGACCAAACACAACTCAAAGCTACCATCAGATACAAGTACTAGTCTAGCCCTTGTATCACTAAGGAAATGTAAGTAATCTCATTCATCTTCTAAAGATATAAGTCAAAGGGAAAAAAAAAAAAAAAAGCACCTAAATCTCTACAATGCAAACAAAAGCTCTCTAGTTTCTCTGACTTGTGTTCCAAATTAGTGCCTCTGACCTTTTCTTAAAACTTTAAGCATCACAAGGAAATCAGTGGGAAGGGAATCATGTGCTAACAAAGTACTTAAAGGGCAGAAAAACGCACTGAAGTGAAAGGGGATTAGTAAAGGGTGGGGAAGAGGACCAGCCCCTCCCAGTTTGGGTGAGCAGATTTGGGATTAGTTATCAAGCAGAAACTCACATGCAATTAACAGCTCTGACATCAGGGGACAAGCAAATATAAAACACTCAGCTCTGAGAGGGGTTCATCAGAGAACCCGCTCAGGAGTTTAAGGTACTGGAGGGAAGCTCTATGGGGAGCAGGTGGATGCCCGCCAAAACTCCATTAGGATGGGAGATTTTAAGTCACGGAAATTAACTAGCAGGAAATCTGCTTCCAATTCTTTCAGCTTCATGGCTAAATGTAATTAATGGCCATGACCTGCTAACGAATGCTTTGGATAAGAGACATCTATGATAAGTATTTTTTTTTTCATAAATAGAAATTTAAAATAAAGAAAACTAAATGCTAGGGCAGGGGATTTAATTATGTAGTTATTATCCATGTCAAGTTTTTCCAGGTAAATTACTATTTTTACTATTTGCGAGAAATGTCATTTCACAGATATGAAAAGCATTTTGCGGGCGGCTGGGGAGGGCTCCTGCCTGTTTATAACAGCACAAAAAGAAAACTTGCACTAATGCCATTTTGCTTTCTCCTTTTCAGCCTGATTTTTATGTGTTTCAGTCTCTACACAAAGGGCTGCAAACCAGAGATCTGTTCTTCACTCTTGCTTCGAGCAGAATGAAAGCCCATAAATTCCTCTCTCTGGGATACATCGTCTTGCCCCTGCTGTGTTCTCAACAGACCTGGGCTCAATTCCCAAGACAGTGTGCCACCGTTGAGGCTCTGAGAAATGGTGTGTGTTGCCCAGACCTGTCCCCACTGTCTGGGCCTGGGACTGACCGCTGTGGCTCCTCGTCAGGGCGGGGCAGGTGTGAGGCAGTGACTGCAGACTCACGACCCCACAGCCCCCATTACCCGCATGATGGCAGAGATGATCGGGAGGCTTGGCCCACGAGGTTCTTCAACAGGACATGCCGATGCAATGGCAATTTCTCAGGACACAACTGTGGGACTTGCCGTCCTGGATGGAAAGGAGCTGCTTGTGACCAGAGAGTTCTCATAGGTAAGTGGGGATCTGTGTGTATATACAGTTCTTCATGAGACTCTATGCATTTAATAGGAACCTAAATCAGTTGAGCTGGAAGCACATCTGAAAATCATACAACTCACTCTTCCCTCTTCACAGTTGAGGAAACTGAGGCTCAGAGAGGCTAGTAAGTGTATTTAAAGAGTTGAGGTTAAGGCTCAGATCCTCTGACTGACAAGATCTCCTTCCAAAACATTTATGGAGCAACTGCTCCATGCAGGGAACCATGGTAGGTGTTCATGACTAGACCCTTCAGTGACTTCTCAAGGTAGTTATGCTAATTGTAGTAAGTGAGGTTCAGAAAGGTCAAATCCTTACAGCTGGTACTTGAAAAACCTGGAATTTGCCAGTGAGGTCAGGCTAGCTCTAAACCATGATCTACTTCTACTACACTTGCTAACCCACAAAGAAACTT
The DNA here is from genome assembly GCF_016509475.1 of Prionailurus bengalensis. Classification (NCBI taxonomy): domain Eukaryota; kingdom Metazoa; phylum Chordata; class Mammalia; order Carnivora; family Felidae; genus Prionailurus; species Prionailurus bengalensis. Next base: position 38,054,842 of record NC_057359.1, read on the forward strand.
CCCCTTGTGATGATCAAGTTCAGCCATTTCAGGTGACGAGCCTGGCCTTCACTCTACTAAGTGGCAATAAATAATAAAGCTTTAAATAGTAAATCCAGCGACGCATCGTTGTTTTCTATGTGCCAAGCATTGGGCCAAGGGTCTAACAGAATGTTTATTGAGTCTATTTTATGAGCCACGCTCTGATATAATTGCTTTTTATGTGTGTATTCTTTAACCTTTACGACTCTATGAAGCAGGTATTATTTTTATGTACACCCTTTCAGATGAGAAGGTGAGACTTAGAAACACGTGTACAGAGTCACAGAGTAAGTCCCTGGTATTAACCACTATGCCATGTTTTTTACGAGGCTTATGATTTTGAAAAGATAGAAAGTTCCAGAAAAATATACCAATGATGAGCAGGAATAAATACGAGATCACAGAATCATAAAGTCCACAGTCATAATAACGAAAACTAATGAAAACCCTAGAGTAAGTTGGCGGGCAGGGGGCGGGGGAAGGCAGAAAACAGGCCTAAAGAAGAGATTCGGGTGAGGGGAATTTTAAAGGAGTATAAACTTATTTAAGCATATATGCAAATTACATTAATGGGTACATGGGACGCAGTGTTACGATGACGCTCACGTGGCGCATTTTCACGTTTGAATGTTGTATCCTTGAAGTCAGGAGAAATCTTCTGGACTTGAGTGCAGAAGAAAAGAACCACTTTGTCCAGGCCCTGCATCTGGCCAAGCGGACAATGCACCCTCAGTTTGTCATCGCCACCAGGAGATCAGAGGAAATATTGGGGCCAGATGGCAACACGCCACAATTTGAGAACATTTCCATTTACAACTACTTTGTTTGGACACACTACTATTCGGTCAAAAAGACTTTCCTTGGGCCGGGACAGGAAAGCTTTGGCGAAGTGGATTTCTCTCACGAGGGACCGGCTTTTCTCACATGGCACAGGTACCACCTTCTGCAATTGGAGAGAGACATGCAGGTATGTGTGACATGTCGCACTTTTCAGGTCCCCGACAGACAAGGTGGATCGTTTGGAAGCCGTTTTCATCCACTACGTTCTGAGCGATCGAAACATGTGATGGCAAAGCGATTTCATGATATTGATCTGTCTTTGACATTCTAAATTTCTCCCTGTTAGTAAATTACTTACTCATTAGTTAGTCTTCATCTTTTGTGAAGGGAAAAGAAAGTAATATCAATGGTGAGGGAGCCAGTTGAGACATCTCTAGGTGTGATGTAATGTGATGGACATATGCTGCAGCATAATTGAAAAAATGATCTTCATATAGCTTGCAACAAAAGAATCTCAGTTGATGGGCCGGCCTTCCCAAATGTAAATCGATATCCCCTCCTCCTGGTTTGTATAAAAAAAAAAAAAAGTGTGCATACAGTTCTCAGTCTACCAAGTCCCAAATATACACTTTGCTATGCCAGCAAATGATTCTGAGTCTATGGCACAATGTATAAATTATGAAAAACAATATCCTTTATATTGTCATATGTTGATTGAACTCTGTTTTGTTTCCATGCCTCCTACCTCAGAAACCTACTAAAAGTATCACACCATTCAGGTCTCATTTTTACTTAAAAGGCATCAACTTTTGGGGCATATGGTAGACCTCAGCCCAAACATAAGTATTGCCTGCTTATCTTTTAAGCGGAGAACCTCAAACCACATTAAAGTATGTTAACATAGATACTTTTTTATCATTTATTTTACCAATTGCTTTTCTTGAGAAGAGTATTGTAATTTTAAAATGAAATTTGAGGGGCGCCTGGATGGCTCAGTTGGTTAAGTGTTTGCCTCTTGGTTTTGGCTTAGGCCATGATCTCAGCATTCATGAGTTCAAGCCCCACATCAGGCTCTGTGCTGTCAGCACAGAGATTGCTTGAGATTCTCTCTCTCTCACCTCCCCCCCCACACACACTTGCTCACTCACTCTCTCTCTCTCTCTCTCACACACACAAAATAAATAAACATTAAAAAATAAAATGAAATTTTAAATTACTAGATCTCAACTAGGAAATCCACAAAATGAACGTGTTTTCTAGGTAAATGGATTCCTTCCCTCAAATTAAAATGTAAAAGTTAATCTAAAAATATCTGAGGGTAAAAAAGGTGTTTAGATTCATTTATTGATTTGCAGTATGCTTGTGTCCAGCACTATCACAAGAAAATAAATGGTGAGGCGAGAGAGAATTAATGCACTAAAATACAGAATAAAGCATTGGTATAAAAGTGGTCCATCCATATTCAGTTTGAGAGTGATTAAGTTAATTCATCTGATACTCTGAACTTCATATTTTATAGCTCTTATTACAAGTAAGACATTTAGTAGATTAGGAGTAGATAAATCTGTCATTTGTAATCAACTCCAGATCTCCATGCCTCCAAGTCATTTTCTCATGGGCACACCAAAATGAAAGGGCAGGTGGAAAGTATCTAAAAGCTTCGATTTTGCCTGTGTAAACTTCAACCTCTATGCCTTATATTTTTAAAACCCAACAGCACAAGGGATCCAACGAATTACAGTCTAAATGTAATGCACAGTTGAAATGCCACATGAATATTCTCCAACTCCCAAATGTCAATTCTGAACCACAAACCGACTCTTAATGATCCCTTGGAAGCTGTCACTAATTTTTGTGAACCAGAACAATGGCTTCTAAACAAGGACTCTAAACCCCTGGAGATCAATAAAGGAGGATGCTTTGGAAAGCTTTTGGTCCTCTAAAATGCCCTGGGGACCAGGAAATGCTTCCTAAAGGGTTTAAAGCGAAAAAGCAGAAATGTACTAAATGCTTAGGAGGTGAGGCACAATGATGGCAATCTCTACCCTTAAATCTCACTCCCTAAACATAACTCCCCAAAGGTCTAAAGGAATGAGAACAAATAAAATAAAAGTATGTTTTAAGGAACTCAATAAAATAAGCATGTGATCTTGAGTCCATTACTTTTTCTTTTAAGGTTTTTGTTTGTTTGTTTTGTATTATTTTGTTTTTTGAGAGAGAAAGAGATCCCCACGTTGTCAGCGCAGAGCTGAAGTGGGGCTTGATCTTACGAACCGTGAAATCACGACCTGAGCCAAGATCAAGAGTAGGACACTGAAACCACTGAGCCACCTAGGCATCCCCTGAATCCAGTACTTTTAAAATTGTTGAGATCAGCTCTGGAAGGAAACTATGTCCCTGGTCTAAAGAACTGCGTGCACAAAGAAATACTCTGCTTCATTTCACATTTCCCGTTGGTATTAGTTTTTAAGCAGAAACCCAAGTCTTAACAGTTTAGATTCTGAAGCAGGGGTCTTTAAGTAAAACGCCTTCAGTATCCAGGCAGATACGGTGATGTGAAAGAGATTGTCTGTGTAGCCTGTGAAAAGTCGAATCCATATAGCCCATATTTGGAAAACCTGGAATTCACATGGGCTTCTTCCACTACCCTTGCTAACCCACAAATAAATTTTAAAAACCAGAATCTAAATGCCGGAAGTCATTCATGTTAAACGGAAAGAAAGAAAGAAAGAAAGAAAGAAAGAAAGAAAGAAAGAAAACAAAAAGCACTGCTCTACATAGTATATTTAAAGACTGGATCTGGCTCCAGACCAAGACTCCATGATGCTTGAATTAGAGATATGAAAACAGGAGGTAAAATGTCAAGGAGCGAAAGCTATTATTGAGATATATATAGATATATATATATAGATATATATATATATATATATATTTTGGTATCACCAATAGAACTTGAATTACCTACCTGAAAAAAAAAAGTGGGGGGGAGACTTCTTTCCCCAAAAATAGCATTTGTAGAAACTTCTGTATGATGAGTTGAGTTTCATTCTCTTTAGTGCCTCAATGACTCTTCATAGTATGTGATAAGCTTTGTTAAGTAAGATATTTAATTCCTCTGGCTACTCAGACACCACTGATACACTGACTGGTTCTAATTACCAAAAGAGAGTTGATAGAAACAGACAGCCAGGGAGAAAACCAAGCAAAGAGGGAGAATTTTAAACAAAAGCAGAGAACGCTAACAGAGTTTCTTTGATCTAGGAAATGTTGCAGGATCCTTCATTCTCCCTTCCTTACTGGAATTTTGCAACCGGGAAGAACATCTGTGACATTTGCTCCGATGACCTCATGGGATCGAGAAGCAACTTTGACCCCACTCTTATAAGCCTGAACTCTGTCTTTTCTCAATGGCGAGTGGTCTGCGAATCCTTGGAGGATTATGATACCCTGGGAACACTTTGTAATAGTAAGTTCCAAACCCATCTAGGATTCAGAATTCCCTATTACCTAAAGAGATTAAATGTGCTGTCTGAAAGCCCTCATTCTACTAAGGACTTCAGAATAAAATATTTTATTAGAGAGAATCGATGTACAGACGTTCATTGAACACCTACGCTACTCAAGGCACTCTATAAGGTTCCCGGGGGGAACAGAAAGTGTCTATACATTTTTACACTGGTTTTCTTGAGAAATTTGGCCAGTGCCTTGCTCACTTTCTTACTTTGGAAACATATGGTTATATAAGATTAATCCTCTTAGCACATACAGCACTCCTGAGTAGTCATGTGTCTTGAGTTGAAATTTCAGAGCAAATTGTTTCCCTAGGAAATTTGAAATACGCCAAAAGAGTTTGAAGTGACCTGAGAGTAAAGTTCTAGTCAGAGGGTCAAAAGCAAAAGGTGATATGCAGGGTATCTTTAAGAAAAGGAAGATACCTTATGCAAGATTCTTCCAGCTAACTGCTTTGCACCTCTGTCAAAGCGAACACAAAAAGGGAATGCTAAGCCAGCTGCCCCGGCGTCCTTTCTCCAGTGATGTATAGGCCACTGCTGCCTTAGATCAAGGTTCTGTGATATGTGGATCTGTTCCTGAGTGTGTTGTTCTCTTCCTAGGATCACATTATTACCTCTCTCTGTGGCACCAACACAAGGTCTTAATTATTAGTCACCTACCCCATCCACTTTTCTTCTTCAGGCATGTTTGGTTATTTTAAACTTGTTCTTCAATGTAAAAACTGGACTCATGGGAATTTATTTTGTTAACGTCTTCAAAATATATTTATTTCCATATATACTTTTCAGCTGAAAATATGAAATTCCTATATCAACCTTAAAAAAAAGAATATCCTTCAAAAAGAATATTCTAAATAGAACAATTCAGTAGATTTTTTTCAGCATTACAAGATTTTTTAGCTGCATATAGGAAAAAGAGAAGTGATAGTGTATGGATTTTTTTTTTTTCGGTTGAAGTTTAAAAATTAGAATACATTTTGTATTTGTTTAGCAAGCTGAGTGAGTGATCCCACCTTGAAATGACGTTGAGAATCAATATATCTTTAGATACGAAAACATTAATCCCTTTCTGAGCAGGCTATTGTATTTTGTCCTAGGAATTTTTTTCCAGACCTTTTCTAACGATACTGGTGACTGGATGCCAAAATATAGCACAGTTTAAGTGGGTAAATAAAATTATGGCAGAGGAGAGAAGATTCTATTTTCATCACTTGTTCTTGTCAAGAGGTCTCATAACCAAGACACGTAGTTTGATGAAAAATTGAAGATTGTGTATTTTAGGGAAACACATTTGAGGAATACTTCTTTTCTTAGTTCGTGATATAAACACCAAGAATTTTCTTTATTAGGCCAGTGAAAGATGAAAGGAAACTAACAGTTTATTGAACACATACTACATGCCTGATATGGTACCAAATGCTTTCATATATCTTATTTAATTCTCCTAATTCTGTTCTTGGATGAAATTATCCATTCCTGTGGTTTCATTGATCATCTTTTACTGGACAGCCATGCACGTACATTTTTAGAACAAACCTTCCTTACATATCCCAATCCTGTATTTTCATGTGTTTGTTGCACAATGCCTCTCCAGCGTCCCATTAAAGCGCCAAACTTGGTACATTGCAAGAATGAGTTATTGACACCCAAGACTCTCCTAGCCACTAAAATATCATCTTGGATTCATCATATGAAGCATGTTGTTCCTTCTACACAGTATTTCTTAAATCTATTTTCTCCTTCATACACTCAGAACTTTTCATTCATTCCTGCATGGAAACTCCACAGGACTCCAATCCATATGAGGTTAAGTCAGGTGCATTGGCAGAGGCTGTCCATGTGCAAACAAATCTAAAAAGACCCAGGTTAAATTTAACTCGTTTAAACTAGTTTCTTTACTATCAGAATTTTCCACTGTGAAACTCCATGAGGGCAGATTAGGGTGTGATGTTTTCAAAACCCATGTAATCTATCATGTTTTTCTTGGAATGTATTGATAGCTCCTGAACAATAATCCTTAAAACACAAGCTTGGATTGATAGTTTTAGCCGGTGGAGTCTGAAAGTTTTAATAATAATGCATACCTAAAACAGTGTGCTATCTCCTTCCCAACCTCAAGAGTGGCATATGTTTTATTTTTATATTATATAAAGTTGCTATGCTAATTCATCAGGTACTAATCGTTACATTAATTATAAACATTACAACATAGTAAGCTTTATGAATGAGGTAAAATGAATACAAATTGAGATTGTAATATCACCTCTCCCACCCCAGTGGATTATTCTGCATATCCTCTTAGGACACACACATGCTTCTCTCGAGATCATTGGAACAGAAAATGCAAAATATTCCTAACCGATCTCCTCTTTTCCCACCTACCTAAGACTTCTCTTCATTTCCTATTGAATTAAACATAATTTCTCCACAATATGAATCTGGTCTAGCTTTACATTGTTCCCACCGTCCCTTATCCTCTTGCATTGTCCTGTACTCCAAGCAAGTTATTCCCCAACCAGCCCTCTTTACAGCTCAAACGATCTTTCCATATATCAACATACACCAGACAACTATTTGGCATCTACTATTTGCCAGGCCCTGTACCAAGATTAAGGGATATACTGGTGAGCGAGAATAGAAAAAGTTCTTGTTCTGAGGGAGCTTATCTCATAGATAGGAGAAAGCATATCATCGTTCTTATTACCTCTGTCGAAAATGTTTGACTTGTAACGTTTCCCCTATTTACCCTGAAAATTCTTCTCAGAGAATCAGGGTTCTTTGCAATATCTCTCTTTCTCTCTCTCCTCTCTCTCTCTCTCTCTCTCTAACATTTATTTGTTTTTGAGAGACAGAGACAGAGCACAAGTGGTGGGGGGCGGGGCACAAAGAGAGAGGGAGACACAGAATCAGAAGCAGGTTCCAGACTCTGAGCTGTCAGCACAGAGCCCAATGCAGAGCTTGAACCCATGAACCATGAGATGATGACCTAAACCGAAGTCAGTTGCTTAACCAATTGAGCCACCAAGGCGCTCCTGCAAATCTCTTTTCTTTAATGACATCTTTCTGAAACCACACACCTGGAAAGGATTGATATTCTTTCTCAATCTCTGTCTTTCTGTCTCTCCCCTTCTCCTTTCCACTCTCTCTCTTTCTCTTTCTCTCCTTCCCTCCCTTCCTTCTTCCTTCTCTCCCTCCCTCCCTCAAGGCACCCATTCTATTATCCCTAGTATCACAGCCCTTTGCTTGCCTGTTTGTCTTAGTGCCTTTTAACACGTGCCTTTTAGCAAGTTTAATTATTTCTCACATTAATTGCTGAAAAATATGTATCGATTGAAATATAGACCAGTTCCCAAAGAAATTGTAGATTGTTTTTCTTTATTTCTCTGAAGGCTTGAAACAAACAGTAATTGAATATAAAATTTCACACATGTGTGAAATATAGATTTAGTGTGGGATTTAGGTTTATGAGACTATTTTGGCAAAATTCAATTTTCCATGGACTTTTGATGTTAATATATTTTCAGTAATGAGGTATACGTTGATTAAACAAATAACAGGACCTCTGTCTGTTATTGTGATCATTTTTTTCTTCCAATGATTTTATGTATCACACATCTAACTCTGCTCACAGATGTATCACAATGATATGAATGTGATAACTTAAATCTTCTCACTGTAATGCCCCTAAGTCTGCCTTTTTAAAATGTTCTCTTCTACCAGGGAGAACCTATCTTTCAGTGATCATGCTCTACATAAAAATGGAAGAGCAAAGAGATCTGTAAATATTCTGTAAGTGTTCCTATACCCTGTATTTTTTTTCCAGGCACTGAGGGGGGGCCAATTAGGAGAAATCCAGCTGGAAATGTGGCGAGGCCAATGGTACAACGTCTTCCTGAACCACAGGATGTCGCCCAGTGCTTGGAAGTTGGTTTATTTGACACCCCTCCTTTTTATTCCAATTCTACAAACAGTTTCCGAAATACAGTAGAAGGTAAGTAAAAGAAGTCAGTGTTTTGATTTTATGTAGTTGTCACAGTAAACTGAACTATTCACATTCAGATCTTGAAAAATCTTTGGAAGCCATATTGATCTTATGAATTTATGTGAATGTTGCCTCCTATGATGATGTAGTCACAATTCCCTGCTCAAAAAAGAACTTCTTAAAGAAAAGTGTCAGGCCATGAAACTCTTTTAAATTATCATAGTAGAATCCTTGGGAAATTAGTCTTCAATCTCTAAAATACCTGAAAAGTATTAACTCAAATCTGTGAGGTGGCTAATCATTATAACTCTATCAAATTCTGGTAGAGGCAAATAATTTTCAAGACTTTGAGAGCCTAAATTTTTTTCTTAAAAAATAACAATAAAGTTTCTAAACAATTAGTTGACATCCAATAATGCCTGGCTGGGGCATATATTTCATTTAGGTTTATATTATCCTATGAATGTTTTTAAAGGACTATAAAAATTCAAACTACTATCTAATGATATTCCATGTGATTCTCCTTATTTCATTCAAAGTATTTTAAAGGTGAGGAAACTAAAGACCAAAGAAGTGAAATGAATTTCCCAAGATAGTTTGTAACAGAACACAATTTCAAATCAAAAATTTTGAAGTCCATTGTCTTTATACAATACATTTTAATATCTCTAAATCATCACCGATACATATTTAAAGTTTTGAAACAACAGAATCACATTTAACCTATTATAAACTTCTTATTGTCACAATGTACATTAAATATAGCATTAAACATGTTAGGCTCCTCCCCCTGAGGAAAAAAAAATAGGAATACATCTCTCTGTCTCCATGATCTGAGATACTTGACATAGAAATCTAATCATTATTTTCCTTTCTCTCCCCTTTTATCATCAAAACTGGATGCGATTCTATTCTGTCTTTATGTTAATATTAATAACTAAATATGAATGCACTGATTTGGAGATTATTCAATAAATAATCACTATGTTTTGACTAAACTGGTGTATATAAACTAAGGCCATAAACATTATATCCTTTTTTTTTTATTTACTTTTTAAAATTCAAGTTAGTTAACACATAGTGCAGTATTGGCTTCAGTAGGACCCAGTGATTCATCACTTCCATATAATACCCAGTGCTCACCCCAACAAGTGCCCTCCTTAATGCCCATCACCAATTTGGCACAGCCCCCCACACACACCTCCCCTCCAGCAACCCTCAGTTTGTTCTCTGAATTTAAGAGTCTCTTATGATTTGCCTCCCTCTCTGTTTTTATCTTATTTTTCCTTCCCTTCCCCTATGTTCTTCTGTTGTGTTTCTTATTAAATTCCACATATGAGTGAAGTCATATGATATTTGTCTTTCTCTGACTGATTTATTTCACTTAGCATAATACACTCTAGTTCCATCTGCATTGTTGCAAATGGCAAGAGTTCATTCTTTTTGATCACTGTGTAATATTCCAGTGTGTGTGTGTGTATATGTGTGCACACATACACATATATATATACCACATCTTCTTTATACATTCATTAGTCAATGGATGTTTGGGCTCTTTCCATAATCTGGCTATTGGCCATAAGCACTAATTTCTACAAGAATATGTAGGTTGCATCTTAATGATGACCAATCAAAGGACAAATTATACTGATTTCCTGACAGAAGGTCTGAAAGGACAAGTGCCCACCAACATGCCGTGTACGTTGCAGTCTTTAAACATTCCGTAAATAAAAAAAATAATAATGGAATAAATGTATACAAAATGACTAAATAAATGAGTGTAATTGTACAAATGGGTTAATATATTTTATCATCTTAAAAAAAAAAAAAAAAAAAAAAACACAGCTCTACACCCAGTGTGGAGCCCAGTGCAGGGCTTAAACTCACGATCCTGAGATCAAGACCTGAGCTGGGATCAAGAGTCAGACACTCAGCTGATTGACCCAGGCACCCTTGGGTTAGTGTGTTTTAAATTCTAATTTTATTTAATAATATGTAATATTTCCCTGTTCTTCCACCTCTGATTCTTAAAGCCAACCAGGTACACTTATAACTCCATCCTACATCACAGACCCTCCGTTTTTGTGATCTATCCTTACCTTCTGCCTAATATATATACCTAATAAATATCATTTGGAAATATATATGGAAAATATATGCAATATATAATATGGGAGACATACAGTATAATAAATACATAATACATGAAATGTAGGAAATATATATATCATATAGGGATATCATATACATCATATAGAATATGGGAAATAGAGAGAGGATACATAGGAAATTATTAAATATTATATAAATGTTTTGACAATAGGCTTTCCAGATGTTTAAAACTAGTACAGACATGATAAGCATGCTCTGGGAAATTGTGACTTTTCCACAAACATAAGATAACTTTCCCGAAATAAACATGGTGACAGTGAAAAGGAATGAGGTAGGAAACTGAAGTAATATCTGGCAATTTAAGGTCCAGGACAATCAGAGTGATGTCCTCCCAACTGTGTTAGTTTTTAGGAGAAGGAGATTTCCACTGTCTTTATTTCCACTGAACCAATGTTTGCCTTGTCAAAATAGAGTGCTCTATATATTTTGGCTGGCATCTTTGCAGGTCATTATTTTTAACCTTGAGGCTACATTTAGAATGTCGTGCCACTGGCTTAAAGCTAACCTAGCTCTGGGTATAGCAAGAAATGTCACCAACCATAGGTACGGAGAAGCAATGCTATTATATCAGGGCAAAAATTGGCCTGACAAACTGCGGAGAAACTGTTTCCCGATATAATCGCTGCTGTTGATTTGAAAAGCAAGATATTGGCAATGGTTTTCATTCTTCTCACCCCTCTTTTTATATCTAGGTTACAGCGATCCCACAGGAAAGTATGACCCTGCTATTCGAAGCCTTCACAATTTGGCTCATCTATTCCTGAATGGAACAGGGGGACAAACCCATTTATCTCCAAACGATCCTATTTTTGTCCTCCTGCACACTTTCACTGACGCAGTCTTTGATGAATGGCTGAGGAGATATAATGCTGGTGAGACATTCTCCTATGCTTTTTTGCGGGCTCAGCAAGGAGACCGTTCAGGTGGTATGGTTATCACTACACACTACGCACTTAACACATGTGAACTACACTTCAAAATAAGGAGAAAAGAGCTGTGGTATCTAGCTGTTTCCACATGTCCCAAACGACTTTGAAAATGCAGATAAAAAGTTATAAAAATAGTTACGAGACAGTATTATATTATTATCAGAGTAAGCACGTAATCCCTTCTCATTTTTTAGTTTGAAAAGATGACTGTCATGTTTCCCAAATTTTTCTTCCTTGTTCCAATGAACATTTGCATGTCTTTTTTTGTCTTTTTTTCTTTTTTTGGAACATTCTCGTGAATAAAAAAAAATTTCACTGATCTCTTCTTCGATACCTAAAAGACAGAAAAAATTATGCTCATAATCCACAGTTTTGATTTTTATTACTGCTGGCCTCTTACAAATGGAAATTCTCTTCAACTTGAAAAGTTAATGTTGGTTTTTATAGAGAGCACAGCATAGAAAATCTTTTTCAACTTCATTTTAATGGGTTTTTAAAAATATTATTTAGAAGGCCACTTTCTCTTCACTTCTACTTGGCTGAGAGGCTCAAGTCACTTTGCAAACAATGAAATACTTCTATTTGTTAAAGCATCATACATGTTCATACTTCAAAAGTTTGTAAATTTTGGCTTCTGTGCCTTTACTTTATCCCGCACATAAACATAATATTGGGTATAAACTATCTATTGACTTATCTACCCAATTCAGCCAGTCTCTTATTTCTTGGTGTGTATGTACAGGAGAAGCCTCTAATCCCACCTGATTACGACCATTCACAGATACGTTGGTCAAAATCATATGTTCCATCAGAAAATCATTCAAGAAACAAATAACTCACATATAACTATTCACTCATCCATCTGCTATGAATTCACTAATTGGAGTGCCACCTTATTTCAGATGTATTCACAAGCATACCTACAGTCATAATGAATTATCTACAATTTACAATGTCTGTTTCTTTAACGAGAAACAAGAAATTAACAACCCTTGAGATGCAATCTGAGTCCAGTATGCGTCTAGGTTTTCATATTGACTACCTTATGTTTACAATCCTATCGCTCACTTCTAATTCTTTACCAATATCTCAGGCATTCTCCTTTAGCAAACCTTTCTTAGACATTCATACATTTAATATAAAACAACATCCCTCTCCTTTAGAAATCATAATTATCGTTTTGCATATGTTTAGCTATATTACTTCTTATGACAATAGCAAGTCAAGTGGAGGTCATAGGTTTAGGAATGAACAAAAACTTGTTAAACACGCACTTCTCAGAACTAGGCAACAATGCACAAGCTGTAGTTATTCAGCCATTCACAAGGCCATGGCTGTTAGTAAGTTGTTCTTACTTAGGACTTACTTAAGAAGTAAAAGGAGGTGGAAAATCTTGGGTAATCTGGAGCTTTCTTTCAACTATGCAAACAAGTATTCCTTTGCCTTACATATCCTGTTTGAAAAGATCATTATTTGACATCTATAACAAGTTGTTAATGGTCATCGATGAATCAGATAAATACCTTTGTTATTTTCTCCCCACTTCCTTTGCTTGTACTATATAAATTGCATAATAGCTCTCAGTTACTTGGATAGCAGTAGAGGGAAAAGTACCATGAGCAAAAAGTAGGGAGCCTAAAGCATATTTTTGACAAAATGTGGCCATAAAATTATAAGACAAGTTAATGTAAACACTTACAAATTGCAGGAACAGTGAACACTAACGATTAACCTTCTGCTTAAATATTCCATGTCCCTGCAAACGTCCCTTGGAAAAACAATGTCATAGAACGACTACATAGGAAGAAAATAAAAAAGATTAGAAAAATGTCTAAAATGATGCATACAGCAGAAGTCTTTGTTGCAAATAAGTCTATGAGTGGAGGATGGAATTAGTTTTCAAAATGTGTTGAAAGGTTTTATAATAAGGAAGTATCTTCAAAAATCATAGGATTATAAAATCATTACGGTCCAAATGGAATAAGAATTGCATTTTACAGCTGAAGGAAATGAGAGTCATCGCATATAATGTGATGTCTCATTAGACATGAGGTGGTATAATATAGAGCACGCAAACTTTATTCAATATGATGTTAAGTTTTATTCACTAACATTTTGTATCCATGGGCACATTTAATTGAATTTTCTATTTTTCCCAAATGCGAGTCATGTGAATGAAGTTTTATATATAGCACTAAATATAGTGAGCTTTTCGGAAGAAGCAGTGTATACGTTTCGCAGACCAGACCCTACTTATCCTGCCCTGAGAGAAATGAACTAATTACGCACACACTCAAAGCCTTTCACAAACAGTATCTGATTCCATATCTTTGCTCTTATGAATAATGCTGCAATGAACATGGGTGCAAATATCTCTTCGAGATACTGATTTCATGTCTTTTAGAGATATACCCAGAAGTGGGATTGCTGGATCATATGGTAGTTCTATTTTTAATTTTTTGAGGAACATCCATACTGTTTCCATACTGGCTGCACCAATTCCCACCAACAGGGCACAACAGCTCTCTTCTCTCCACGCTTTTCCCAACGCTTGTAATCTCTTTTCTTTTTGACCACAGCCATCCTTACAGGTGTGAGGTAATCTCTCAGGATGGTTCTAATTGGCATTTCCGAATTAGTGATATTGAATACCTTTTCACAGACCAGGTGGCCATTTGTAAATCATCATGTCATATACCTTAAATACATACAATTTTTTGTCAATTGTACCTCAGTAAAGCTGGAAAATAATACTATTTGAGTGCCTACTATTTCCTACATAGTATTTTAGGTACCAGAAATACAGTAGCGTACAAAACACACAAAAATATTTTCCCTCCTGGAACTCCCCTAGTTGTTAGTTGAAATGGCAGTAAAAATAAGTAAATAAATATAAAGTATGTTAGATGGGAGAAAGTGTTTGCAAGCTAAGAAAATCAGGAAAGGGGATGGTGAGTACTACATAAATACATGGAGGAAAATCATCCTGGGATGAACAAAGGAACCCACTGTGGCCAGAGCAGAGCAGAGAGTGGGGAGAAAATGGTGGGAAATAACAAGGTCAGAGAGGTAACAGGGGAAAGATCCTGAAGGCTGTTGGCTATAACTCTGAGATGGGAAGGGTCTTGCATAGGGAAGTTTCATGACGATTCTACTGTTCTTGTTTGCTATTTTCACAATTATTCCTCCATTCAGTTGAATCGATGTAACTTTATCACCATACTGATGCTGAATGGGGTTGAGGCTGTTCGAGTCAGGCTGTAGTGGAAAGGTGAAATAGAAAGTTAAAAAAAAAAAGTTTATCTACATTATTAACTTTAATAAATAATTAACGAGAATACACCAAAACGTGGGTTCCTTGGGCCAGGCGTTCTGTCTGTTCTGTGCAGTGCTGTAGCCTCCATGCCGAGACCAGTGTCTTACGTTAGTAAGAGCTCAACAGATTTGAAGCAATAAATATTAAATTAGCATGAATACATAGTAAATCTAAAGTCACAAAAATATAAACACTACATGCCATGCTATGATCAGTTGTTTTACAAAGTAGACGCTAAAATACTTTTCTGTGCTTCCCAGGATCACAGGGACTGTCCAGGTGATATATTTCTTGCAAACAGATAATGTAATACTCCGCTAACTTTCTCACATATTCTAGCTCTTCTACATAGTTGTCCACTCGTGTCCAGCCCAAGCCCAATTCCAACTCTGGTTTTGTGATATCCCACCTCATTTAGTTGTATCAACATAAATGTAGAACAACAATAATAGAAAAGAACAATCTTGGGTTGTCGGTTGAGCATCCGACTTCGGCTCAGGTCATGATCTCACAGTCCATGAGTTCCAGCCCCGCATCCGGCTCTGTGCTGACAGCTCAGAGCCTGGAGCCTGCTTCGGATGATGTGTCTCCCTCTCTCTCACCCTCCCTGCTCGTGCTCTGTCTCTGTCAAAAATGAATAAACATTTTTTTAAAAAATTAAAAAAAAACCAATCTTCTGCCACAAAGAACCTATCACTCTTTTTATCCCTGATGACAGAAACTCACTAATAATATAAATGACTGTAACTTGTATTTAAGTTGAAAGAGGAGAAGTGGCAGGAAGGAAATAATATCCCAGAAACTTGATTTAAAAATTTAAGTGTTTTTTCTAACAGAGTAAAATATAGGGGATAAGTTCATATTTATATCGCGGGAAGTAAACAGAAAAAAATGAAGAATACTAAACAGACATATTCATATTCAAGGACAAACCTCCATTAGATATGGCACCTCTCAAATTTATAGATGAAGCTTCAGCAAACTATACGTCCATCTTTTTTTTTAGCCTTGAAAGAGAAGTTTAGTGAATTTTTTTCAAATAAGTTTCTGTAATTTAAAAGTAAAACAACTAATGATCAACATAGATGATAAAATACTAAAACTTCCCTGCTTTTAAACGTTCTTGATCTATTGGATGTTATGTTAGTGCTGTGTTCAAAACATTTGAACTCTGTTTTATGCAATTTTCCCTATTCTGCTATATACAGTAAAACTATTTTTATGTTTTTATCCAGTAAAAAATTAAAAAAAAACATTTTTATGTTATCCTAGAATATTTTAGGTCACCTTCAGGACATAATAATCTATTAATACTAACTTTATTATGTTATTAACAAGATGTCTTTGGCATATTTTAGATGTATCCACATTTCCATTGGAAAATGCCCCAATTGGACATAATAGGCAATACAATATGGTGCCATTCTGGCCTCCAGTTACCAACATAGAAATGTTTGTTACTGCTCCAGACAATCTGGGATATACTTACGAAGTTCAATGGCCAAGTGAGTATTGCAAATGTATCTTTTCTGTGGAAATTACCAAAACTACATTTGCTACCTTTTAAGGTAATCACAGTATTCTGAGGCCTATATTTTCCACTTAGATTTAGGAGGTTTTATTTGGATTTTTATTTTGGGATAAAGAGATTGAACATAACATTTGTTGAGAGCCCACTCTGATCTGGAATTAAGCTGATTCTATAGCATATTATCTCACTGAATCCATACAACCCTCTGAGCTAAGTGTTGTAAACCTCATTTTACAAATAAGGAAGATGAGGCTAGCTATGAGTAGCTGAGAAAGGGTAATTGTCACAGGTCATATTTCTAGTAGGCAGAGATAATGAGTTTTGAGCTTAAGTTCATGTAATACGCCCCAATTTTTCTACTACATAATGGTGCCTTCGCATCTTTATTCGAAAAAGAAAAAATGGAGTGAGATACTCTGTGCTGCTTTTTCTGAGATCTTGAAATGCAAACATTCTTATTTTCTTTTCAATCCCTTCCCAACAAAGGCAGCAGGGTATAGTGAAGAGCACAACATGTGGGTTTTGAAAGACTTGGGCCCCTAAACCAACTCTGGTGCCTACTGGCCAAGTGACCTTGGACAAGTGGCTCAAACTCTATGGCATCATTTCCTCACCTTTAGAACAGAAATAATAATAGCTATCCCAATAGGGTCCGCTTAGTAGGAGAAATTTGGTAAGTGTCTTCAACATGACAGGTGCTTTCATCAGCAATGTGGACAATAAAAAAGTTCTATATGGGGGCACCTGGGTGGCTCGGTTGTTTAAGCGTCTAACTCTTGATTTCAGCTCAGGTCATGATCTCAGGAACCGAGAGATTGAGCCCTGCAGGCTCTGTGCTGACAGCAGGCCCTGTAGGCTCTGTGCTGACAGCACAGAGCCTGCTTGGGATTCTCTCTCTCTCTCTCTCTCTCTCTCTCTCTCTCTCAAAATAAATAAATAAATAAATAAACTTAAAAAATTATATATGAAGATTTTGGTAAAATTCCTGCCACAATGCCTAAGTTTAGGGTAGCTGATTTTTGGTGGCAACTATTATACTGTTTATTTTTTGTTCTCCTTTTGTTTTTCACAGGTCGGAATTTTAGTATTTCTGAACTTGTTACTATAGGAGTAGTTGCTGCTTTATCACTGGTCGCGGTCATTTTTGCGGGTGCTTCTTGTATGATTCGTGCCAGAAGCAACATGGATGAAGCACATCAGCCTCTTCTCACTGATCAATATCAACACTATGCTGAAGAATATGAAAAAATGCACAATCCTAATCAGTCTATGGTCTAATGACAAACGACCAATTTTCTGATACATTAGCATCACAAGAACACCTGGTTGAAACATAACAGATGAAATTACTGTATGTTCTTTTCCTCCATTACTTTCTTTCTTATGCACGCCCATGTTGGAATTAGAGCTCTACATATTATTTGCTAGAGCACAGAAGAGTCGCAGTCTTTTTAATACGTTCTTTTTCCCAACTCTATTTCAAATGGTAGGTTGTATGTTAACAAACTAGAATTTAAATAAAAACTTGAAACATTAAAAAAATTAAAATAAAATAAAATAAAATAAAATAAAATAAAACAAAACAAAACAAAATAAAATGGTAGGTTGGAGGCATATACCCCTGTCCTCTAACCCTAATTCCCAACCCTAACCCTAACCCTCTGGAGAGGTCTCTGAACTGCAAAACACCAGACACATATACTAACCCTAACCCTGAATCTGAGAATGTGGCCTCCTGAACACATGATAAGAAACGCTGAGAAACAGCCTAGTTAGCCTGGAGAAGACTCCAAACACTTAAGAATTGGTGGGATTTCTGGAAATTGGTGTTGAAGGTAGAGATTTAAAAAAAGAGTAAAGGAAAATAAAATGGTAGTTTGGACCAACTCTATGATATTTAAGCAGAGAATGTGAAGATTTGGGCGTGTTTTAAAGACCAACTATATGACAATGTAAATAAGCTGTTGTGCTTTGTTTATGTATAAAGAAAAATCATAATAGTAAATCTCTGATTAAAATACATCAGTAGGCATCTCTACAATGTGAAAATGCAAACACATTTCCGTTCACTGACATCGAACAACAGATATATAGGAAGCCACATTTATTAATTAAAATCCATTAGGTGGAGCTACAAATGGGATCCCAATTAAGTTTTTCGGACTAGAATTCCCCTTAGGCACCAAAGTTTAGTTTAGTTTAAGGTTTAGTCTGAGGTTCAACGTCGCAAAAAAATCCTGATCTTTGTCACACTCTGTAGAGGTAAAGACTTCACTGTGTTTAAAAAACAGTTGATACTCTATTTGCCACCATGTTCTACCTGTCAGTGGACTGGAAGCCAACAACCCATTCATACATTTCATGTCCCCATTCCTCTTCCAATATCTTAGAGACCCAAAGCAAGGCATAAAGTGGAGAATACGCAATACCGTGCTCTACAAACACCATTCGATTCATCGTGTTTCAAGTAGCCTTCTAGTATCACTTACTGGCCTTTCATATGTTTTCAAAATAAAATAATAATAATAATATTATATCATCAGTTGTGTGAGGCTTTCATGACGCAGTGGTGTGAGGCTGTCATTAATTTTTCTTCCGCCTATCTTCTAACCTAAAATATTTTTACTGTTTTTGATCTTGGGTTACTGAAATAATATTCCCAACGAAGAACTTGAAAGGCCGGTCACTGGGAACAAACATTTTTGGCAAAATCGGTGAAAAGAAATATGAACAATAGTAATTATACACTATAGAAAGTGGGGAGTCTGATATTCCCAACTCAAAAAACAAGATTAAAGTTATGTACACAATTGGTTATGGGTTTCCCCATATTAAGCAATCTTAAGGCTATGAACACAAGAAAAACAGGCAAAATGTGTTAGTAAAAGAGAATGCATATAATAATAGTATCTTTTTAACTTTCAAATACCATTCCTGAATTGATTTTTGACTACCTTTTATTAAAATATTATATACTCATTGCTTTTCAGATATATTATAATATAATGTAAGATTTATTTAAACATTAATAAAACTAAGTCTGCCACATCATATTTTTGGAGATTTACTAAGTACTCATTGCATA
Organism: Prionailurus bengalensis; assembly: GCF_016509475.1. Taxonomy (NCBI): domain Eukaryota; kingdom Metazoa; phylum Chordata; class Mammalia; order Carnivora; family Felidae; genus Prionailurus; species Prionailurus bengalensis. The sequence goes on from NC_057359.1 coordinate 38,074,170, forward strand.
AATGTTTATTTCTTTACTGATATTTATTTATTTATTTTTATTTGAGATAGTGTACAAGTGGGGCAGAGGGAGAGAGAAACACAGAGAGAGAGATTCTTGAGCAGGCTGCACGCTCAGCATGGAGCCTAATGCTGGGTTTGACCCTATGACCCCGGGATCATGATCTGAGCTGAAATCAAGAGTAGGACGCTCAACCAATTGAGCCACCCAGTTGCCCCTTGTAAACATTTACTAAGCACACCTAGATTTCAGACATACTCCGAAACTGTGGAATTGGGGAAGGGAAGGGAAGGAATAGAAAACTGAGATGGTCATTTTTGACTTGGCCTTCAAAGAATGCTAATGGATTTACCAAACACAAGAGTAGAGAAGGGCACTCCATGCAGAAATGACAGCAGGGACAAAGTAGCAGAAGTTTAAGTGACATGGAACATTCAAAAACATAAAGTAGGTCAGTGTGGTTAGAGCATAGAGCAATATGGATGCTACATCACCTTTTCATGGAGAGGAGTAGAAAGATAAATCAGGAATAAAATCAGAGTGTCCTCTATGCAATCCTAAGAAATCTGGAGTTCATTCTACAGGTAAGAGGGAGCAGGAAAGACAATAAAGTATGTTTTTACAAAGATAATAATGATGATGTTTGTAAATAATGTCTATTAAGAATAATTTGGAATGGTTAAAATAGAAGCTAAGAGACTAGTTAATATCAAATAGTTCGTGGGACAGAGGAGGAAAAAAACTAATTATAAGAGAACCCATTATATTATAAATGTATCTTTCATTATTTCTCCCTAAACATGTTGCTTTATTTTTCTTGTACTCAAGGACTTCTGTTTAGTTTGTGTGTGTGTGTGTGTGTGTGTGTATACATATATATATGTGTGTGTGTGTGTGTATACATATATATATACACATACATATATATGTATACAATAAATATATGCAGATTTTATATACATATTTATGTAAATGTATATATATTTTAGGTTAGTATATATATGTATATATGTATATGTATATATATATATATGTGTGTGTATATATATGTGTGTATGTGTGTGTGTGTGTGTGTATCTTGATCAGGTGACCATTACTCTTCCTGTAATATATCATATTATTCACTTCAAATAGTCATTTGCAATCTTGGATATTTTCTACTGCTCTCAGTCCTTTATTTCCCTTATAAAACGTAGTCAATGAAGTTATTATGCACTTACTGGAAAGCATATTTCACACCACTTAAACAGATTCTGTCTTGGTGCATAGACCCCCATTATATGCCAGTGCCACCAACTGAGCTAAGCATTATAGTCTCAACAGAGTAAGAATGCCCAATTGAACATTCCTATACAATCAAAAATGTAAAGCTATTGTTTTTGTGCCCCTCTGAAGTTACATACTGTCTTCATTCCCAGAAGCAAATTTCAGACACAGTGCCTACTGACAGCTACGTGTAATCTTTAAAATTGGATGCAGGGGAAAAGATTTGGACTTTTAAAATATCTGTTTCAAGATTAGGTTATAAGACAGTTGTGCTAAGTTCAGCCCATGAGTACACAGCTATTTTATGTATTTTGTCCTTAGCCTAATCAAAATTTTTATTAACCAACCAACCGATGGAACATCATGTTGGGCTGAGAGAGCTAATATGAAATAGAAAAAGAACAACAACAAAAAATAAATATATTAACAAACCAAGAACAGGACCTGATATAAAAGAGATACAATTTTAAAAGGAAAAGTGCAAAATCCGGTACTTCTTTTTTTTTTTTTTCAACATTTATTTATTTTTGGGACAGAGAGAGACAGAGCATGAACGGGGGAGGGGCAGAGAGAGAGGGAGACACAGAATCGTTAACAGGCTCCAGGCTCTGAGCCATCAGCCCAGAGCCTGACGCGGGGCTCGAACTCCCGGACCGCGAGATCGTGAGCTGGCTGAAGTCGGACGCTTAACCGACTGCGCCACCCAGGCACCCCTAAAATCCGGTACTTCTAAAGCACAAGTGCAAAATTAAAGGATGAAGGAAGACAGGAACTGTCAGGATTCCTTGCAAAATAACCAGGAGCTTTTAGTGTATTTCAAATTCAATAGAAACCAATAGGGCAATGAGACCAAAATAGGGACAAAATGCTATGCTATGAAAGTGGGGGAAAGTAGTGTGCAGATATTGATATATTGTACTTCATTAATACAGAAACAGAAATCTGTAGTGTTAAGAATCACATCTGGAGTATTTATTTAACTTTAGAGCAACTGTTTAAGGGAAACATTGACACACTGTTGCTTATTCACCTTCCATGTGATACAATGATACGATTACAGGCCTAAGAGAGAAACTTTGAAGTCACACTTAAATTCTACCAACTATCTCAATCTTCATATCCAATTAATTACTAATTTTGTTAATACAGTCAATATGCATTGACCACTGTAAACTGAGCACTAAACCCATGATCTATAGTAGTGATTCTCAATTGGAAGGCTATTTACCCCCAGGAGTTCTTTGGGGCTGGGATTGCTACTGGTATCTATTGGGTCAACCCAGGGGTGCTGCAAAACATCATACATTGCCAACACGTTGAAAAATTAACCAATCCCAGTGTCAATAGTACTGAGGTCAAGAAAATGTGATCTAGAACTACAAGGATAAACAAGTTTCACAGTGTCCCTGACTTCGTAGAGCTTAGTACCTAATGGGAAAGAAGGACAAAACCAATGTACTTTGTTAGGAATACATTATTTCCTCACAAAATAAATTTAAAAGGTACAGAGTTCAAGGTAGTTAAGCACAATGGTACTTTCAAGGACTCAAGCTCTTTCTATCTTTTTCCCATTCTTTTTAATGAGAAGTTCTTTTTAATGAGAGTTCTTTTTAATGAGAAGATTAGAGAAAAAATTAAGAAATACAGGCGCCATTTCCTACGATTTTGTCACAACAACAAAAAAGCTCAATGGTACCTTCTTCACGGTTTGGAGTGTGTGGTAGCAATGCATCAAGCTCAGCTCATTTCCAAGATTCCCCATATCTTGAAGGAGATGTATGATGCAGATCTGTTGGAAGAAGAAGTCATCATCAGCTGGTCAGAAAAGGCATCTAAGAAATATGTTTCAAAAGACCTTGCCAAAGAGATTCGTGTCAAAGCGGAACCATTTATAAAATGGTTGAAGGAAGCAGAGGAGGAATCTTCTGGTGGTGAAGAAGATGATGAAGATGAGAATATTGAGGTGGTGTATTCGAAGACTGCCAGTGTACCTAAAGTTGAAGCTGTGAAGTCTGACAACAAGGATGATGACATTGATATTGATGCCATTTAAAGGGGTGGGTGCAGCCCAGCTTAACAGTGTAATGCTGCAAATCTTTCTGCATCATCAGCCAGAAGTGCAACATGTATGTGCAAAAGCTAAAATGGCTTAACATCATGCTACACTTTCTACTAAAAATGTATTGCTGTGAGTGGTCTGTAATTAAGCCCAACAAGACATCTAGGGAGTCCATACACCTATCAGTGAGCAGATATAGTTTGCTTATTTATAGCATGTTTCTTTTTGAAAAATTAGTGGTGGACACATTTAGATCACATTTATACAGTTAAAAAATAAAGATTTGATTTTGGTCATTCTTAAAAAAAAAATTTTTTTTATGTGGTCTCCATCATTTTATTTATACTGTTGGGGCTGCAATATGGATGTTACATCACCAGGTTTTGTATCTACTCCACACGGAAATTTTCCATTTGTTCAAAAGTGGATATCCACCCAAGAATTCTGCCTATATCTCATTAGAAGTTTATTACATGGAAAGGGAGTATAGAAAATTAACGGTTTTTTTTGTTTTTAAAGTTTATTTATGTATTTTGAGAGAGAGAGAATGGATGTGTGAAGGAGAGGAGAGAGAGAGAGAGGGAGAGAAAACCCCAAGCAGGCTCTGCATTGTCAGTGCAGGGTTCCAACTCACGAACCTTGAGATTATAACCTGAGCCAAAATCAAGAGTTGGACACTCAACCAACTGAGCCATCTAGGAACTCCTCTTTTTTTTTGGGGGGGGGGTGTTGTTTGTTTGTTTTTGTTGTTGTTGTTTGTTAGCTGGTTACTATCCTGAATAAAGTCAGAATTCTAATAGTAAGGGATAAGAGAGAATATATTTGGGATTGTGGCAACTTGGAGTATTGCCACAACAAATAAACGAGCAAAAAATCAAGACAAAAATTATAGCAGTATGAAAGAAACACACAGTGTGTTTTCCTTATAAAAACAAAATAAAACAAAATGAAAACAAACAAACAAACAAAAACCTCCGGTGGAAGCTATTTAATTTAAACAAATGAATTGGAAGATTAGCTGAATAAGTGAAGTCGAGCTGAATGATAGGACAAGAACACTGCTGGAAAAGTTAACCAAACAGGGCTAGGATAAAAGCTATGTCCTCATTATCCACAGTGGAATGTCAAAACATGTTCCTCTAATATTTTTTAAAAATTAGAAATAGAAACTTTAACATACTATTTAGAAATATGGAGGCAAAAACAGAAGCAGCAACTTAAGATGCAAATTATTATATCCAGAAAGTGTGAGTTGCGTGGGGCATGGATTGGGGCAGCAGAGCACCTTTGTGGTTCTTCGTGAATCTTGACTTTTTGAAAGGAGGTTTTTAATTTGTTCATTTTTGTTTTTTAAGAGAGAGAGAGAGCATGTGAGTGGGACAGAAGGGCAGAGGGAGAGAGAGAATAAAATTTAAGCAGTTTCTACACTCTGCACGGAGCCCGACACAGGGCTCGACCCCACCACCCTAGGATAATGAAATCAAGGGTTGGTCGCTTGACTGACTGAGCCACCCAGGTGCTCACTGAAGGGCAAAAAGAAGAGAGTGATTCTTCTGGAAATCTCAGTAAAGAATGACTGAGTCAAAATTGACATCATTCAGCAAAAGTTTATTCTTAAAGTTTTTTTTCCTGTACAAAATAGGAAATTTTAGAACTTTAACTTTGGGGAGAGGGTAAGAAAGGACAATGAATCAAATCTGTCATAGTCTTCAAATAGAAACTGTTCACAAAATGAGTAAGTCCCTTATTAATCAATTGGATTAAATAAATTACACATGAAAATACACTCTTGTGGTCTCGGTGTGTAGGCTTCAAAATACAGGTTTCTGACATGTCCTAAAATATATTTCTGCAATGAGCTTTCCTTTTGGTATTCAGATTTAGCCAGACATTTATCAATATAGCTGCTAAAAATTGAATACAACATTACCACAAGATGGCAGCTTTGAACGTATTTGAAAATGTTGATTATGAACATCAAAATGCCTCCAACTGAAATGAACAGTGAGACATCTGCCATTCCTCTTCTGGTTTAAAAAATGTTCATGTGATCTTTGAAAGCAGAATAAATGCAATTTTTTTCATTTTGTTGGAAAAAAATGGCTTGCGAGGTTAGTAGTTTGCACACGGCTGAAAGTCTCAACCAAATCCTAATGACCAGAATGTGTCTTCTTATTGACTAGAATTCTCCTGTATACATTATCCTCCTTCATCATGATCACTTATCATTAGGCCCTTCCAGGCCACAAAATGAAGAGTGAGTGGCATGTCACCCAAATGGTTTCGCATACAATCGATTAGTATGCCAGCACCAAAGACACTGATCATTTGTGACAAGGGTGAAAGGGCTAGGCAGCTATGGGAATCAGCTCCATTCAGCCACTGAGACTACAAATAATGAAAATCACGGTTAACTCTGTAAATGTACACCTAATGTTTTAAAAAAAATGGTCTAATAGAAGGCTACAAAAAATATTACAACTCATTTTTAACTTACTCTGAAAAAATTCCCATTTATGGAACAGTTACAAGAATACAATAAACGGCCACATACACTGCACCTAAATTTACCGATTGTCAATATTCTGCATGTTTTCCTTGTCACTTTATTTCCATATATACCTATATGTTGTATATATATTTTTTCTTTTTTCTGAACAAATTGAAAGTAGCAGTTATCAGGACCCCTTGTCCTGTATTTCCATGTATCTCTTAAGAATAATGGCATTCTCTTAAATAACCGCAACAAATTGTCAACTGCAACAAGCTGTCAAATTCAGGAAAATTAACATGGTACAGTACAATTTTCTAATATATAGTCCCTATTAAGTTGGTCCGATAGTTCCAATAGAGTCCTCTACAGTGATTTTTTTTAAAAAAAACATAACTGCTTCAACTTTTTCAAGAAGAAATAAAAATAGCATGACATAAAAATGCCAAAAACATAAGAAAGAAAAACATACCACTCGAGTTGGATAAAGCCAATAAAATCCAAAGAGGTGGGTAAAAGAGAAAGATGAGGACTTTCTATGGAATTCTCTTGAAGAAGGAGAAGGAGAAGAAGGAGAAGAAGAGGTAGTCAACATCTGTATGTGACGGGCAACATGAGAGAACCAACCAAGTTTGCACCCAAACAGTCCTGGGTTGGTTTCATGTCTCTTTATTAGCAATATGTCATTGAACAAGTCCAATTGCTTCTAGAAGCCTCAGTTGTCTTGTCGGTAAAAGAAGAGCAGTTCTTACAAAACAGGGGTTTTTAGAACACTAAAAGCGCAGTGCATGGCAAGTACATCTCCTGATGCCTGGAAAGTAGTATGTGCTTAATAAAATTTCACTTCCCTCCCTAGAATCATGAAAACTTCACTTTTTCCAACAACTTCCATAAAAAAAGCCCTGGCCAAAAAAAAAAGGAATTTACACCCGAAACTTAAATCTCGTGATTCACGATGCCATGCTGCACACTGGTTTCCAAATGAACGCTCTCATCCCACTGCCATCGAGGGGCATGTCACAGCTAATTATCTGTCATCGCGCCCTGTTGCATAGGCGGTACCTTGCCTGCTGCTGCTGGGACCTCCGTGCTGTCTGTTGATTCATTTGCATTGCCTCCTGAGTGTCTCTGCTGTGTATGGATCACACAGAATGAAGCCCAGGGGCCAACTGGCAGGCCCATCTGAATTGTGGAACATATCTGAGGCCCCTCCTCATTACTTAGTGAGTAATGTGGGGGATGTTCGCAGGTTCACACACTCTGGCAATGTAAACGGTCATCTGCTGCCTCATCTGCTTTCCTGCGTCTGGGGTGCAGGACCAGATCGGCTGAGGAACTTTGCTAGCACTTATGCAAATAGCTATGGGAGCTCCTGGGTTTGGCAACATTTCCTTTCAGAAGCCTCATTTGTGGCGGCACCGTCTGCCTCTTTTGTGCCTTCACAGCTTTGTGAGGCAACCTCAAAATAGATCTTTCCCCTACTCTTGTTGTATTTATGTCCCTTTGCCACGGAAAAGCTGAAACTCTTCTCAGTACATTTAATACACCCTGTACAGTGGAAACTCCAAAAGAACATCTATTTAAGACAGAATCAGACTACACATACCAAACTAAGGGGAAACGCATTTCCTTAACTGACTCCCCCATTGAGTTTTAAAATACATAAATTGGGGCGCCTGGGTGGCGCAGTCGGTTAGGCGTCCGACTTCAGCCAGGTCACGATCTCGCGGTCCGGGAGTTCGAGCCCCGCATCGGGCTCTGGGCTGATGGCTCAGAGCCTGGAGCCTGTTTCCGATTCTGTGTCTCCCTCTCTCTCTGCCCCTCCCCCGTTCATGCTCTGTTTCTCTCTGTCCCAAAAATAAATAAAAAACGTTGAAAAAATAAATAAATAAAATAAAATAAAATAAAATAAAATACATAAATAAATGCTTAAAGCACGTGTCGACACAAAATCCTAAACTGTTAGGCATACATGTATAATACTATAATTTTGTTCTATTACAAACTTTATGCTTCTAACTATGCTGCATAACAGATACTTAAAAAGTAAAACTAACTTGATTCGAATTTTTTAAATTATCTTCAAATTACTAACTTCCCAAAGCACTGTGGAATCTGCAATAGTGCGTTACTAAGTAACAAGAATGCGGTTTAATTTTGGTATAAATTTTTATTCCATTAATAAATAGTTCAGGTTTCTTCATTTTGCCCCTCTCTTCTCGCTGTCTTATACTGTACTTTATGATATGAGATGCTTCTACAGAAACCAAACTCAAAGTTTTCTTAGAAAAGAAGGAAAAACATAAATCATTAAACATGAGCCCCAAGGGTGGGAAATTTACCTACAAGGGACTGTGAAAGCCACTGCCAGTGTTGCTTAAGACTGACTTCCTCTAGGTGTCAGTATAGTCCCAGAACTTGCAAACTTTAGTGCTAATGGAAAAAGAGCACAGTAAAATAAATATGTTTATGCCAGTCTATACTATTTATACATTTGAAGGATTTTTCTTTTGAAAACTGAGCTAAAATTGCAACCGTGAATGTTCATCTGCAGATGACAGAATGGATTTTGTACTAGAAGGAACAAAATGTGGCAATGATACATTTTTGCAAACACACATTATTTTCCATACCTTTTTTGGCATTGTAAGGCCCTATCATTCATTCTTAGGCATCATAAATTATCTTCTCCTTTCCAGACACATAATGTTTTAGAAACTCACTAAACCTTATCTGAGGTCATTATTGCTATCTATTACAGTAATCGGACTCAATTCAACAAGCCCATCAGCATGGAGTCTTGAATTACATCTTTCTCACCAACAGCACAGATTTGTTTAATGAGACTAACACAGAGTTTAAAACGTAATGCAAGGTGAAGGGGATTAAGAGTACCCTTATCTTGATGAGCATCAAGTAATACGGGGAACTTTTGAATCACTAAGCTCTACCCCAGAAGCTAACATAGCGCTGTGTGGTAACTCTGCTGGAATTAACATAAAAAAATTAAAAAAGTAAATAAAAATATTTTACATTCAAAAAAAGTAATACAGCCACATACAGTGATTCGGAAGAGTATGTATTTGATACGTATCAAAGCATGCTCTCTACGAAAGCTCCCATTCCTTTAGTCAGGTCATTTTTTGTTTCCTCTTCTCTCCAAATTAAGTTTCTCGGTCGGCTGTATCTGTCCTCTGGATGCCTCCCAAGGATCAAACCAGAGAAGTAAGAGTGACATCTCTAAACTTACAGATCTAGTGCATTTCAGAAATCCACTAGAGCTTACCTCTTAATTTTTCTCCAAACTTTATTTGAAAAAACATCAAGTCCTCAGATGATTGGAAAAGCAAAACCATGGCTACTGACGCACATTTCATCTTCAGCCCATTTCTGAGACCACATGACACAGGAAGTCTGCATGTATGATGTATGTGTCCAATTGCAGTGGTATGATTTGTAGCTGCCCCCCTCCCCCCCCCAAAAAATAGCTGAAGATCTGAATCAGGCAGATAATGACACACAAGGCAGTCAGGAAACAAGAAGATGACAGGATCTCTTCCAGAGTTCGCACAACCACGGTCTCCTCCAAACAGCCAGGCACTTCATGTCTTACATCACTAACATTATCTTATCATCTGAGGAGGGAGACAATTACGGAGAAAGCTAGATGGCCTGGGTTACCGAACTATAAGGGTCTGGAAGACATCACTGGAAAATTTAGAAAGGTGGTTCTAATGACATCACAGACAACTCCTTTCATCTACAGCAAAATGTAAAGTGTTCCCTCTCTGATCAAATGTAACAAAAATTTCAAAAAAAAATTTTTTTTTAACATTTATTCATTAGACAGAGAGACAGAGTGTGAGTGGGGGGAAGGGCAGAGAGAGAGGGAGACCCAGAATCTGAAGTAGGCTCCAGGCTCTGAGTTGTCAGCACAGAGCCCGAAGCAGGCCTCAAACTCACGGACCGTGAGATCATGACCTGAACTGAAGGTGGACGTTTAACCCACTGAGTCACCCAGGCGCCCCAGTGACAGAAATTTCAGGAAAAAAATAAAGAAGGAAAAGAGGAGGGGAGGGAGATGGAAGGGAGGAGGAAGAGAAGAGGAAGGAGAAGAGGAAGAAAAAGAGGAAGAAGAGAAGGAAAGAAGGAAGGAAGGAAGGAAGGAAGGAAGGAAGGAAGGAAGGAAGGAAAGAGGGAGGGAGGAAGGGAGGGAGGGAGGGAAGGAAGGAAGGAAGGAAGGAAGGAGGAAGGAAGGAAAGGAAGGGAGAGAGGGAGGAAATAAATGAAAGTGATGGAAGTGACACTGTCTACTAAAGAAATTAATATATATTTATTAATTTGTCTGTTTGAATGGCTGAAAAATTATTACCCTATCCTGGACACCAAATCTTCAGTTATTCAATTTGCTTCCACAGCCCTTTGGCCAACTCTACTGATCATGTCATTCTTATAGCTGAAGGTTAAAGTTCATTTACAAAAGTTCTTCAGAGAATTAAATTGGAACTATGCCCACTTTTTTTGAGGCTTTATTTTGTACTGTGCCAAAACACTTTTAAAAATATTTCTATATTTGCTTAAGTAAAGGATTTTTTCTTATTGAAGAATATTTCGGGAGATCTCTAGAGAAGCTATGTTATAAGTTTAAAATACTGTTTCAGTTTCCTGCTTGCCACTGTAACAAATTACCATAAACTTGACGGTTTACAGTAACACAAATTTATTTTCCTACGCTTCTGGAGGCCAGATGTCCAAAATCAGCTTCACTGGGTTGAAATCAAGGTGTGGGGAGAATTGTGCTCCTTCACAAGGCTTTAGGGGAGAATCCTTTTCCTGGCCTTCCCGAGCTTCTAGAGAATATTATTCCTTGCATTCCTCAGTTTATGGCCCCTTCTTCCGTCTCCAAAGCCAGCAGGGTTCTCTCTGGTTATATGGCCTTCTTCTCTTCTATTTGTCAAATCTTCCACTTGGGATACCTGTGATTGCATTTAAGGACCACCTAGATAACCTAGGATAATGTCACCATCTTGAGACACTTAATTTCATCAAGACTGCGAAACCCATTTTGTCATGTGAGGTAACATTCACAGTTTCCAGGGATTAGGACCTGGATATCTTTGAGGGCCATTTTCCAGCTGACCATAAATACTTTCTTTGTGTGCCCATTTTGAGAAATTGGCTTGCTGGTTACCAATAGAGAAAAATTTAGCCAGTTCCAAATTCTACATTTTTCTTCATTAAACTGCCATGAAAATTTTATCCTTAGCCTCTCTTTCAGCAATGATAGAGGACACTGAATCAAGACTGGAAAATTGACTGAGGATTTCTGCTATATCCTCATAAATCTTCCACGAAGCTTCCTGCTCTCCAATTATTTTCCCTCCTCTCTACCTGGATTCCTCATTTCCTGCTATGTTTCTTTTCTAATACTTCTAGAATACACATTTTGGTTTAACCATATAGCAGAAATGTTCACATTCTTCCTCTTAATCCTAGTTGTTTCTTGGGTTTTTTTTTGTCCCCCTTTTCTTTAAACTTCCATGCAATCAAGATGGCTTTATATATTACAAGTTTCACAAGAAAGGTAAGTCACTTGCCCTTGTAAAAATATATTTCAGACTTAAAAAGTGTCCCAAGGGGCATCGTCATTCCATTGCTCTTTACAGACTACAAACTCTCCAAGGGGTCTCAACCCTTCTACTTTTCATTTCCCTCTCAATGTGGCTAATGCCCACATCCCTATATTTAACCTTAGCCCCTGCCATGAGCTTCAGTTTCATATATGTAGCTGCGGGCTAAAAAATGCTTCATAAAAGTGCTGCCATCTACAAGTCACTTGGAACCTTGGGAGCCATTTTGGATTCCTCCTTTCTCCTTCATCTGCTAGCCAGCCACCAATCATCTTTATAGCTAATCCACACCATATCTGCTCATTTGTCCCCCAAAATAGTTTTCATTGCCCTTTCTTTAATCCTTTTACCACTGCCTAGCTGAATTTTTCCGGAACTTGGATATTTTCATTTAGTGAGACTTTCAGAATGTTAACGAGCCAAATCAGTTACAAACCATAAAGCATTTATTAAATACATAGGTTGAGTAATGCTTTCAGGGCAAGTAACACTGTGCTATTTGTGGGAAAATTATAGGACTTACTGAAAATTGAGACTCTATTATAAGAAATATGTCTAATATTGGAACACAAGTTTAAAACTGCTTCATAACATATTCTTTCAAACCTGGCAGTGTTTACCTGAACCTGAATGCATAATTTTACTTGGAGATGATATTAATCTATGTTTGAGGTTCTTTGTGAATGTGAGTCCGATATGACACCTCCTTCCTAGAACTTCCCTCTGCCCTGCCTCTCCCTCATTGATAGGACCTGAAATTTAACCAACCACTGTTTCCTCCCCCCTCTCACTTCTTCCTCTTCCTACAAAACTGTTCTGCTAAATCTTAACTATGCCCTGCCCCACCTAAAAGAGTCAGTAAAAGTGCGATCTCCTTAGCATGCCTTTTGGTGCCTTCTGCAACCAGTCTGGGACAGCTTTGCAAGCTGTCTCGCCCTCTTCCCATAGGTTAAATTCTAGGACCACCAACCACTGGCTTTTCTCAAAAAAAGCATGTTTTTTCTTGCTTCTGGCTATGGTTCATGCTCTTCTCTCTGCTCCACCTTTTCTGCACCTGACCAGTCTTACTCTGCACCGCAATTTGACCAAGGCTTATCCTTGGCAGTTTCCATGCTAGCAGCCTTGCGATCCTACATATTCTTTGAGAACAGAAACTATGTCTTACTTGTTTTTTGTGACCGGGTACTCCGCAGATTACCTAGCGCAGGGTAGAAGCAAGTAGATACATACTAAACTGAACACAATTGAGCAGAGTGAACTTAAAGGAGCTGCTCGCACATCTCCTAACTTCCACGGGGTGGCACTATTCTATTTTCAACAGAGACAAAAAAAAAAAAAAAAAAAAATCCCAACACCCGGAAGTACAAGGGCCGTGTTCAGTGTATTTGTATAGATCCCGCACGTGTCTGTGCATGTGCAGAGTGGAACTCTCCTCACTGATACCGCTTACATCAAAGCAAAATATGGACCGTCAGTTTTGGTGTCTCCTTTTTGATCTTTACAAACGCAGAGTTTTAAAAAAATATTAAATTACTGGGCAGTTATCATAGCCAATCTACCTAAACAGAAAGGACCTGGTATATTTTTTTCTTTGATAGCGTTAGCCCCCAAAGGTTTTCAGAGTAGTTATGACAGTGAATGGCCACTCTTGCGATAATTCAAGGTATTCCCAACTAGAGAAACAGAATGGAAAGACTGCAGGGGGCTTATGAGCAAAGAGCCTTTGCTGGGTACAACTTTACCTCCCTGACATTCACAGTCTCAAGTACAAACACTGGACAGTAATGCTTAACTTTAAATTCTGATGGGAAACATTAAACATTGCACAACCTATAAGACACTGAAAGTATTGGCACAGCGAAGAAACAGAGGATACGATGATTATGATTTTAGGAAATTAGATAGATGAGGAGATTTACAAAATTCATGCGGCCTTGATGTTCGTTAATTGATAAACTGATACATATTAAACATTTTTTAAGAGTTTGACCGAAAATCTATTTGCAAGCAGGGAGTGCCAAACTGAAAGTGGCAAGGGGCACCCTGCCTGCAGGAACCAGGGTAAAGACCTGAGTGAAGAAAGTACGGAAGCAAAGAAAGGAAATTATTTGATTGGTTACAGCTTAAAGCCTCTTTGGCTGTTAATGATTGGTTGTCCTTAGTGTTTTGATTTCACAACCTTGAGGCGTTTACAGGCTTAGACCAATGTGGGTATCTAGATCACATAGCTCTACTGAGCTACATGAAGCCTCCTTGTTTCTTTAATTTAACAAGTTTAAAGAATCGAAGTGCTTTTTCATCTTGGCAGGTTGCCTAGGCTGGAATCTATTTTAGCCACTTTTTTGATGTGTAACAAGTCATGTAGGCCTCATTTTTATCGGCTATAAAATGGATCTTAAGGAAATCTCTGCCTCATTTGCTTGTTAGGGGGGTTGACTTCAAAATTAGCTACAAGTCTAATGGTAATGGTGGAGCAGGAGTGCTAGAAATACAGGATGTGGCAAAAGCTCTATTTGCCCAAAGCTCTATCCGTTAGTCCCCATAGTCCAAACCTCACCTTTCAGTTCAGAAGGCTGATTCCGGGGCGCCTGGGTGGCTCAGTAGGTTGAGCTTCCAACTCTTGGTTTTGGTCACGTCATGATTTCATGGTTGGGTTCGTGAGTTCAAGCTCCGCATGGGCTCTGCACTGGAAGGGCAGAATCTGCTTGGGATTCTGTCGCTCTCCCTCTCTCCCTCTCTCTAACCCCTCCCCCACTCACACTGTCTCAGTTTCTCTCAAATAATAAAAAAATAAACTTAAAAAAATCTTTAATAAAAAAAATGTTGATCCCACTGATTCTGGATTCAAAAAATAATGTTTAGGATCTTTCAATGGGCTTTAAAAATAAAGCTTATTGTATATTCAGTAATCTCTCCCACCTTCAAGGTGTTCTTTCCCTTTAAGGAGACAAAGCCCTTGGCTTACTCTGTATATTTATTTACCTGGCAAATTCCATCCTACAGATGCTGCCTTAATTTCTGTTCTGGTGCTTCCCCTAGTTGAGTGAAAAAAATGTTTGATAACAATGTCATTGTTACCAATAGTATTTTATTTTGGAGTTCTGCCTTTCTTCAACAGAGATTAGATACTTATTTCTTAAGTATCAGGCAACCATAGAAGGAACAGAAGAAACCCAGTGTCTTTAAAATAGAAACATAGGAAATCATTTTAATACTTTAAAATATTTTAATATTTAATACTAATAGCTACTATTATTTTCAATAATATTTTAATTTTTTATTTTATTTTTTAAAACTTTTTTTTTATGTTTTTTTAAATTTATTTTTGAGAGAGTGCAAACGAGGGAGGGACAGAGAGAGGGGGACAGAGGATCCGAAGCAGGCTCTAGGCTGACAAGCTGACAGCAGTGAGCCCGATGCGGGGCTCAGACTCACCAACCAAAACTTGAAATCGTGACCTGAGCCACAGCTGGATGCTCAACCCAGGTGCCCTTAATTTTGTATTTTTTTATATATAATATCTTTTTATGTCCCATACCCATTATTTGGGTAATGGCTACTGGAAGCATGCAGACTGCCTACCGTTTGCATGATTGGAACACAAAAGCATGGGGAAGTGAACATCTGAGCAATGAATATCTCCCTCAATCAGTAGTTAATTCCTAAAATTCCACAGTTAAGATTCATTCTTTTGACTTAAAACCTTTGACCCCTGGTAAACACATCCAAGGGCAGATGACTCTTGAGGCCTTATCAAATATTTGCATCTAAAGATGAGTGATCTTATCAGATCCCTTCCCCCACTGAGCACACTTTGAAAACACGAAGGTAAAGAAAGCAAAAAGGTTCCAAAACCTGCAGGACAATGGGGAGACTGCGGTACACTAACGCCATGATTTTAAGTATTCCCAGCCACGTTATGAAGTTCATATTTTTAAGATATTTATTGACATCTTACAGATAAAATGAAGCTCAGAGAGGCCATTAAACATCAAGTAGCAGAGCTGGTATTCAGATGAAAATCTGTATCTCTAATATATATATATATTATATATATATAATATCTGTATCTCTCTATATGTATATATGTGTGTGTGTATATATATATATATACACACACATATATATATATACATATATATATATACACACACACATATATATATATACATATATGTATACACACACACACATATATATATAATCTCTAAAGTTCAGACTATAAGACCAAGACAAGACTGACTTTATCAATGTCACAGTCCAGTGTAAGATGTACTGCCTGTCCCATATCATATGGCCAGAAAGCTGCCAGGTTATGGACAGTTCGGAGAAAAGGAACTCTAAACAAGGAACCGTTTGTTAAAATGGCAACCTCAACTTTATAGCTCTTACCCATACGTCTAGATCTTTCTCCCTTGTCCTTCCACACAGGTTAATAAGCTTGATTTCGTATATGTAAGGATCTTCAAGAATATGTTTCAAATTCTAGGCTTTTGGAAGCTGAGTGTTCACAGAAAATATCATAACCAGGAGTTACTTTATGAACTTTTCCCCGCAACCAAACATTATGTCACTTGCTCTCCACCCTTTTCCTCCCCAACTTAAAGCAACTATAATTATAAGAGATCTTGTAAGGGAACCTAATATGATACTACACTGCCTTCCTTCACAAAATTAAATATAGAAGTTGAAACTGACTGCTGTTAAGATTCTTTCCCCAAGTTCACCACTGTGAACCCAGCTTGACAGAACTAATGGCATTTTCCAAAAGTGATGGTGCTATCCTGGAGTTTTCGACATTTCTGTCACTGTCTTGTTTTCCAGGAGGTAAACACATTTCTACCAGCAAAGGAACAAAAGTGAATTCATCCAAACCTTTGTAAGCAAATAATATTTGTTAGTTCAATGGTAGATCAGATCCCACGTATCACCTTTAAAAACCAACCACTTGGTTGAAATTCAGCGATACAAGAGGCATGTTCAGGAATCACGATCCATGATGCAATTTTCCTATTTGTGTACGAACGTGGCTTTCTTATATGCTTTCTCCAGTTGACTAATCAAAGTAACTGCAAAAAAGCTTTTTCAGTTAAAGAATTTGTAAGATGTGGCAAAGGTTTCATTTATTTGTTCACTGGTTCGTTCAGCAAGTAATGAATTACAAGCCCACTGGGCAAAGAGCACTAAGTTTACAAATATGTGCAAGGCATGGGTTTTGGGCCCCAAGAAATTTACAGCTTAGGATATCTACGTATGAAAAACAACCATGCAAAGTAGCTTAGGATATGCAAGTAAGTACCAAAATAACCTTGCAGGTGCTATAGTCCCACAATCTATGTTAGGGTCAGGAGGTCACTCAAAGGAAAGGGTGCTTCAGGAAGCATTTGAACTTGCAAAGGGCAGCTGCTGTCCCATCTCAGCTGACTGTCGTAGTCATCCTACAGGTGTGAGACTATCAGGTCTCACTATTTTTCAAAAGAAAATCCAGAATGCTTATCTTATGAGGAAATCTCCCAATATTTAATTGGTATTGCCTACATATTAAAAAAAAGAAAACTATACAAGTTAAAAAAGTACATATATACACAAAACACAAAAGAAAAAAAAATCAGCTTGCCAATTCTATTCATATAGTTTTCAAAAGAGCAGGGAACCACATCTGATCAGCATGGCCTGGAAAGGCTATATATGCAAAAGGCAGTATTTTAGTTGTGTCTTGAAAAGGAAATAAACGTTTCAAAAGAGAATAGGGAAAATAAGTATTCAAATGGAAGCGAATGCTTGAAGAATGAGAAGTCAGCTGGAAAATGCTTTTAAGAAGCAGATAGGCAGGGGTTTTATCAGAATTCTTTATGTCACAGTGATGTATTGATCTTTGAAAAGTAGATGATGATAGGGCCCCTGGGTGGCTCGGTCGGTTAAGCGTCCAACTTCGTCTCAGGTCATGATCTCATGGTTCCTGGGTTGGAGCCCCACATCGGGCTCTGTGCTGACAGCTGGGAGCCTGGAGCCCGCTTCCGATTCTGTGTCTCCCTCTCTCTCTGCCCCTCCCCCACTCATGCTCTGTCTGTCAAAAAAATAAATGTTTAAAAAAATTTTTTTAAAGTAGATGATGATGATAATATAGTAGCATCTAAGATCTAAACCGTTTTGAAAGAGGTGTTTTTTTCTTACTGTTACAAAATGAAATATGTTAAAGTTAGAAAGTACAGACAAGCCAAGATAGGAAAATGATGTCTTCCATATTGTATCACCTAAATATGACTATTAACATTGTGTTAAATAAAATAATAGTAGGTAGCATTTTCTGTATATTTGCTGTACTGTAAGCACTGTACTGAGCACTCTTTAAGTCCTCACTCATTTTCTATGAAAATATAGATGTTAAGCCAAGACTGATCATATGTATACTGTTTTCTAAGTCATTTATACACAAAAATATTATGAATATTGTTCTATGTCATCTTCTACAGTGTCATCTTTAGTCCTGCTTACTATTCTATTGTATAAATAAATAAATCTGTGATTATTTATTGAATCAGTTCTCAATTGATGGGCATTTAAGATATTTGTAGTTTTTTTTTTTTTTCCTCTATCAAGTATCAGCTTGATGAATTTGATCAAAAGAGGGCATCCAGGGGCGCCTGGGTGGCGCAGTCGGTTAAGCGTCCGACTTCAGCCAGGTCACGATCTCGCGGTCCGTGAGTTCGAGCCCCGAGTCAGGCTCTGGGCTGATGGCTCGGAGCCTCGAGCCTGTTTCCGATCCTGTGTCTCCCTCTCTCTCTGCCCCTCCCCCGTTCATGCTCTGTCTCTCTCTGTCCCAAAAATAAATAAAAACGTTGAAAAAAAAAATTTAATAAAAAAAATAAAAAAATAAAAAAAAAAAGAGGGCATCCAATTTAAATGGCTAGAACAACATTAGGTGGGTTATTAAAGCTTACACAATCGGTTAAAATCTACCATTCAGCTGTGGTTCAATCAGAGCTAAGGCTCCATTCCTCTGAGACGCTTTTGGCCCTGCTTTTCTCCAAGGGTCTGCTTAGTCCTCTGGCTGGCAAAGAGATAAGATCAGCAGTTCTGGGCCTCGCATCAAAACACAGCAACAACCAGAACGGAAACCAGCTCTTCGAGTGCCCCAGCAAGTGCTCTATCATGTCTCATATACCCATTTGTGAACCATTTCCTGTGGTGGGTCAGAAGTCATCAATACTTTAGTAGAGACCAGTGTTTCTGAATTAATGCCTGGAAATAAAAAGTGGATTTATCCTAAAACCCACAAGGCTCAACTTCAGGACTGGAATAGGAAAATATCAGCCCTGAAGCAATAGGGCTGAGGTGGATGACAGAGTGCAAATAAAAAAAAAAAAAAAATTGTTGAGGAGAAAAGAAATTAGATGAGCAACCAGTTGTGTGTACTACAATAAATAGCAACACAACAAACACCTTTAGGAAAGGAAAGGTAGAGAGGTGGAAAGGTGGTTGTATATAAAAATCATGTCCTTAGAATTCATTCCGAGAAGAGGAATTGCTAGAGCAAAGAAGATATTTGTGAATGTGGGTTTTATTTGTTTTTGTTTTTTATGCAATGCCAAGTGGCTAATGAGAATTGCAAAACCAATGTATAGTCCTTCCGAGAGTGTCTGAGTTCCAGAAAGGGTATATTTGGCTGGTACAAAAATGGCTGACACTTGGATAGATTAGATACTTAGACTAGACTAAAGTATAGACATCCTTTTCTTTTTGAATTTTTTATTATGTTTACTTATTTTGAGAGAGAGAGAGACAGAGAGACAGAGAGAGAGATCAGGGGAGGGGAGAGAGAGAGATAGACACAGAATCCAAAGCAGGCTCCAGGCTCACAGCTGTAAGCACAGAGCCTGAAGTGGGACTCGAACTCACAAAATATGAAATCATGACCTGAGCCGAAGTCAGACACTTAACTGACTGAGCCACACAGTCACCCCTGAACTATGGACATCCTTAAATGCAAAAATGAGGAATTCGGGCTTTTTTTTTTTTTCAACGTTTATTTATTTTTAGGACAGAGAGAGACAGAGCATGAATGGGGGAGGGGCAGAGAGAGAGGGAGACACAGAATCGGAAACAGGCTCCAGGCTCTGAGCCATCAGCCCAGAGCCTGACGCGGGGCTCGAACTCACGGACCGCAAGATCATGACCTGGCTGAAGTCGGACGCTTAACCGACTGCGCCACCCAGGCGCCCCTTGTTTTTGTTTTTTATGCAATGCCAAGTGGCTAATGAGAATTGCAAAACCAATGTATAGTCCTTCCGAGAGTGTCTGAGTTCCAGAAAGGGTATATTTGGCTGGTACAAAAATGGCTGACACTTGGGTAGATTAGATACTTAGACTAGACTAAAGTATAGACATCCTTTTCTTTTTGAATTTTTTATTACGTTTACTTATTTTGAGAGAGAGAGAGACAGAGAGACAGAGAGAGAGATCAGGGGAGGGGAGAGAGAGAGATAGACACAGAATCCAAAGCAGGCTCCAGGCTCACAGCTGTAAGCACAGAGCCTGAAGTGGGACTCGAACTCACAAAATATGAAATCATGACCTGAGCCGAAGTCAGACACTTAACTGACTGAGCCACACAGTCACCCCTGAACTATGGACATCCTTAAATGCAAAAATGAGGAATTCGGGCTTTTTTTTTTTTTTTTTTGCATGCTTTTTCTTAAAAGGATGTTGAAAGACCTTAGAGTCAAGGACAAATGCACAGTAATGTTAGGTAGTTAATTAATGTAGCAGAATGAGAAGACAAGCTACAAACTGGGAGAAAATACTGGCAAAAGACACATCTGACAAAGAACTGTTATCCAAAATATACAAAAGACTCTTAAAACAACAATAAGAAAACAAGCAACCTGATTGGAAAATGAGCAAAAGGACCTAAAGAAGATTATAGATGTCAAGTAAGCACATGAAAAATTGTGCCATGTCATTAGGGAACTGAAAATTAAAACAAGATACCACCACATACCTATTAGAATGACCAAATCCAAAGCACTGACGACATCAAATGCTAAGAAGGATGTGGAGCAACAGGAACTCACATTTATTGCTGATAGGAATACAAAATAGTACAGCCATTTTGGAAGATGATCTGGCAGTTTCTTACAAGACTAAATATACTCTTAGCATACAATCCAGCAACCGTGCTCCCTGGCACTTACACATATGAATCTGCACACAGATGTTTATATCAGCTTTATTTACAAATGCCACAATTTAGGAGCAATCAGGGTATCTTTCAGTAAGTGAGCGGGTTAACAAACCATGAAATACTATTCAGTGCCAAAAAGAAATAAGATTTAAAGACAAGGAAGAAACTTAAATGCATGTTACTACGTGAAAGAAACCAATCTAAAAAGGCCATAGACTGTATGAATCCAACGATATGACGTTCTAGAAAAGGCAAAACTATGGAGACAATAAAAAGATTAATGGCGGCCAGGAGTTTTGGAAGTAGGGAGGAATGACTAGGCAGAGCTCAGAGGATTTTTTGATCAGTGAAATTACTATGTATGATGATATAATGGTGGATACAGGTCATTATATGTTTGTCAGAACCCATAGACAGTGAGTAGTATAATACCAAGAATGAACCCTAACCTAAACCATGGACTCTGGATGATAATGACGTGTCAAGGTAGACTCAGTTGTAACAAATGTACCACTAGTGGTTTGACAAGGGGAGAAGTTACAGATAGTGGTGACAGGGGGTGTATGGGAACTCTCTCCACTTTCTGCTCAGTTTTGCTATGAATTTAAAACTTCTCTAAAAACTAAAGTATTGTATACACACGTACACACATGACAGAGAATGGCACATGCTTTTGAAAATGAAACACGCCATACTTTTGAGGAAGAACTGAAAAGTCAATGAAGCTGGTGGAGAGAGACAGGTAGAAAGCTGTTGTAATTGTCCAGGCAAGAAGTCATAAAATTCTGAAGTGGACGGTAAACAATGAGCTTTGACACCTGACTGCATGCTAACCCATTTGGGGTAGGTTCCTACCAAATGTTCACAGGCTTTGAGGAAAACTGGATCTAATTCCATAATTCTCAGTTGTTGAAAAGTCACCTGGAGCTAACCTTTGTCTACCTTCTCTTCCTCATAGCCTGTAAGGTCTCATGTATATTTTTACTCAAGCACACCGAATTATTCATCATTCTCAAACAATAGCATATTCTCTCCTGCCTCTGTATCTTGCACAATCTACTCCCTGAGAATGAAGTAGCCTGCCCTAACAGAGTGAGGTTAAGATATCTGCCATTTATTGCTTGTGTGGCCTTGGACAAGTTAATTCTTTTTTGAATCTCACTTTCTTTATCCATGAAACTGAGGTAAGAAAATAAAAATTATGTACCTCGCCGGATTGTCAAGGTAATTGATTAATATAACACAATATGCCAAACAGAGTGCCGGGAACATACTCAATGTAGAATACTTTTTATCTTCTCCCTTTGCAGTAACCACTCAGCGTGTGCACGCACACACACACACACACACACACACACACACGGGCTGACTCCAACAACCTCTCTCTCCAGCTTCATTAAAAAGCTTGCTCTCATGTAAAGACCTGATAAAGTGATTTACTGGGTTACATAAGCTTTAAGCCACAAAAAAAAAAAAAAAAAAAAAAACAACTCTATAATAGTGAAATTTAAGCATCAGGTGATGACTGCAAAAGATATTCTCGTAGACGGGAGATCTTTTCCAGTGTTCCTTAAATGCTTTCCGCTCCTCACTGATCACCTCCTCCCAAAGTCACTCCAACAGCAAATTCTTCCTTAACACCATCCAGCTTTCAAGCTCTCCTCTCTCTAAGCTCTCACAGCCTAGTAGGCATGGCAGAAATCAAATAGCATTGCTACTGTTTGCATTATTTCTTTCCTACCAGCTTGCAAGCTGCTTGAAGGAAAGGTTTTGGTTTTCTAAATTGGCAACTCGGGCCTTGTGGGGAAAGTAGAAACCCACATTATCAACATTTATTGCATAAATGATTAAAAAAACTATTGAGAGCAAAGCAGTGGTCATTTTGCTAATTTAGCACAAGGGATTTCAACCTTTTTTTCTCTGTAGGCCCTAACTGTGAACATAAACATTCAGGGACTCTCATGGAATTGTCCTGGATACTTTCTGAACGGTTTCCTGGCTTCTTTCTCAAGATGAGACACGATGCTCTTTCTTTCCCCATCCATATTATACCCCAGCTTTGAACTTCAAACTTGAGAGTGAGAAGGGGGTGCTGCTTATGGGAGTACTGGGTGAAACCTAAGTTTCTCTTTTATCGATCTTCATTTTAGATATTTCATTTCGTATTTTTCTTTTGCATAGATTTTTCTTTTATATATTTATTTTGTTTTACCTTTTTATTGCATTTCTGTACATTTTGTTTTATTATTTCTGAAGCTCTCTGTCAGGGTCAAGTGTCTCTCAGAGATTACAACTTTGTTATAAAGAATCAAATGGATTATATGGTGAGCTAAGAATGGCTCCCAAAGATGTGTCTGTATACTTATCACAACAATATGTGAATGCTGCCTTATTTGGAAAAAAAAGGGTTTTACATGAGGAGCCTGAGTGGCTGAGTCAGTTAAGTGTTCAACTCTTGATTTCGGCTCAGGTCATGATCTCACAGTTCACGGGGTTCAGCCCTGCATTGGGCTCTGCCAGTGCAGAGCCTGCTTGGGATTCTCTTTCCTTCTCTCTCTGCCTCTCCCCCGCTTGCTCTGTCTCTGTCTCTCTCTGTCTCTCAAAATAAATAAATAAACTTTAAAAACAAAAAAGAAAGGAGGAGGCAGAAGGAGATTGGACACACACAGAAGAGAAGGCGAACCGAAGATGGAGACAGAAATTGGAGTGATGTGGGATGACTTAGGCCACCAGAAGATGGAAGAGGGAATGGAAGGGATTCTTCCTCAGAGCCCTCAGAGGGAGCATGGCCCAGCTGACACCTTATTTCTGACTTCCGGTCTCCTTAAGTGTGAGAACATACGCTTCTTTTGTTTTGAGCCACCAAGATTGCAGTAATTTGTTACAGCAGCTACAGGAAACTAGCATAAATAGGAATGCAACCGAAGCAGCCACGCCATCGGTGATCTGGGCAGCTTCAGAAATTGTTCATTCCCCTCTATTTCTCTTATCCAAATGCCCTGCTTTCTCTATATCCTGATCTCCTCTTTTTCTTGATGGAGTTTTTTCACCTCTGTCTCAGTTTCCCCTTGCTCTGACCTTGTGGCACCTCACAATTTTAGCTTTTCATTACTTCTCACATAATTGATTCCACATCATGGAATCACTCTTCTCATCCTTTCCATGTCAATGCCTGTCCCCGGCTGCCGAATAATTTCCTTCTTTTCCACTTTAAATCCTAAAAGGGTGAACAGAGTTGGCCCAGCATACCATAGGTTACTTTGGGTTTGTTTCTCTTGGGTCAGATCTCAGCTGTAGCCTGGGTCTCATGGTACCAACATGGCTGCCTCCGGCCGGCCCTTCAGTAAGGATCCCATGAATGTACAATTACCCTTAAATATGGCTGTAGGTGTGACCCTCTCTGGAACAGACAACCTACCATATTTCTTATGTCCAGAAAGTTACAAGCATGCTGAGGGAAGTATAATCCAGCCACCATCATGAGCACTCTAATGACCCTTCCCTTACTATTGGGAAGGCCAAAGGGGAATTTTGTATCCTCGTACTATCACAACGAAGTCCATTTTCCTAGACCTTTGCACAAGAATTTTGCATGTGCTTCACTGTAGTAGTTTTAACAATAAAATAACATTGCTTTGGCAAACCAGTTCTGAGTAGCTTTGAGCATCCTTAAAAAGTAAATGGAAATGTCCATCTGGTCAGTTTACAACAGACTCAAGTGGGATACCTCAAAGTCTCCTAGTTACTGTGAAAAACAGAATGACTAAATATCTATTACCAGCTGCATCTTTAAACACAGCTTTACATCCTTATGCTTTCGTGAGGTCATTTGATTAGACTGAACAAGCAGCAAAACTATCTGGGTCAGGACAGGATAAGAGGTTCTAAGGATTCTTCTTTTCTCAAGATATCCCAAGTAAAATTGCACTCAGGATGCAGGAAGTTACAAAAATACTTTTGGGGGATTTCCTGAAGGCAGTTATTGAGAGCCAATTTTAATTTAAAAAGCAGAGCCCTTGGCAAGGAGGACAGGAACAACAGGATATAATGCTATACACAAAAGCTCGTACACATTCAATAGCACTAAAAATGGGTGATGGGACAAAGATCATTGTTCTTCCTTTCCAGTTCCATCTGCTTACACTGAGAAGACAATTTGAAATGCTTTACATACGATACCTGTAGGCATCAGAGACAATGAAACAAGGATGGAAAATTTAAGATTATTTAAAATTTAATTGCCCCAATATTTTGATCCTATTTCCAAACTTGCACATTTAATCATTGGTTTTTAAAATATTTAAACACATCTTTCCCTAGGCCATTTCATTTATTTCATTTATTGCTATTTAACTTTTATTTTTCTGTAAGAGAGTGCCAGCAGGGGAGAAGAGCAGAGGGAGAGAGAGAAAGAAAGACAGAGACAGAGACAGAGAGACAGAGAGACAGAGAGAGAGGAGGGGGGGAGAATTTTATGCAGGGTCCACATTCAATGTGGAGCCCCACATGGGGCTCAATCCCATGCCCCTGGGATCACGATCTGAGCCAGAATCAAGAGTCAGACACTCAACTGACTAAGCCACCCAGGTGTGCTTCTATTTAACTTTTTAATAAATAAATCATGCATCAAAAAAGCAAGCACCGTGGTGAATTATTTTTAATCTATCAATTTAATAATGAACAATCAGGGGCACCTGGGTGGCTCAGTCAGTGAAGTGTCTGAGTCTTGATTTTGGTTCAGGTCATGATCTCACAGTTTCATGAGTTCAAGTCCCACATGGGGTCCCACATCACCCCTCTGTGCTGTCAGGTGTGGAGCCAGATTGGGATTTTCTCTCCCCTCTCTCGCTCTCTGCTCCTCCCCCACTCACACTGTTTCTCTATCTCTCTCTCTTTCTCTCAAAATAAATAATAAACATTATAAAATGAATTAATAATCAAGAAGTATATACAATCATAATTTTGATGAAATATTAATGGTTTATTTTTTTAAAAAAATTAGCTTTTCCCTTATATATTTATTCTGCTAAACTAAGTCCATTCAAATCGCCTTTTCAGAGTGTGCATGTGGGTGTGAGCTACTCTGCATGTGCATTAACCTTTACATCAGTGATCTGGTATGAGATTGAACTTTGACTTGACTTAAGCACGTCTGTGGCTCTACGGGTAGAGACGAGCTCTGAGCAGCCCTAGAACTTTAGAATCACAGCAGCTGATCTGACCTCCCAGTCTCCTCATCAATGGAATGAAATCAGCTACTCACCTCCCAAGAAGCTCTCTTGTAGACATCTTGGCACCTCCAAGGTTAAGAACTGGAGACCCCCTAGAAGTCCCATTAGGGCTTTCCATCTCACTTCTGTTTTCCCATCTGAATAAACGAGTCCTACCAGGTGATTGTCCCAGCAAGGATCTCATTTTGAAGGTGGGCTTTCGTCGACAGGTGTCCCGTTATGACTCAGGCAGAGTCTTGTATTTGCAGCCTAGGTCGGCACCTCTGTGGTTACACTCATTCAGGTGGCCGAGCCCCTGGAAGTGATGGGTCATTGAGCAACATGCTACAGAGTATTTGTACGTGGTTAAAATAAGCAAATGCGTCGTTTTACTCTAAATGACTGGCAGCCTCACGATAGGTGTGTGGTAGCAGACATTAAAGGTTTGAAAAACTGATAGGGAGAAAAATTCAAAGTTAAGAAAATTCTATACATGCATAGGCTATATTGGTTCCCTGAGCATAAGATTCCTGTTGCAGAATTTTATGTCATCAGAGAACACAAGTACTAAATCTGAACACAGTTGGCAAATGACTTCAACCCAATAAACACAGAGTAATGCACACGGGGACGTGGGCTGAAAGTGTGGCGGCACCTGTGAGAGTAACTGAGAAATTACAGAAGGGAGAGTTGTCCTTTGTCCATAAGGACACTGAAAATGGATCGATCTTAGAAAACGGTTTTTTTCTCAGCCCCAAGGTTGGGCCCCAAATCCACTGCCCAATGAAGCCTAGTTCACCTGCTTAGGTTTAGTAAAATGAAGCCCCATCACCCTATTTAGAGCCGTGACATAATGTCAATGCAGAAAATGTGTGGTAATTTAGGGTGATAGCAACTTTTGAGTCTAAAGATACAAAGCCTCTTCGGTTGAGTTCATTTTAAGCCACAGGGCTTGACTGCATTTGAACGGAAGGTGTGGCCAGGCTAAATTAGTTTGATAATGCTGATAATGTAAATACTAGAAATGGTTTTATATTATTATTATTATTTTCATTTTATTTTTATTGTTATTGTTATTTTTATTGGGATTAAATGTATTAGCCTCCATTAACGAGCTCATTTTTTTTAAAATTTTTTTTTCAATGTTTATTTATTTTTGGGACAGAGAGAGACAGAGCATGAACGGGGGAGGGGCAGAGAGAGAGGGAGACACAGAATCGGAAACAGGCTCCAGGCTCCGAGCCATCAGCCCAGAGCCTGACGTGGGGCTCGAACTCCCGGACCGCGAGATCGTGACCTGGCTGAAGTCGGACGCCTAACCGACTGCGCCACCCTAGGCGCCCCAACAAGCTCATTTTTAAAGTGAATCTGGCCTCTCTTCCCCTTACAGATCCTTTAAGAGTCTTAACCATGTGGTTACACGTGGGTAAGCAGCACCTGTTGCTCATTTTTACACGATTTTTTTTAAGTTTATTTATTTATTTTGAAAGAGAAAGAGAGCATGAGCAGGGGAGGGGCAGAGAGACAGAGGGAGAGAATCCCAAGCAGGCTCTGTGCCGTCTGCACAGAGCCCAGTGCAGAGCTTGAACTCATATCATTTTTATATCTTCTTAATGGGGCTTTTCCAGCTCTTAACAATAGAATGAGATCATCTCATGTGTAGCTTCAGTCTTCCGTAGGACGCTCTAACAAAGAGTGTTCTTGAACTACTTGTTTCATTTAAAAGACTGTAGCTTTGTGGTGTCTGGGTGGCTCGGTTGGTTGAGCTTCCGACTCTTGATTTTGACTCAGATTATGATCTCAGTCGCGGGATCCAGTTCCAAATTGGGCTCCATGCTAAGCATGGAGTCGGCTTAAGATTCTCTCTCCTTCTCTCTCTGCCCCTCTGCCCAGCTAGCACTCTTTCTCTCTCTCTCTCTCAAAATAAATCAACATTAACCAACAAAACAAAACAAGAACAAAAACCACACACACACACACACACACACACACAAACAAACAACAACAACAAAAAGATGGCAGCTCTCCCTAATGTTCAGGTATGGGCTGAATGAGGAATGTCACAGACCAATTTTGGGATAATGCCATTGTCTTGTCAGGGAGTAGATTTGTGGTTCATCTTCTCACAAAGCCTGTAAAGAAAGAGAACGCTTTTATTTCAGGACTGCCATAGGTCTTTTTAAAATTATTGGGGCGCCTGGGTGGCTGAGTCTGTTAAGCATCTGACTTCGGCTCAGGTCATGATCTTGCGGTTTGTGGGTTCGAGCCCCGCGTCGCCTCTGTGCTGACAGCTCGGAGCCTGGAGCCTGCTTCGGATTCGGTGTCTCCCTCTCTCTCTGCCCCTCCCCCACTCACACTCTGTCTCTGTCTCTGAAAAATGAATAAATCACAGGAAGAATTTTCCCAACCAAGCCCTAATTGCTGGAAAGCTGTGCTCCCCCAGGCCACTGCCCTCTCTCTGGCCACCCTGGCATCACACAGGCCTGGATGAGGAAAGATTGTGTGCCACATGATCATTGCTGGCATTGCAATGTTTCCTCCAACTGTGGTCCACAGAAACCTGCATCAGAATCACTCGGGGGCTGCTTGCTAAAAATATAAGGTACTGGCTCTCAACCCCATCCTACTGAATCAGGCTTTGCGAGTGCTTCCCAGGAATCTGCTTTTTGCAAGGCTCCCAAGTGAATCTTTCAAGCATTCATTTGAGAACCGGTAGAGGAAACGTAGAATGGTAATATTACAGTCCAGAGATACACTCATTATCTGGACATGCTGTCTAGTGGTCCTCAGAAGACAAACTTGGTCTGAAAATGAATTTAAACAGAGAGGGTTTTCTATTTCTGTCTGTGGGTTTAGAAACTCTCTACTTCAATGAAACCCAGGTCTTCACGGTAGATTTAGATCCAGCTGACTGAATACTGGCCCATCTGAGTTTTAGGATTTCAACGCTCCTATTTAAAATTGACGTCAACTCGACTGCAGCAGAAATCTATGTCCAACTATGATATTAAATCTGTTGTGTAACAGTATGGCCAATCGGAACATCTGGGAACCAAGCTTTATTACAAGTTAGGTTTTAAGTTTGTTGCCATTGGCATCAAGGAACTAGTTTTATGCTGGTCTAAGAGGCTATGAGAAAAATGTGAGTAGAAAGGATGCTTTAGTGGTGATGCATGATTATGTGCATGTTTTATAGCCCTCAGTACAATGACTTGATTATTTGTGGGGACTTATACTACCTTCGCTTAGCAACCATTTTTCTTATGTGGTCATTTTCATGTTAACATGCAGCTGGTTAAATATTTCTTTAACTACCAGTAAAAAATAAACACTTGATACAGTGAGATTATAGCCTGGATAAATTGAAGAGAGAGCAGGAAGGAATGAGAAAGAAAATGAATCGACTAGACCTCTCATTTGGCACTTGGCTGAGGATTCTGGTTCCCACCCCTTGCAAATGTCGCTGAGGGAGACGGAAAGAACACTGGACTACAGGACAAGACAGCAGTCTGTTAATGCTACTCTGTTACTACTCGTGTGATTAGATAGATATTTTAAATTTCTCACTTACCATTTCCTTTTCTATAGCATAAAGGGATTAAACTGAAGTACCACCAAAGATTTCTTTAATTTCTAACATTCTAATACTAAATATAGCAAATGTTATCCTACTTAATAGAAGAGTAAAATATATCATAAGAATGAATTAATTTAATTTTAATTTATTTGCAACCATGTGGAAGAGTGGTTTGAAACATTTTGTGGATGGGCAGCTCTTTGGTTAAAGATAACACTATGAATCACATGGGATAGTATTTTTATTTGGGCTACATATTGATTAAAAACAATATCAAATTCTACTAGAAATCCAGGAATACGCTTTTTTTTATTGATGAATTTTCATTTTATTAATTTTTATTTTAGCAATCATAACAGCATCTATATACTCTCAAAAAATAGCATCTGTGGACACAAAATAGAACTGATTGAATTTAAAGCAATTCTTAGTTTATATAAAGATTCTTGGACCCTTTACAATAACTCCAAAAAGAACTCCAAAAATATTTGGTAAACTACTGAAATAGAGTCCGAAGAGATAAACCTGAACATCCCTAAATAGAAGCTAGATCTTACGCACCTAAAGAGATAACAAAAAGTGTTAGGACAGAAAAGCTAGGCACACAGAGCCAGGGAAAGAGCATTCCAGAGAGTACAGCCTGTCAAAGCCTGAAAGGTAAAGCATGCTGTTCTTGGCGGTGGGTACAGTGGGTAGCAGGGCTCCAGAGAGGTGAGATGTGTGCCAGTGTTTCTTCCTACTTATCATAAAGAGTGCGGATTGAGGCTAAGCACAAGGAAAGAGCAATGAAACATTTTAAGCAAGGTAGGGACATAATGCAGCTACATTTTGAGAAAAATCCCTTCTGCTGTTACTAAGCATTGGATTGGAATGGGGAGAGAAAAAATAAAAGACGAGTAAAGAGACTTGTGCGGTGGTCCAAGTACAAGATGAAGATGGACTGGAATAAAGACAAAGATTGTAGACAGAAAGAGACGGAAGAAATGGAAGAATGTGAGAACATTGAGAATTACCGAGACGGCGATGGATTGAATCCTTGGGGCAAGGGAAATTGGGCAACTGGAAATTACTCCTAGTTTTCTGGGTTGTGTAACTGTGTAGCTAGCTGATCATTCTTCTGAGATATGGGAGATGGTGAATGAGGAGATAAGTGGGATGGGGGAAAAGATATGAATTACACTGACAGTTTTCTAAGAAACCGTCTATGCAATTTGTTACTTGGGAAATAAGAGAATAAGTAGGGAACACTAGATGCTAAAGGATAATTGAACTGACTCCCATATCTTTTTTTTTTTTTTTTCTTTTCAGGTTGCAAGCATTCAAAAAGATCTGTTCACGTTTCTATTAACTTGGACATGTGAGTCTTTAGTGAAACCCTCTTCCCATGGTTTGTTAACAGAACCTTCAACCTTCACTGTCCATACTGGCCCGATTCTTGTCCTTCCGCTTGGAGTCTGTGTTCCCAGTGGGAACTTGTGTTTTGCTTAGCTGTCAGCCCTAGGCCCTGAGGCAGCATGCTGGAATGTGGAGTGACAAGAGGCTGCCTATTAACTAGTCATGACAATATCCACCCACCCTGTGACTTCATTTCTGCTTTAATAGAAGGAATGGTGGGTGGATATGGCTCTAGGGCTGTCTGCTTAAGAGTTGTGAGACTGAATTATTATTCTCAACCTAGCATATTCTAGAAAATGTGAGAAGTAATATCTTCTATATTTGTATTATGAAAAATATTCAAAATGCAGCAAAATTATAAAAATTTACAGTGAACACCTATATATCCACCACCTAGATTCCATCAGTAATATTTTAGCAGAGGTGCTTTATAATAGATCTATTTATCCATCTGTTTCTCCACTCATTAATTCACCTTAATTTTGGATGCATTTCAAAGTAAACTGTGGATAGTACACTTCCCACGGTGCGTACTTCATCATGCATATCAGTAAATAGGATTAATATATGTGTTTTTTCATTTGTGAAAAATAATTATATATGTGATGTGCAATTCTTAAGTGTACGTTCACTGAATTTTGACAAACCTATGCGTCTGTGTACCGCAAAACCTGTTAAAATACATACTATTATCATCATCCCAGAAATATTTCTCATATTCCTTTTCATGTAATCTTCTACTTACCCAGAATCAATCAATACCCTTATGTCTTCCATTCTAAAACTTAACGGAAATGAATTTATATAGTAGATACTCTTTTGTGTTTTTCTTTAAGTCAGCTAAGTGTTTTTGAAATTTATCCCTGTTATTGTGTATATCAGTATTTCATTCCTTTTTATTGATGAGCAGTATTCCACTATATGGATATACCGTAATTTGTGTACCCATTCTCGTAACAATGGTTACCTGAGCTGTTCCAGTTTTTGCTATTATGAGTAAATTGTTATGAATATTCTTTTTTCAATATATATTTATTTTGGGGAGAGCCCGAGTGGGGGAGGTGCAGAGAGAGGAGATCAAAGGATCTGAAGCGGGCTCCATGCTGACAGGCTGACAGCAGTAAGCTGAATGTGGGGCTCGAACTCACAAACTGAGAGATCATGACCTGAGCCGAAGTTGGACACTGAACCAACTGAGAGCCACCCAGGTGCCCCGCTATGAACATTCTTTTTTTTTTTAATTTTTTTTTCAACGTTTATTTATTTTTGGGACAAAGAGAGACAGAGCTTGAACGGGGGAGGGGCAGAGAGAGAGGGAGACACAGAATCGGAAACAGGCTCCAGGCTCCGAGCTGTCAGCCCAGAGCCTGACGCGGGGCTCGAACTCACAGACCGCGAGATCGTGACCTGGCTGAAGTCGGACGCTTAACCGACTGCGCCACCCAGGCGCCCCTATGAACATTCTTAAACAAGTCTTTTGGGGAAATATATTGTTATTCTCTTGTGTACATACCTAAGATTAGAATTGCAGGGTCATCACCTAGGTGCATGTTTAGATTTATTAGTAACTTCCAGAAATTTTCCAAATGTACAATTTTATATTCCAAACAGTGAGAGTGCCAGTTGCTCCACACTCTTACCAGTATTTGGTTTATCGGATTCAAAAATTCTAGGGGCACTTGGGTGGCTCAGTCGGTTAAGCGTCGACTCTTGACTTCAGCTCAGGTCATGATCTCATGGTTGGTAAGTTCGAGCCCTGCATCGCGCTCTGAGCTGACAGTGTTGAGACTGCTTGGGATTCTCTCTCCTTCTCTCTCTGCCCCTCCTCTTCTTGCACTCTAGCTCTCAAAATAAATACATAAACTTAACAACATAGCTTTAAGAAAAAATCTAGACTTACAAAAAAATCACTTACCAGTGAATATATAATGGTATTTCGTTGTAGTTTAAGTTTTGAATTTCCCTG
Organism: Prionailurus bengalensis; assembly: GCF_016509475.1. Lineage (NCBI taxonomy): Eukaryota > Metazoa > Chordata > Mammalia > Carnivora > Felidae > Prionailurus > Prionailurus bengalensis. The sequence goes on from NC_057359.1 coordinate 38,106,948, forward strand.
AGGACTACTGATGCTGATTATTTTTCCTGGGTTTATTATACCATTCCTGTAACTTCTTTTTATAAAGTATCTGCTCAAATATTTTGTCGATTTTTAAACTGAGTTGTATGTGTTATTATTGAGTGGTAAGAGTTCTTTATCCAATTTTAACATCAGTCCTTTGTCAGATATGAGTCTTACAAATAATGTTTTCAAACTGGTGACGATTTTTCTCATGATCTCTGCTAATCACCAGAAGTTTTGAATTTCAAGGAAGACTACTTTATCTTGTTATTTCTTCTCTGGTTATTGTTTCCTATGGCATAAATAACCTTTGTTTATCACTGAATCAAAAAGATTCCTCCAAGTTTTCCTCCAAAAGCTCTATAGTTTTAGCTATAAGATCATAGGTATATGATCCATTGTGAATTTATTTGGGGGTATGGAGGAAGGCAAAGATCAAAGTTGTTTTGTTTTGTTTTGTTTTTTTAAATATGGATATCCAGTTATTTGTTACCATTTATTGAAAAGATTTTCCTTCCCAAGCAAGCAATTACCTTCCCACTATACATTGCTTACTTAGAACTGTACTTTGTGGGTCACCTGGATGGCTCAACTGGTTGGGCACACCATTTCTGCTGGGTTCATGATCTCGTGGTTCATGAGTTCAAGCCCCACATTGGGCTCACTGCTGTCAGCACAGAGCCGGCTTTGGATCATCAGTCACCCTCTCTCTCTGCCCCTCTCATGCTCTCTCTCTCTTAAAAGTTAATAAACATTAAAAAAAAAAAAAAAAGAACTCTACTTCTTTAAAATGTCTTTTTTTTTTGGCAAGTATTATGTGCTTATTCATTTTTAAGGGAAATGTAAGACAAGCAGTTTTTACTTTGTATCGATACTATAAAACCTGCCTCATCCTCCCCAGCAAAAGCCAGTCATAATAGACCAGGTGAATCTGGCCCACACTGTCATTTCCCTCTCATAGACAAAGGTTGTTTATTACACAGAATAAGAAAGCTCTGAAACGCTCTGATGATTCAGAGATCCAGGAAAATGATGAGTTAGCTTTGATTCATATGGCAATTCCTTTAGTGCTGTTTACCAGCTGTGGTTTGTGGTTTATCTCCTACCATTCCCTAACAGACACTCTGTCCTCAACGATTCTTTACATACTGATTCCCAGAAAAGCCCAGGGTTTTCTCACTTCGAGAGATCTGCATATGCTATGGTCCTTGCCCAGAATGCCCTTCTCTTGATGTCTGAGAAACTGTATTCATAGTGGAGGAAACTTTTTTCAATCTCCTCATCAATGTTTAATATCCCCTCCTAAATGTTCCCATGGCACATTGGTCATAAATGTATTATATCACTTACCCGTATTCCTCTAATTATTCATCCTAGATTTCTGTCTCCTCCCTGCACACCGCCTCCTTAACATGAGCCTCTGGAAAGCATAAATATAGTCTTTCTTTGCACCCCAGTGAGTTAAAACAAGAAACACAACTATAGATTTTCTGAATGGAAGGATGTGAATTTTATGACATAGTTTAAAATTCAAATCTCTTCCACCTTACCCGGAAGTATATTTATATTTTGTTATTTCATACTTATTCTTATTTTACATTGCATACAGGATTTCACATCTAATCATCTGGTTTGGAAACTTTGGCCATCTTCCTGTATCATATAATGGAGGAAAACAACTCCCTCGAAAGAATAACAGACAACATGTGTAATTTCAGCTAGTGTATATTCTGAAGTTTCCTTATATACGGAGATCAAAATACTGATTGCACTAGGATATTTGAGGTATATCTTCTCAAAGCAGTTTATTACGTGTAGCTTACTGTCTTCTAAGTTAAATCTCTTCTAGCATGCTATTTGGGATTCTGAAAAGAAAGTGTAGTAACAGTAATCCACTTACCCAATTCTGCTAATCAGTGGTTGTGTGAAAGTACCAGTGAGGATAGGCTGGGTTAAGAGTGACCTTGAAAATCACAGTGATCTCCCTCACATTACAAGACTTACAATGGATCAGCCACAGTCCTATTTGATGTTGTTGTCATTCCGGGAATCAGGTTAGTAAAGCAGTCTGCATTTGGAATATTGCCAGCTACTGAGACCAGGGGAAAAGAGGCATGTCAAACCATAACCTGACTCTTGAAGCTTCTTTCTCTGAATGTTACCCACATGACTAATGGCCATGCCCCAGTTTATCAGGGCAGAATGCATACTCTTCAATTAGGAGGAGAATTTGGAATAGAGTGTTTGGCAAAAGTTTCTCAACCTACTGAATGAGTGGGAATCTTGAGGAAAACGTATGTTCTATCTGTATCTCAGTTTCTTCATCTATAAAATGATAATGCAGTGTTAATAGTAATTACTACATAGGGGTTCATGGATTAATGGAAATAAAGATACAAAACACTTACCATGGTACTTGGCATACGATTATTACTCAATAAATGTTTACAAAATTGAAAAGAAAGAACCTCAGTCTCTCTGTCAAATAAGTAATAGAGCTGCATATATCTGGACTTTTACCTTGGTGATTTGGGCAGCTAGAGATCACTGGAATGGCTCAATGTGGGACATACACCCAGGGTCCTGGTCCTTTTCCTTATAAAGTCTTTTGGACTGAAATATGCAAGATGAGTCCTTCACTCACATGTCCAATGCCCTGGCTAAGATAGCTGTAACTTCTGTAGGCTGGACAACATCACTCTCTAGCTATGCATGGGGAACTCAAGGTAGACTGACAACCTAGAAGGCGGCTGGCTTCTCCCTGACCAAACATTGCCAAGATGTAAATTTTAGATTCAGTTTACCTACACGTGCAAAAAAATCATGTTAGTATTTTGATTTGTACTGCATTAAAACTATAAATCAGTCTGGGAAGAATTGTTATCTTAACTATGTTGAGTATTCTAATCCACAGCCTTATATGTCTCTCCATTTATTTACATGGTTTTTCTTCTTTGTTTTTAAAATCAGTATTTTACAGTTTGGGGCATACAGATTCTGCACATTTTGTTAGATTTATACTCAAGTGTTTTCCTATTTGGAGCTACCACAAAAGGTATTTTTTATTGCAGTTGTCAATTATTCATTGATAATGTAAAGAAATACGATTGATTATTTTTATGTTAACACTGTATAACAAGAACTTATTAAATTCACTTATTAGTTCCAGGATCTTTATTGTGGATTCTTTGTTTGGAAATTTTTATGTAGAATCATGTCATCTGAAAATAGAGACTATTTTCATTTTCCCTTTCCATTTCTTTCCTTTTTCCTTCTTTCCTTCCTTCCTTCCTTCCTTCTTCCTTCCTTCCTCCTTCCTTCCTTCCTTCCTTCCTTCCTTCTTTCCTTCCTTCCTTCCTTCCTTCCTTCCTTCCTTCCTTCCCTCCTTCCTTTCTTCCTTCCTTCCTTTCTTCCTTCCTTCCTTCCTTCCTTCCTTCCTTCCTTCCTTCTTCCTTCCTTCCTTCCTTCCTTCCTTCCTTCCTTCCTTCCTTCCTTCCATTTCTTGCCCAAATGCACTGGCTAAGACTTCTGTCACAATGCTTCTGGCATGGAAAAAGTAGACATCCTGCCATGTTCAAAATCTTATGGATAAGTAATTTGGCCTTTCATCATGAAAGTATGATGTTAACCATATATATATATATTTGTAGATGCCCTTTATCAGTTTAAAGAAGTTCCCTTCTTTCCCTAGTTTCCTCAGTTTTTCTCATGAATACATGTTAAATTTGTCAAATGCTGTTTGTGCATGATGGATAGTTATAAATATGTGGTTTACCTTTTTAATCTATTAATATGATTAATTACTTAAAATGTTTTTTGAATTTTGAATTAGGCTTACATCACAGGATAAATCACACTTGGTTGTTGTTACGTACTATTCTTTTTTATATCTGGCTGAATTTGAATAGCTAATATTATGTGGAGAGATTTTTGTGGCTATGTTCATGAGGGAAATTGGTCTCCAGTTTCCTTGTACCATCTTTTGGCATTAGGGGAATTCCGTTCTCATAAAATAAGTTCAAAAGTATTTTCTCCGTTAGTTTCCTGGAAAATATTGTAAATTTGGTGCTGTTCTTTCTTCAAAAGTTTGGTAGAATTCACCACTGAAACCATCTGGGACTGGTGATTTCCTTTTTGGAAAATTATGTACTGTAAGTTCAATTTCTCTAATAGAAATAGGTTTACTCATGTTATCTACTTTGGTGAGTTTTAGTATTTTCTGGCTTTCAAGGAATTGATCCACTTCGTCTACACTGTTGAATGCATGTTCTTGTTATTTCCTTATTACCATTTTAATGTCTGTAATAACGTCCTCTTTTGTCGCTGACAGCGATAATTTTGTCTCTTTGCTTGCTTCCTGGGTCATTTCAGATAGAGGTTTAACAACTTTATTAATCATTTTTAAGAAACGGCTTTGGATTTCATTGGTTTTCTTTCTTTATGTTGTTTTGTTTTCTACTTATTTATGATCTTACCTTTATTATTTATTTTTTAATGATCTCTTTGGACTAATACTGCTCTTCAATTTCTCGTTTTTTAACGTGAAAACTTAAATTGTGTAGTAGAGACATTTCTTCATTTCTAATGTAAGCATTTAGTGCTATAAATTTCCTTCAAAGCCTTGATATAGCTTCATTCCTGTATTTACATTTTAGTTCAGGTCAAAATATTTTCTAATTTCCCTTAATCCTTCATATGTTATCTCACAAATTATTTATAAGAATGTTTTTATTTGAGGATTTTTCAGAATTGTGTTATTGATTTCTAGTTTAATCCTACTATTGTCAGAGAATATACTTTGTAGAATTCAATCATTTTACGTTTGCTAAGGTTTGTTTTATGAGATGGGCTTTGGTCTATTTTTTAAAATTTTTTAATGTTTATTCATTTTTGAGAGACAGAGCACGAGCAGGGGAGGGGCATAGAGAGAGGGAGACACAGAATCAGAAGCAGGCTCCAGGCTCTGAGCTGTCAGCACAGAGCCCAATGCGGAGCTCGAACTCACAGACTGCAAGATCATGACCTGAGTGGAAGTCAGAAGTTCAACTGACTGAGCCACCCAGTGGTCCTACTTTGGTCTGCCTTGATGAATGTTTCCTGGACACTCAAAATAGAATGTATATTGTATTGTTGGGTAGAATGCCCTGTGAATATCGAGTAGATCCAACTGGATGAAGTGTTGTTCAATTCTTTATACTTGCTGATTTACTGTTAACTTGTCTCATCAAACACAAAGCAGTATTGAAATATTCACAGCTCTATTTATAGATTTGTCTGTTTCTTGTTTCAGTTCTATCAGTTTTTGATTCTTGTATTTATAAGTTTTATTAAGACCGCACACATTTAGAATTGTTAGGTCTTTTTGGTGAACTGACCATTTTATCATTACATTATACTCCTCTTTATTCTTGACAACTTTCCTTGCTCTGAAGCCTATTTTGTTGGATGTAAATATATCCCTCCAGCTTTTTTTTTTCCTTTGGTGTTTGAAATGCATCTTTATCCTTTTACTTTTGACCTACGTCATTTGCTGAAATCCAATGGTTGGAACTACGGTTCCAACATCAGGTCACTATCCAAAGCCTTTACCGTGCCCTTTGCTGTGTCACCATCACCTAGCAGCCAGTCTGGGACCTGGGCTGTGGTCTACCCTGTAAATTCAGTTCTCAAAGTATTTGATATGCTGTTTAGCAGCACATCTACCTCTGGTTTAGGAATGAGCCCAAGAGTTCATATGTATTTTATGGGATTGTCTTCTCAGGCTGTCTCCTCCATTCAGTCTCTCCACCACTCTCCAGCACTCAGAGGCCTTCCTTTCGGGTCTTCTGCCTGGAAAGTCAAGGCCTGAGTTTCCCACTCTACTGCACACTGCCCATGAATGAGTTGGCTGTCAGGACCTGGTTCTTGGAAAGACTAAAAGCGTCACTGATAAGCTTCAGAGCCTATGAATCTGATGAAATTTTAGGAATTTCTTGTGAGTGTAAATGTTTATGAACTTTCTTTCTTTCTTTCTTTCTTTCTTTCTTTCTTTCTTTCTTTCCTTCTTTCATATCTTTGGATGAGTGCTCTGTAGAATAATCAACTTTGCACCACCAGGAATCCAAAGAGTATTAAGCATCTTCTATCAGAGGCAACATAGGGTGGAGGCAGGAACACAAAGAGACTTTTTTTTTTCCTGACTCCAACTGTCCATGTAGCTTTTGACAAGTTACTTTTCTAAGTTTTCATTTTCTCTTCTGGAAGACCTGAAAATCTCTGATTCTGTGGTTTGGGAACTTTACCTATTTTCAGTCTCCTCTTGCCAAACTAGGGCCTACAGCAGGTACTTTTGCCAACATTCTCAACTTCTTTACTTATTTTTAAAATGTAATCCTACCAACCTGGCAAAACATCAAACTAAGCATCCTTGTTCTTCACTCAGCTTTAGGTCTACTGAGGCTGTTGGACAAAGTCACCCAAACTCTTATATCTGTACTTCATGGGCTCCCACTCAATTCCACCCTCTCTGCCTCTTAGGGATGTATTCGATGTTTCCCTTTTCCTTTTCTCACTATAGAAATATCTAAACCAGGGGGGTTTGGGTGGCTCAGTTGGTTAAGCGACTGACTTTAGCTCAGGTCACGATCTCACAGTTGGTGAGTTTGAGCCCCACATTGGGCTCTGTGCTGGTGGTATGGAGCCTGCTTGGGATTTTCTCTCTCTCCCTGTCTGCCTCTTCCTCACTTGGTCTCTCTCTCTCTTTCTCTCTCTTTCAAAATAAATAAATGAACTTTTTAAAAAGGATTAAGTTGATTTAAAAAAAAGAAATATCCAAAAAATATCAGACATTTCTCTCCTGGCCCAGTGTTTGAAATGAATCTTTATCCTTTTACTTTTGACCTATGTTATCTGCTGAAATCCAATGGTTGGAACTACGGTTTAATCTATTACCTATCCGTCTCCTGGCAATAGTGACTATTATCTGACTACGCTTTAATCTTGCTTTCTAAAATCTAGTTCATCAGAGGAAAATGACTTCAGCACCTAAATGGACAGTCTTGCACCTTTTCCAAGGAGTGAGCTATATTATTCTTCATGCACACTAGAGATGAAGAACCCACCCTCCTCTGAACGCTAGAAATGGATTCACCCTAAATCAGCGTGTAAGTAGAAGACGCGACCTCGGTGGCCTGCTTCTTCCCTCGCCTCCGCTTTCAGTTCCTCTTTTTGTCTTCTCAGCACTTGGTTCAAGCCATGTAACTGAGCAGAATTCTCTGATCCTCAGGCTTGCATAAGGGGGTGGGCGTGGGGGATTATTAGGATACATGAAATCACCCTGAACTGCTAAAGTCATGCTCCTTCAAGGGAGCATTCACATTTAAATAAGCTTGTCAAAACAGGCTACTGATCCTTTATCTTAATTCAAGATTTTCTAGCATGTGACACTTGAAAAGAGGAACTAGTATGAAGCAAAGGCACCCCTAAAAAATCCCTTCTGCTACCATAAAGAATTGAAAGTGAAACAGTATTGTTTAATTGAGGAGGGGTTCTGTATGAGTGTCTAACAGGCATCATTTGGACATTTCATTGCCCATGTATTTCTAAGCTTCCAGATACTCATAAAATCGGAGAGAGAAATGAGTGACACAAGATTTATTATGTTTCCTTAGACTGTATCTCTGATGTAACTACTCAAACTGAATGCACAGAAACTCTTCACAAGCTGTGTGTGATGATAATGTAAATAGTGTTCTGCAACGATTTGTAAAATATTTCCTATTCTTCAGTCATATTAGTGGTCCTACAAGTACACAGAAAAGATGCATTTCACCCACATGTAGCCATTATAACTGATTACATATGAGCTCTATACATTTTTACTTAAACTGTAGACTCATAGAGACTCATAGACTCATAGTCTGTAGGCTCATAGAGTGTTTTACGTAGAACAATAGTCTTACGAAGGGCTCTAAGAAGAAAGGAACCCGTGGCTATACAAGTTTAGGGAGAGTTATAAACTATATCCCCCTTGGAAATTTAAAACGTATTTAACCATGTAAAAGGCTCTGAGTGGCTCCGCAGGAAAGAAATCTAACTGTTTTTGGCAAAAATTTCTCCAAATTGATTAGACTACTAAACTCTTCTTTTCACTTAACACCCATTAACATTGTGAGCCAGAGCGCTGCATAGCATATTTGGGGAAACATTTTAGTACCCTCTTGTCAGTTGGGAAGGATAGATTTTGCAGCTTTTACAAATCCCCAAGTTCATAAATGCCATCGCATTTATGCCATTGCATATAATTTCTATCATGAAATGCACAAATGCCGATCCTTACTGAAAAATGCACTGGAAAAGTTTGTGGCGTTGTGTTTCCTGTTCCTGTGAGGGGTGCATGGTAAATTCATTCAGGTCATAAATCCCAACTACCTCCCCCAGAATCAGGCTTTACATTGCATTTACCTCCAACTTCGTTGTTTGAAAAAACACTTTTTATTTTTATTTTTATTTATTTATTTTTTTAGAGTTTATTTCCTTTGAGAGAGAGAGAATACACACAAGAGCAGGGGAGGAGCAGAGGGAGAGACAGAGAGAGAATCCCAAGCAGGCCCCACGCTGTCAGTGCATGCAGCCCGACCTGAACCTGCCGTGAGGCTCGATCCATGAACCCAACCATGAGGTCATGACCTGAGCTGAGATCAAGAGTCAGGCACGTAACCGACTAAGCCCCCCAAGTGCCCCCAAAACACCACTTTTTAAAACTTCTTTATTTTTTCTTCATTTCTATCACAAAGATTAGCAGAGGATAATTTGGGAGACAACTTCTGTTTCTGACTCTCTACCTCCCTCCCTCATTCACACATGCACACATACATACGCACACACTTTTCATGTTTTCGTTGTGTTTTGTATTCTGTAGAGTAATAAAGAGTGGAATAAACTGTGCCCAAGGCACGACGTGTACAAAAGCAGGAAAAATATGTAAGCAAATATGTATAATCAGTCTTACCCTTTAAGCCATATGATCTACCCATAAAAGAGGAATTTGGGGGAACTGTTGGTTTCTAATCTGAGATGGTTTTGGATTCAAACAGAACTGGGTGGATTCTAGGTGACCTTGTGCAAGTTACTTTATCTCTCTGGGACATGCTGTTTTCATTTAAAAAATTTTTTTTTAATGTTTTATTCATTTTTGAGACAGAAAGAGACAGAGCGTGAGCAGGGAAGAGAAAGAGACAGAGCCAGACACAGAATCCGAAGCAGACTCCAGGCTCTGAGCTGTCAGCACAGAGCCCGACGCGGGGCTGGAACTCACAAACCGCGAGATCACGACCTCGCGCCAGACGCTTAACCGAGTGAGCCACCCGGGCACCCCTGTTTTCATTTTTAAAATGGAATTATAATAGCTATTTGAAGAACAATTGAGATAAGGTATGCAAATGTCTGGCACATAGTGAGTTATCAAAAGGCAGTAGTAAATGTGTAAGGAAGAGTCTCACGGTAGAAGTGTCACTAAAATCGAAGTTTTTAAAAATTACACATGTGCCCATGTGTATAGAAATCAAGGCTAATGTGTATAGAAATCACGTTTGATTTTATCAGTACGTTTTTCAAGCTAGTTCCAATTTATGCCACATTGAAGATTCAAGGAGCATCTACTGGGACACTCTTTTCCAGCCCTAAATGGAGAGAACAACATTCCTTGACGCAAATTCTGGAAGCAAATAACCTCGCATGCCTCTCTTTTCTGAGTAGCTGCAGTTGGGCACAAATTTGATATACGTCTCCGTATCTAGTATTTCTCCAGGAAGTAACAATCTTTTTCTTTGCAGAGGTATTTGGATGCCAACTTTTCTACCTACTCCTCTTTAAGTCAGAAATCACTAACCATGTACAGAACAAGGATGAGTGACTCAGAAAGAAGACAAAATCATACCCCTGTACTCATTTCCCCAAATACAAATTATTCTTTTTTTTTTCTTTTCATATCCTTATTTGACCCCTCAAACACTCTCTGTGTGATCTGAAACAAAACCAGGTACGAATTAAAGCGTAATAGTAGAGAACCCTCGGGGTTCATCTCCCTTTGTTCAACTTGCCGAGCTTGTGGCAGTGAAATGGGACAGAATCCCTCTGATGCAATGTCACGAATGGCAGAAATACAATGCTCAACGCAATATCATTTCTCTCGGTCTCACACGCACAGATGCACGCACGCACACACAACAGGCACACGCACACGGAAACTCGTAGCGTAGTAGACGGTGCTTTGCGCCACTGAAGTCAAACAAAACACAAACTATGGCTGGATCACTATGACAACACAGTCCGTGCCATGGTTTCTAGGAAGCTCTGGCAACTGTCTTCAATTTGAAGTATTTGCTCTGCTCCCTTCGATCATGTTAGCAGCTCTGTGGGCGTCACACTGTGTGCCTTGCCCATTTAAAGAGAGTTTCACTCTTTCTGTGCGCTTCGAAGTGTACAGAAATAAGGCCAGAGCAAATGAGTCCTTGCTCAGGGTGAGCCATTTCCCAAACCTCCCTCAAGGAGAACCTGCAAGGTCTTCTCATTGTTCTTTATACCGTGGAAAACCTGTAATGGCGAGACTGGGTTTGTCGACATTTTTTGAATTAATTACTGCAGAATTCCTAATTTCAGAGGGGGACAGTAGGGGCTTTTGTGTGTTCTCATATTTTCTTTCATGGAGAAAAACATTCTGATATGAAAATAAGAGGTCACCTTTCTTCACCAAGATTGTTAAGTGGAATCAATTTAACCCTCCACACAATCCTATGAGGTAGGTATTATTAGCTTGATCTTATGAATAATGAACATTGGATTCAAGACAGTAAGCAATTTGTAACAAACCCACAATTTAATTTACTTTAAGAACAAGAGAGCCTAGGTTAAAGCCCAGCTACTCTGAAATCCTATTCAATTCTTCCCAATTTGGACCTCTCTATGCCTTTTACTGTATTCATGAACATTGCTCAGAAAATAACGTTTCGGGAGCATCTTTGCCTAAGAAATATTTAATGAAGGCAAACAGCACAACTAAGAATAGTGCTCCTGTTGTCGGCTTCCACCGGGTCTGCGTGTAGAGAAGACAAAACACAAAATAGTGAATGCTTTTGAAAACTGATAGATGTATTTAAAAACCAAATGATAATCTTCTTTCACAGGTCTCCATAAATAATCTTGATGGAAAATGGGAAGATGTGAGTGTTTGGATTCTAGGTCACACTGAGGATTCTTCTAATATTACTGAAAGGTAGTTGATGAGATTATCTAATTCATGCACGTATTGGTTTTCCCAACGATTAACTCAAAATTGTACAACTTGAGTGAGCCATAGAAAGGGTAACTCGATGGTGACAAATTTAACTTCACAATATTATTGCCTGCACAGTTTAATGCTTATATACAATCTACGGTCATCCCGTATTGCCCAAGTCAATTCTGTATGCCCTACGAGACATAAACAGACACATGATACACATACCATCCTGGAGGAGCTTACCAGGAAGTCAGTGAGACAGAATTCACAGACAGAAAGGAATTAGAATGCACTAGAAGACAATATAGACTCAAAAGATACGAAACATCTTGCTCCCATCCAGCCACTATTGTTACTCACATTTCCCCCCCCCCCAAAAAAAACAAACTAAAGCCCCATTTATTCTGTGAAATCTTTCCTGAATTTTCTAGTTCATAGTTTCCTCCCTTGTTTACTGGTTGAGTCATGTTTTATCAATTATCATATAGATGTTTGAATTTCAAAATTTGTTAATATATTACCTGCTTTCCCAGCTAAATCATACATCTCTTGTTCAGGAACCATAGATGATTGATCCGAAGGTTTTCAAAGCCAGACACTTTGTTTTGCACAATGGATACACTACTGATTTGTTTTCCTGGTGATCATTAAAATGATGACAATTGTTAGTGGCATATGAATTCATAGAATGGAGCAACCACAGGCAACATTGGTACGACGTTATGTTGCAGACACTCTGGATGTACTTGACTATGAGTTCCTCAAGCATAAGGATTATGGCTTTTTCACATGCATCCCGTGTTTCTGTCCTAGCAGGATACCTAACACAGAGCAATGTTTGAAGGAAAGTAGAAGGGAAGGTGAATTGAAAGGAGAAAAGGATGGCCCCAGGTATTGAAGAATGGACTCGGATACACGAAAAAGTGAGGAGTTCTAGACAAGAAGGACATCATCAACAAAAGAATAGTGGTTGAAGCTGGCAGCATGTGAGTACATATATGTGTGTGTGAAACTATGTGGAAGCTATTCTAACTGGAACAAAAACTGCTTTATGACGGCACAGGACATTATGCTGAACAAGAAAGGTATTTTTCATGCTGTGGGGGTCATAGTGTGAAAGTTAGAATGAATAATTCAGAATTGGCACTGGAGCCACTGGGGCCATTACAGGTTCTTAAGATGATGAAAAGCATTTTTAGGAAAGTGACTTCGAAACAGCATCATTGCAAGGAGGAAGAGAAAAGAAACATTAAGGAAGGGAAATTGGTTTAGATACAATTGTGATAATGTAATCATGGAATGATGAGCTGGAACTACGTAGCAACGTCACCAAAATGGATTTTCCTTTTTTTAAATCATTGGGTTGATGATTAACTGAACTTTGAGAGAGAGAGAGACAGAGAGAGAGAGAGACAGAGAGAGTAAATATTTCCAAACTTCTAACTAGAAAGAGAGGTTGCCCTCACACGTTGTGGTGTCATAAATGAAAGTAACTAGTTGGAGGAAAATGACAAATTTCATTTTGGACATGATTATTCTATGTAGCATGAGGTCATAAAAAGAACCATATAATAGAGATAAGACATGCAAATCTCTAGCTCTGTGCAGAGCACGGAAAGGGTGCTTAAGATGTTGAATTACTGTTTTCATTAAGTAACTTAACATCTTTAGGTAATTCTGTTTCCTAAGATACAAAAAGGCACATAAACTCCTGCTCTCATTACCACATTGTGAGAATACAATAAAATGGTGGTTGTTAGAACTTGTGGCTATTGTCTAATCTTATATTAAGTTATAAATTAGAGAGCAGAGCAGAGGTGTGCATTTTTGCCTGATCCCCATAGAGGTGGTTTATCTCCTCTTTTTAGGGCCCTACAAAAGACTAGAGGAAGATCTCCTATATCCACCTTCAAATGGACGGAAGATAGCAAACTCTAGAGAACGCAGGATTTATGTTTCTGAAAAACAAACCATAGGGTTGGCTGAGCTTTCTTCTGTCAATCAAGCACCTCTGCTTTCCTCACTATAAAATAAGAACAAGACAACCTTTTTTCGATTTAACTGATTTGTTCTACAAGCTTCAGCAAACACAAGAAGAGGACTCCGAATAGGTTGTAGAGGGACAAAGCGATGCTGAATGACAAGGATATATGGCTCTCTGAATTACAACAGATCTGCAAAGAACTAGAATCATGTAGAAGGAAAATACCTGATCACAGGGGACTTTAATTAAAGGGGAGAAACATTCAGGGGCACTTGGGTGGCTCAGTAGGTTGAGCATTTGACTTTGGCTCAGGTCATGATCTCGTGGTTCATGAGTTCAAGCCCCACATCGGGCTTACTGCTGTGAGCCTGTCAGCGCAAAGCCCCCTTTGGGTCCTCTGTCCTGCTCTCTCTGGCTCCCCAGCTTGTGCTCTCCCCAAAATAAATAAATATTAACAAATAAATAATGGGGATAAAACATTAGATAATGAGTAGGCATATGGAATCTGGAGTCAGACGGAAGAGAGTTCATCTTGAGATAAAACACGACTCCTAGCTATGTGGCCATGGGAAAATTGCAGAAGTCAGCTAAGCCCCAACTTGTAATATGAGGCCCAGAAGAGGACCCACCTCCTAGAGTGAAGATATGACAACACGCAGGGTAAGTACCCAGTGAGCACTAGCTACCATTATTAAAAGGAAACAGCAGGAAAACTACTTTAGTCAGCACAAGGACAGCACTCATTTCTAATACGGAGAAAGAGAAAGAGAGAGAGAGAGAGAGCGGTGGAGGGAGGGAGGGAGAGAGGAGACAGCAGCAAAGATAGGTAAAGAAGGAGAAATGAGACAAAAATGAAGGAGAATAAGGGAGAAAAGTGACAGGAAAAAAGTCAAAGAACGACGGTAAAAGGCAACAAGGAAAGGATTCTTAAAATTAATACTTACAGTCTGAAATTTACATATATTGTTCCTTTGTCATCGAAATGGAGGCAGGACACAATCAAATAGAATTCCGAATGAAACTGGAAACAAATGTTAATTGGAAGCTCATTGGAAAGCCAGGTTGGTGAGCAGAAGGGTAAGGGAGGAAAGTGCCTGGTGTTGGATATATGGGAATGGAATAAAAGAGTGAAATATGACTTTATCTAATCCTTCACTGTGTCTTCTTCTTCTTATTTCTGTAGCCATATAAAAATGGTTGCTTAAATAATGCACAACATAAGCCTTCTTAGTCAAATATGGTTTGGCCTATATACACTGTTTTAAACAAAGTACACTTACATCATTAGGAATGGTGCTATAATACAAAGCAAAGATATTACATTACACCAGGAAACTGAAGTCCTGTAAAGCAGAGGCTGCATTCCAACAAACTAGCAAACCTTTTTTTATAATCCCTATTCATACACAATTCAGAATGATGTAATGCCAGGTTATATATCAACTAAACCATTCTTTTACTGAATCTCTCACCCAAATGCCTGAAAAATCTGTCTGGAGTTGATGGCATGTTGAAGAAATGAATTCACTCTGTAGTGTATCTGTTATATATTACTACAGTTCTTCCACGAGGACCGAAAATAACTTAATTTAAGATGCTCATATTATGCTTAGGAAATGAATATTAACAAGGGATGCAAATTCACTGAGTTAGGACTTAACGCAATTTCCTTGTGAGTTAAGAAATCCTTGGGGTGCCTGGGTGGCTCAGTGGGTTAAGCAAATGACCCTTCATTTCAGCTTAAGTCATGATCTCACAGTTGATGAAATGGAGCCCCACATGCTGTTAGCACAGAGCCTGATTGGGATTCTCTCTCTCTCTCTCTCTCTCTCTCTTTCTCTCTCTCTCTCTCTCTCTCTCTCTCTCTCTCAGCCTTTCCCCCACGTGTGCTCTCTCCCTCTGTCTCTCAAAATAAATAAAGAAACTGTAGGAAAAAAAGGAAATCATTCATATAGACTGGGATTTAGAGATTTAGTCACCAAGAGATTTTTTCAAACTTTGAACGACACGTAAAAACTTTGTAAGACATGTACATTGAGGGTTGGTCACAGGAAAAATTATGTAGTCTCTGCAATTATATTTAATGACCGATCACCTTTCAACTTCTCTCCCTTCCTCATACCCAGATACACATACCCAGAGACTCATCTGTCTCTCCCTACACAGGACTTCCAATTGAGTCCCTACACTCTAGCTTTGGCTTTGACCCCTTCCTATAGTATTACCTTTTATCTCAATACCCCCTACTCAGTTCTTTGCTACTCAACGTGGTATAACAACAAATCAGGCTAAGGTGTTCCAAAACATTCATGTATTGGATTCCTTTCTAGTTAACATATTTGAAATAGAAAGGTAAAGTTTTTTGTTTTTTGGTTTTTGTTTTGTCTTTTGTTTTCTTAAGTTCAGTGGTGGTGCTGTGGAGAAGATAGTTTTGCTAGATCATTTATGAAAAATATAGAGGACTCATTTCATAAAAGCCTTGTGTGGTTTGCTTTGATTATTTTATTCCATGTTGCATCAGGCAGTAATTCTGCCCAGTTTCGAGAGTTATTCTTTGCTCTCCATTCAAAGGAGTTGTTCCAGAATCATATACTGTGCCACATACCCCATACTATGGGAGAGGTAGACACAAATCTGCCGTGAGATAGCCAGACAATGATAATATTTTTGGCACTGTGTGTATACAGTTAGGGTTTTAATATTTAGTACTGACAAAGGGCACTCAGAAAATTCCCTACAATGAAGATATAGATATATTCAGTAAATGACATTTTTACTTCTTAAAACACCCAGGTTCCCCTTCAAAAATATTCCACCTAATTTCTTTCTTCAGGGTTAAAAAAGACCCTACTTGTTATAGAAGGTTTGCCTAAACAGGGGCGTCTGGGTGGCTCAGTCGGTTAAGCGGCCGACTTCAGCTCAGGTCACGATCTCGCGGTCCGTGAGTTCAAGCCCCACGTCGGGCTCTGGGCTGATGGCTCAGAGCCCAGAGCCTGCTTCCGATTCTGTGTCTCCCTCTCTCTCTGCCCCTCCCCCGTTCATGCTCTGTCTCTCTCTGTCTCAAAAATAAATAAAACGTTAAAAAAAATTTAAAAAAAAGGTTTGCCTAAACATTTAAAAATAAAATGGAAAGCACTAAAAAGACATTTAAAAAATGATATTCTGAGTTCTTTTTATAATTAATTAAAGTTAAGTAGAAAAACACAGACATAAATCAAAACCACTCATAATCTCACCCCACAGTATAGCTTCGTTATTTGATAAATACACATATATTTTTATAAGTAGCATATTTGTCTGTGTACATATGTACGTATGTACATCTATATACATATGTGTGCATATGCAAACATAGCTACTTGCATTTTTTATCTTTTTTTTTTCAGTTAACAATACATTGGCAATACTACCCTCTCCATTTTAAGTGTTCTGCACTCCATTTTATTAGTTGCTGTGTTGTCCAAGCCATGGCTACACGTAATTTACTTAAGTAATTCCTTATTGCCAGACTGTGATAAAGCATCTTTCCTCTCTCTCTCTCTCTCTCTCTCTCTCTCTCTGTCTCTTTTCCTCTGCCCCTCACGCCTGCCCGTGCACTCCCTCCCTCAAAATAAACATTTTTCAAATAAAGAAAGAAATAGAAAGAAAGAAAGAAAGAAAGAAAGAAAGAAAGAAAGAGAAAGAAAGAAAGAAAGAAATACAATGTTACCAATTCACAAGTATACCACAGTATATTGAACCCACTCCCAATACAGTCACGTCGGGTGTTTTGAATTGTCTTTAAGTATTTTGAAATTTGAGGTAAGTTAGCAAACAAACCAACATTTGGCTCTCTTTTTCTTGCCAAGAAGTTGTAACAACCCGCGTACAAATCATCAAAGTTCATCTTTTCAGGACCCCACTATTCCCCCAAATCATCTCTAGCACGAAACCAAAACAGACTGAGAGAATGAGAATGAGAATAAGAGGGGTTTCTGTTCCAGATTTCTACACAGCTGTCACACGAAACCGGTTGCTGTTGTGGCAGGGGGACCCTCCCTTTGGGTATTCGATAGCACCTCAGACATTTATGATCACGTCTTTGCAACTGACCCCCTATGAACCAGCATGGACTCAAAAGCTCAAAACAAACAGGAAGTGCTTCTGATAGAACATGATGAAATTTAAATAGAATTAACAATGTTCTTAAGTCCCACTTGGAAGTGTTTGAACTACCACAACCAAAGGTCAGTGTGAAACTGTGGGTCGGGTCCCACAAAATCAGCTCTCACGCGTGGTGGGGTATAGGAAAGCCACAAAAGAGAGAAGGGGTTGAACAATTGTACTCTTGGCTGCCTTTTATCTTCTGGAATGGCAGCGTGAGTTGGGCTTTTTTTCCCCCCTGTGAATTTATCATGCCCTTGGCATTTGCCTCATCAGACTGGCAAGGACCAGTCTCACTGGCGGGAAGGTCATAAACCTTTCTGCCCAGCCCTGATCATTGCACAAGCTTTCATGCAGCACCCTTGCCTGACTGCTTTGTTCCCACATTTCCACTATGTTTTTTAGGACCATCGCCTTGTGACCAAAGAATTAACTTCTACTTCTTTTCAGATCTAGGCTCCACCAAGTGCCAGCTTCAATCTGAAATACCGGCCCCATGCTGGAAGGGAGTGATAATTCATATGAAATCAAGGGCAGAGAATGGGAACAGCCTTCTACAACATTCTAATGCCCCTTAATGATTTATTGTAAATGAATCTTCCATGAATGCATTTATCTTCTTTTTTTGCAACTGTATTTTATTGTTATCACTACCTCACTTGCACTTGAATTGCCCAAAAACATCAGAAGCAGTAACTCAGTGTTGGCCTTATCAAAACTATATGTTCAACAGTGAAAACCCTAAACAGTCCATCAATAGGTATGGAAACAACAAGGCTTTGGGGGTAAATTATAACTTGGGGCAATCCCAGCTTCCCTTCTTGAGGCCAGTGGAGAACATCAGGCAAGGGGCTTCACCTCTTGGAGCTTCAAATTAATCTTAATGTTACCAGGATTGGTAACATTTGTTTTTCGGGGCTGTTATAAGGAGTCCATCATACAATTATGTTTAAGACAGCTCTGCTGGTAGCCAGTGATTTTTCAGAGTTTCCCCTACTTTTTTATCACCGTGAGTTGTGCTGCTCTCATTTAAAAGTGCTTTCTATTTCAAAAGGGTTCTTGCTGATGCATCAAATGCATATAATAACCAGTAACTATCCCCCTTAATATTTGGAGAACATCATTATAGTATTTATCTTTTATATAAGGCGCACATACCCAATGTGTCTCATTATGGTCACAGAAGTATTCTCATTGAATCATACCTCCTTCTGAAGGAAAACCACATTCTCAGTATCTCTCTCTCTCATTCTCTCTCCAATGTAGCAATGCTAGTTAATAGCTTAAGAAGGCTAACTTTCAACTGTCTAGTAATGCTCTTAAGTTGTAGGGCTAAGATCCGCAATTCTAATATGGGGAGTTCTTGAGTTTTAACACCCAAATAATGTTAATTCGTGTGTCTCTTTACCTAGAATCTTGGCGATCTTTTTAAAATTAAAAAAATATGTATGTAAAAACTTGTATTCCTCATTCTCTTTCTCCCAAGACTACTGGAAGGCAGTTCTACCTTTCATTTATACTTGTAACACCAAGACTAAGGAGAAGCTAGATACCTAGATATGGGCGAGGAATAATGTATTCAGAAGGCATTGCCAGAATTGGGCATTGTTCATGAAGTCAGGGTATTCGAGTGGGTATTTTACACCATGTGCCACATCTGTGGGTTAAAACCCTTGTGGAAACTCACAATTCTCTCTAAACTTCTTAGATACCATCTTCTCTGTGAATGTTCAACATTGCTTTACTCTACCCTCACTGGGCTTCTTGTTCAATGTGCTTGCTTTCCATGCTGTGTAAAAACCAATTCTTTGGGGCGCCATGGTGGCTCAGTCGGTTAGGCAGCCGACTTCGGCTCAGGTCATGATCTTGCGGTCCGTGAGTTCGAGCCCCGCGTCGGGCTCTGTGCTGACAGCTCAGAGCCTGGAGCCTGTTTCAGATTCTGTGTCTCCCTCTCTCTGACCCTCCCCCGTTCATGCTTTGTCTCTCTCTGCCTCAAAAATAAATAAAACGTTAAAAAAATTTAAAAAATTTTTTTTTCAAATGATATCTGTGGAGTCATTTTCAAAGCAAATTCGTAAGATTACCTCTAAACTAAGACCTAGAAACAGCATTCTTTTTTTTTTTTTGGCCTTTCATGTTTGTCTTAAATTTATACTATATATTGTAAGAGCCACCTCAAATTCAATGTCAGATATCATTAAGATATTTGGTAAAAGATGTCAAATGTTGATTATAGGAATTATGCCTGTGACTATGACACTGTATTGCAGGATAAGGGTGTTCCTGATCAAAGTTTTCTAGCCTATAAAAGCATATTAAAAATATCTAACAGCTATTATTATCTAACTCACAGGTGATGATTAATAAAGGAGTAAACTAGACTATCATTTAAAAAATATATTTATTTATTTTTGAGAGACAACACAAGCAGGAGAAGGACAAAGAGAGAGAAGGGGGACACGGAATCTGAAACAAGCTCCAGACTTTGAGCTGTCCACCCAGGGCCCTACGCAAGGCTAGAACCCATGAACCATAAGATCATGACCTGAGCCGAAGTTGGATGCTTAACTGACTGAATCACCCAGGCACCCCTAGACTATCATTTTTAATATTTGTTGCCTGATGGAGGCAAAGTCTGTTGTCTGTTTCTTCCCTATGGGTTTCACTGTGGATTCCAGTTCTTTCTTATTATTCATGGTCTCATGTCTGAGATGAACCCCCAAGATCAAACGCCATTCCACAGTGTTATGGGTTGAAATATGACCCCCCCCAAAAAAGATATGCTGAAATCCTAACTCAATGCTACCTCAGAATGTGACTTTATGTGGGAATAAGTTTCTTGTAGTTTTATTTCTATTTATTTATTTATTTATTATTTTTTTTAGAGAGAGAGGACACAAATGCGGGATAGACGCAGAGAGAGAGAGAGAGAGAGAGAGAGGAGCCTAAGCAGGCTCTAGGCTCAGCGTGGAGTCCGACACGGGCCTTGATCCCACGACCCTGAGATCATGACCTGACCCAAAATCAAGGGCCAGACACTCAACCAACTGAGTCAGCCAGATGCCCCAAGGTTCTTGTAGTTTTAATTTGCTAAGTTAAAATATACTGGAGCAGGGCGGGCCCTTAACCTGATATGACTAGTGTCCTTAGAAGAAGAGAAAAATTTGGACTCAGACACAGAGAGAAGACAGCCATGTGATGTTGGAGGAAGAGTCTGGAACTATGTTGCCACATGCCAATACTTGGACAACAAAAGCCGGAAGAGGTGAGGCAGGACCATTCCCTAAGGCTTTAGAGAGAACAAGGCCTTGTCCACATCTTGATTTTGGACTTCTCGTCTCCAGAACTGCAAGACAGTACATTTCTGTTGTGTTAAGCCACTCAGTTTATGGTGTTTGGTTACGGCAGCCTCCTAGGAGATGGCCACACACAGTTTTATGAATTTCCGAATCATCCTGCTTTTGACTTTGGTACACATTTCCCCAATTATCACTTTGCCCAACCTTCAACCCACAAACTGCACTGCTTTTTTCTGACTTTGAATCTATTTCCTTTCTTAACTGTAATTAATGATCATCCTCCAATATTTTATGAACCGGAGGTGTACTGGGAGCACCTTTCAGGAGCAGATTGTTAAATTGGGGGGCATTTTGCAAGTGGATTGCTAGACTTAGCCATTATTTCAAAAATTACACTGTGTAAGCTTTAAGTTAGGTAACTTATGCTAAAGCAAAGGGGATAAGTAATCAAAATGCATCTCTTCCTAATTATTTGACTGCATTTTACTACCATCTATGCTCTTGGGGCTATTTATGTCTCATGCATCTGTATGGTAGAAATCCTATTATAATGCTGTGCTGGGACCCATCTTTTCTCAACTCACACTGGAAGCTTGAAATCAGCCATACTGGGAGTACTTACACCAGGAGAACTATCGAAAGCTACAAATCGGTTATTTTTACATTTTCAGAGAGCTAGGTATAAACATTTACCAGCACGCCTTTGAAACAACCCACAAGTCCACTCTAGAAGCCAACCTGGATGGCTACGGAGGAACTGACCAAGGCTCGCTTCACCGAAGAGATCACTCTTCTGGGCCCTGCTTGGCACCTTTCAGTAGGAATTCAGAAAAGCATGGAAAGAAAGTAAAAGCAAATAAAGGGCTCCATTACAAATAATGAAGGCAGAGAGATTTGACAGGGATTGTCGAGAGGGGATAAGGCAGACTTAGATGCTGGTGACCTACTTTTAGTAGTGTCTCCTAAATCTCCAGGGAAGTGTTTAGCTGTGATTATAAATATTAATTAGATTCCAATCAGAGTACTATTTAAAGGATCTGTGCTCCTGAGGGAGAGACATTTTAGATAGGCAGATAGATAGACAGATAGATAGGGCAATATACACGGCATAAGATGTGTAAGCTGCTCAGGGTGCTAATAAACTAGATGATTCTACTTAGTAAAACAGACCCAACCCAGCTACAAAATTATAGGTGAATTAAATCGCCATAAACAGGCAGGGTAAAGTCTTCATAGCTTTACCAGATATCTAATTCCATTGTGTGTGGATAGGCTCAACATTCTTTAGTTTCGCGATGACATCTTCCTTGTTAAGCAGTTCATCGGCCGAACAAAAACATTTATAGGAACAGCAGCTCTCCACATTTAACGCAGAAATTCAAAGAATCTGTTACCCATGAAATAGCTACTTCCTAAAATTCTTAAGCGTAATTTGAGGCTGTTAGCTGGAGCTATTATCCTGCACTGTGGGAAGTGGAGTCTCAGGTTAGAGACTGTGCCCCAGCGCTTGAACTCTCTGCCAGCAAGAGTTGGGAAAGCTGCAAACTTTCAATCGGTGCCAGAGAGAAGGTGAGAGGCCTTTTTTTTTTTTTTTTTTTTCTTTTAACCACAATGCCAGCAGCAGATTAAGGAGTGGCATTACTCACACCACGCAAGGGCTGGCTGAGTCTACTTGGGCTGAAAGTAGTGCGTCCCCCTACCAGGAAGCCTTCTCAGTGTGCATCACATCACTCTGCTTCTGTGACTGAGGCATTCTTTGAGAACCTGTCATCTGGGTCCAACAGTGTTCCTATTTAATTAGCCACTAAGTTTCTTTTTGTTTTGGTTGGCTTTGTTTTGTTCTGTTTGCAATGACAAACAAGAGGCTCCCTTTCCTTTTCAATGAGCACAATCCAACTAGGAAGGAAAGTCTCTTCTCCTCCATAGTTTAATCCTCATTCTCAGATTTCCTAGGCATTCTAAATAGAAAAAGAGAAAAAGAAAAAGGCCAATCCAGGTCACTTTTATGGCAGTCAGAAAAAGAAGCATGAAAATCTAAAAAGTTAGATCACAAATAGGATGAGAACTATTTTTATAATTTTACTTTTCAGTAGATCAGACTCAGGGAACCAGGCGCTGGTTGGAGATAGACAGGAAAGAGCAGGGAGGGTATGCTGTTACGAGTGACAGCTGGGGAAATAGGAAAAGGTTATCCAGAGAGGTTCCCCCCCCCCCATTTCTCTCTGTTCTTCCTCTTATTCGTGATGACCTCACTCCCAGTCCAGATTCCCATCTTAGACCCACCACTGCCAATTCTCAACAGCTGATTCCCCAGATCAAGATGTGCAATGAATCCACGGGGCTAACATACAAGGTTACCAAGTGGTTCAATGTCTCATGCTTTTTTTTTTTTTTTTTTAACGATAGGAGAATCTTGCAAACAAAAAAAATTCTCAAGACCCAAAGGTTTTGTTTGTATGTTTTGTTTTGTTTTGTTTCTAAAGACCTTTTTTTTTTTTTTGTACTTTTTGGGTAAGGAATGTCCTCATACCAGACCACATAAAAGTTAACACAACCTGTAAGAAGCCTAGTAAGGGTCCTGGGATTCTAATATGTTTTGAAAATTAGCATTTTGGCATCCAGAATGTGTCTATTTTATTTTATTTTTTTACTTTTTAAAGTATTTGTTTGTTTTGGGGAGGGAGTGCATGTACTCGCTTGGGGGATTGGTGGGGGGCGCAGAGAGAGAGGGAGACAGAGAATCCCAAGCAGGTTCCACGCTGTCAGTGCAGAGCCTGGGGGCACAGGGCTCAAACTCACAAAGGGTGAATTCATGACCGGAGTGGAAATCAAGAGTCTGAAGCTTAACAGACTGAACCACCCAGGCGCCCCCAGAATGTCTCTATTTTAAACTAAAATGTTATCAACCATTAAACTGAGAAAGCTGGAAAGGCTCAACATAATTAAGCTTTTCTTAAAATTTTTACCTTTGTTGTATATTCCACTAGCACAAAGTATCACTTTACATACAGGTTTTTTTCTTAACGAGGCCAGATTTATTTTGTAAACAAGAACCAAAAAGGAGGGTGACTATAGAGAGACATTTCACGTTTCGTAAACTATAGGAAACATTTATGTTTCATAAATTACAAGAAAAGTATTGCATGCCTTTGTGAGTTCTCAGACTCTGGTCCTTCTTTGCCTTGGAGGGTTTTCATCTAGCTGTAAACTGGACCTACCGTCTTTCATATTTTATCAGACCTTACCAAACTTTCAATTCTAGTTTCCTCCAGTATGGCAGTAACGTTCCAAATTAGTGTTTTCATTTCTTCTCCCACCCTCCGGTGGTACAGCTGCTGAGAACAAAAGGCTGACTACCCAGATCCTTAAGGGCATGCTAGGTTATCTTCTATCTAAAGAAGTCATACAAGCTGAAGCTGGACATATACAGGGCTTATTTTTGCTTTCAGAGAAGGTTTCTCTGCAGACATTCAAAATGAAAACATACATACATACGTACGTACGTACATACATACACACAAGTTTTCTATTTCTGAGTTATCAACCTCAGTATCAAATACCAGTTTTACTGTCCGTGACTCACAGCAAAGGAGGCGTTTGTTTTTTGCACAGTTACACTGATAATTTGACAATACACTTTTTTTTATAAATTTTTTTTTCAACATTTATTTATTTTTGGGACAGAGAGAGACAGAGCATGAACGGGGGAGGGGCAGAGAGAGAGGGAGACACAGGATCAGAAACAGGCTCCAGGCTCCGAGCCATCAGCCCTGAGCCTGACGCGGGGCTTGAACTCACGGACCGCGAGATCGTGACCTGGCTGAAGTCGGACGCTTAACCGACTGCGCCACCCAGGCGTCCCGACAATACACTTTTTAATTGACCAAGTACAAGCTAAACTATTGCGTTTGTAAAGCTATTCCTCTGGGCCCACCCTGTGCTGAACTTTGTGAGGGTGTGAAAACAACAACAGCAGCAACAACAAGGCACAAACTGCTCTTGAGGGAAGTGCAAACCTTCCTGGATTGTATGTCCATCCCAGTGCGGTTCTTATCTGATGAGTTTGTGGTTTTCCAAATTCAGGGCAAAGCACGTTGTTTTATCAGTGAGTGGAGATTTAGCATTGTTCTCCTTTGATTCCGTGAATGGTTGTTCCAACTTTAAAATGGGCCACTAAATTTACAACTGTTTTCTTCATTCATTTTAAGAGTGAGAACTAACACACCAATTTCTGGCATGCTGATAAGAGAACTTTAGCAATTTTCACCCTGGCGTGAAATATTTCATTCTGAAGGCCTGTGTTGTCTGTCCTTATCACTCCTAGATGAGGCTCTACAAAAGAACAAACTCTGAGATGGGATCTGCCTTCGTGCCAAGTATAAAACCCGAGCGATGTTTGGGAATGGAGCCCACGAAGGACCAAGAACACAAGTAATTATTTGTCCCCCCGAATAGAGGAGCCCATATTTTCAAATATTCCAAAGGAACCCCCAAATCAGCCTACTGAATTGGAAAGAGTATCCTCTAATTGAAGATCATTCACACAAACTCGATATTGAGTCCAACCTATAATCCACATAGCCCATGGCAATTTACTGGGTAGTATCTTGTAAATAGATTATACGCTTTGGGTATCTTCTGAGTAGTTGAAAAATATAGCTAAATTATCAAACACAACGTTTCACTAGCTCTGTTCAGTACTTTTTCTCTCGCCGATTAAAATGTCTCAGCAACTTCAGCCTTTTAAAATCCACCCCTACCTCCGCACTCATCTAAATTATTCTGGCTATGTAAGTCTTCACTTCCGGCAGTGAAATACTGTAACATTTGCTAAGGTAATTCACTTTGGCCGGGCATTCTCACTGAACTTATGGTGAAACAGTTTCACTTTTTACTAGCGTACAAGTAGAAAAGGCTTCTTTCTAAAGGTAGACTTTTGCTGTATGGGAAGATCAGGGGCGGGGAAGGACGGTGCATTTCAACTCATTCTTCTCCCTCCGACCTCTGTTAACTGTTTTAAAGGTTCTGGCTACCAGGAGACCTAACGCCCCTATGAGGTACTTCGACCTAAAGCAGTTCGCTGAAACTCCTACTAACAGCAGGGCTGGGAACATTTCTATTGCTCTTCTTGCCTGGGATATACGGTACAAGGGTTGGCCGTGGTTTGGTCCACCTGCCAGCGGAGTTTAAAGTTTCCAAGGCTCAGAAGAACACAATGACTGGGACCAAACTGCCTAAATGAGAAGAAGGGAATTTCTGCTGCAAGGAGAAAGCCGTTAAACTCCCGCTAAGCTAACCACCTCTTTCACGCGGCCATGCACACGACCGACCTCCTCTTTCACTGACCAGGGATTATTTCTGCCAATCCAGGATATTCCGAAAGCTTGGAGACATATGGCTGGAAAATGAAACGACCCCGGAGTGTGGCCACATCTTACTTTGTGTCGCGTGGTACCAGATGGGCAATCAGTGAATGAGGCAGAGATGTGAACGGACAGTTTTATCATGTGAATTTTCCCCCCATAACGCCAAAAACCAGACTTCGTTTTCCCTCTCACTTCTTTGGGCTTATAATACTCGGATTTTCTCCTCTCTGCAATATCAATTGACTCAACTTTGCAGTGGGGTGGCCAAAAGGGAAGAGGATGAAGCGATCTCTAAAATCTCAGTAAGTGTCGGGGGAGCCACGGCACCCGGGAAACTGCGGCTGCGACCCGCCTCGTCCTGTGCGGATTTCAGGGTTGGTCACAGCGCAAGCGGTTATGGAGCGGACGGTGCACTCCATCCGCCGCCGAGGATAGAGACCCGGGCGCCGGGAGGGGTCGGTTCATTTCGCCGCAGCCTCGGAAGCCGCGGCCGCCTCTCCTCCGCTGCGTTTCATTACCATTATCCTCGTTCTTGAAAAGTCATGGAAGACGGCCCGCTGCCAGACCTCAGAGACATCGAGCTGAAGCTAGGGCGCAAAGTACCCGAGAGCCTAGTGCGCTCGCTCCGTGGGGAGGAGCCGGTTCCCCTGGAAAGGGACGGGGACCCCTGCGGGGGGAGCGGCGGCGGCGGCGGCGGCTGCAGTAGCAGCAGCAGCAGCAGCAGCTGCAGCCTCCCCCCCTCCCTGTCGTCGTCCTCCTCGTCCTCTCCAACCTCTGGCTCCCCACGTCGTAGCCACTGCAGCGCCCTGGAGAGGCTGGAAACCAAGCTGCACTTCCTCAGGCGAGAGATGGTGAGTGCGGCGCGCCAGCTGTGGGAATGAGGGCCCCGCCGGAAGGTGGGGCGATCGGAGGAGGGGGGGGGCGCGGGATAGGGCGGCGGACTCTGCAGAGCTGAGTGCAGGGCGCCTGGGCAATCCGGAGGGCAGAGGAGCGCGCGGGGGGCGCGCGTCTGGAGGCTTGTTTACCCCGGACTTTGATCGGCCAGGGTTTGCTAAGACGGCAGAGCCTGCTTTGCTCTGTGTACTCTGTGACAGCGCCGACTCCGTGCTGCAGACCCTGACCGCGTAGCTGCCGGTCCGCGGCCTCCCGGGCACCCTGCCCGCCGAGGGTTTGCAGTTACTAAGCCAGTCTGGGGGCTGCTGCGTGCCTTCAGACTGTCGGTTCGAAAGGTGGCTCCATCCTTTGCACCCACAGCTAAAAGGACTTCCTGGTTTGCCGAGAGGCGGCGAGGCAGGGTCTCCGCCGGCGCTCCTTCCTGGCTCACTCTTGCACCCACTACCGCCCCCGCCCAGTGGTGCGGCAGCCGCAGCTGTTCCAAGGCCACCGTTCAGCTGATTCTCCACAGCTGGCTCTGAAAACAATGGCCCACTCGTCCTTGATGTCCTTAGGAATAGCTTGTTTCACTGTTTTGATCCTAGGGAGCAGGTGATCCCCAGGCCCAGGGATTTGCTAACGACCACTTCCTGCCCTCTCCCCCTACTCCCACCCCCCACCCCCCACCCCCAGTCCTCAATCTGCAATTGTTTTCTGTGATGCTTGCAAACATTACCTTAAGAGTAAGACAATGAGACTAGTACAGGGTCTGAAAATACTTGTCATTCCGGATGTTCTTAAACGGACAAACTTTAGTGGCCCTGAGCTCTGGGGCCAGACACTTGGCCTCTGTGAACCTCAGTTTATTTATCCAGTGAACTGGTTGGAGGACATAATTCCTTCCTAAATCGTTTGAAGAAAGTGACAAAGCAACAGCATTTTCTACCAGCTTGGAGCGGAGGGAAGTTGGCACAGTGGTCGCAGTCAACCAGGAGGATGGGAAGGATTTTCCACCTAAAGGACCCTGTCTCCTAGGGCTTTGCATTAAAAAGTAACCAGAGGTGTTTCCCCTGGTTCCTCTCTTTCTGCATTTGGAACACTCAAGAGGTAATAAATTCCACAGCATAAAGTAATCTTGGCGAATATATAAGGGTAAAAAGCCAGTCTTCAGAGATGATGATGTCCTGTGTTCAGAATTTTCACACCGTGTTCGCTACATAAAGGTCCTAGGATATATACTCTAAAAACCTATCTTAAGATCTTTAAAGTTGGTCTACCTAATAACTGTAGTTTTATGTTCTATTTTCTTCCTACTTGGAGTGTTCAGATGTTGAAAGCAAATTACACACACACACACACACACACACACACACAAACACACACCTATACATGTATAGGCATATATATTCATGCATCATGTATATTGCAAATTATTATTCTGTTCATGTTTCACTGTCTAACACACAGGTTATATATCTTACTTCTTTAAAAAGTACTAAGCATTTACTGTGGGTTAAATGGGTGCTGAAAATACAAGAGCTTGTCTACTTAGGGCTCTCAAATCTCTTGCACTCATTTGCCATTTATTATTTGTAGTAAATTAAGCCAAGTGTGTTGAAGAACTCCAGGGGGGGCGGGGATCTGGTCATTTTCAACCAAGGACACTTTCTGGACTTATCTGTTGTTCTTAATGAAAATACCACAAGTGCAGTAAAACTGTGTTTTCCCCAAGCCAGAACTTGCTGTGTATGATCAGCGTGTATTAATAAATACATTTTTCAAAAGCAAACAGAAACCACAATGCTCTCAGCAGCAGATTGCTACATTGAGTATTTGTTATATTTTCTATGTTTAACATCAGGATCCACAGAATTTACGCCAGACAGATGTTCTGTGTTCAGATTTGTGCTCCACAAGGAAAATAACATTAGCCTTGGGAGTTTAGAGAAAAGACTGGGACAGGTATATTCCCCTGCCAGTGAGACCCTTTTCCCCCATTTTACATAACTCTTTTGGGTGGTAAAAACCCCAGCTTCGGCATATCTGGGAAGCAACAGATTTGTTTTTTTGTGTCAACTTGGCAGGTTTGTTATAAACACTGAGCAGGTGTTCTGCTGTTCTGCCTGTCTCCTCCCCACATCCCCATGTGGAGAAGTTAGGGACAGAGCGGACTGTGACTTCTTAATTGTGATTTCTTATGTGCTTTTCTGCCCTATACTATGTGCACTGAGTTAACCTCCGTGGTATTAAGCGTGACCCCACATTTCATGTTTATTACTTTTAGTTCACACATTGTTCTTCTGGATTGTCTGGAATTACCAGGCGTTGGGCCTGCCCTTGGAACTCTCTCCCTAAGAAACACCTGAGCCATGCCCAAACCTTTCTAGAGACTTCCAGGAGTTAAGCCTCCCTCCTTTTCCTGTTAGATGGATGTGTATACCATTGACACAATATAGCATAGACTTGAAGGGGGGTAGTCTGAACACAAAGTTCTTTACATACACATGGTTTTATGTAGCTTTTCTCACCTTTTATGCTTTCATGGATCATTTCCTTCTCTCTTATTTGAGACAGATTTTCCCAGTATGTGAAGTATTTTTATTTTGAATTTAGAGATCAGGAAATTTAACAGTACAATAAACAAACACAGAGATATACCTCGGAAATTTATAACGAGATGGGAAAGAGATGTCAGGCCTCTTGTACAAAGTCTGCCCAGTATGTGTTCACTACTTTTCTGTTCAGAGCGTTTTATTTATTTATTTATTTATTTATTTTTTAATTTTTTTTTTCAACATTTATTTATTTTTTGGGACAGAGAGAGACAGAGCATGAACGGGGGAGGGGCAGAGAGAGAGGGAGACACAGAATCGGAAACAGGCTCCAGGCTCCGAGCAATCAGCCCAGAGCCTGACGCGGGGCTCGAACTCACGGACCACGAGATCGTGACCTGGCTGAAGTCGGAGGCTTAACCGACTGAGCCACCCAGGTGCCCCGATATTTTATTTTTAATGTTTATGTATTTGTTTTCAGAGAAAGAAAAAGTGTTTTTCCAATATATGTAAATAATCTCTGTCAAAACCTGTGTTGCCACATTCTGGTTCCAGTCAGTTCTGGGTTATGTCAAGACTGCTACTCGTCACATGATACAATGCCATCATGAAAACTGCTATGGAAATACTATGTTCTAATTTCTATATTTTTGGGGTTTGTTTGCATAACAGCTGTGTAATACAGCAAAGAGAATAAACAATCTCAAGCTACTTATCCTTTCTTGTTATTAAAACCTTCAAGTACCCCACCAAGTTCCTCAAATCTTGCTTTAATAAAGTTTCGAGGCAATACCCAGGACTAGACACAAACACACGTATACTCAGACAAATGCGTACATGATTATTAGCAGAACATAAATCAAAATGTCAAAGATTTTAAGAGTGGTAGACTTATATTTGGTTTTTGATACTTTCTCTCATGGATCTTTTCTAATTCCCCCCCACCCCCACCCCTGTTCAATGGCTTGCTGACTTTGTAATAAACAGTTATCTTATATTCTCTCGAAAAAAAATTCATTAAATTAACTTCGCAGTTGCTTTGGATATGCTTCAGAGTAGGCTAGGAGATTTCTTGTTCCATACATGTTGATCTATAGATCACTTGCTCTATAATTTAGTCATCTTTCATAACTTCACAGTTTCAACAATATTTTTCCTATTTTATCACTTAGCTATTTTTTAAAGTTAGGCAAAAGTTTAAGCAAAAACCCTTATGTATGTAATTGAGAATCTGTACAGTGGAAGGCTCCTTCCTGGATGAGGTCACAAGATAGTGGAAAAGATAAAATGGGAGTATCATTTGGCCAGAGAAAGATCGCAAACTACCATGTCAGCAGGTGCCCGATGCCATAGCAGAGATCAGGCTATCAGGTAAAGTGAGGAGATTTCTGACTGCGCCCCGGGCAAGGAATTGAAATTGCGGATAATGATACGAAGTAAGGGGCTTAATATTAGGGACAAAGACATCAAGGAGATGAGGAAATCTGATTCCTAACAGTGGCTTCTTCTGCGACTATGCACATGGAGTGTCATTATACTTACCTAAACCTGGCAAACAAATCTTGTTGAAACGTGTTTCCTTACACAGTGGCTCGGAAATTGACAGAAGTGAACACAAAGGCACGCGTGTCATTCTGCTAGAAACACATAGACACAATTTAGAGAATTTATACCTACCCTGAAAACAGTGACATTTCCAAAACCTGATGGAGCCCCGCCCTGTACCTAGGAATGTATGTTGAATTACTGGCACATACTTGAAGAACACTTTCTGACCAAAGAGAATTCCTTTCCATTGCATTCAAGTTGCACAACCATACTGCCCTGATACCGTGAGAGACCACAAATATTGTGAGATTTTTTTTTAAGACGTATTATGTTCATTTCCATGACAGCACAAAACCCATATATTTAGCTTTCCATTTTGTAGTTAATAAGTCACAATTAAAAGAATTTGTCACTTTTTTTTTAACGTTTACTTATTTTTGAGAGACAGAGTCTGAGCGGGGGAGGGGCAGAGAGACAGAGAGAGAGAGGGAGACACAGAACCTGAAGCAGGCTCCAGGCTCTGAGCTGTCAGCACAGAGGCAGATGCAGGGCTTGATCTCATGAAACATGAGATCGTGACCTGAGTCGAACTCAGATGCTTAACCGGCTGAGCCACCCAGGCGCCGGATTTCTGGTTTTTTAAATACTGCTTCTGAAATGGCGATTTATGGCTGGAGTCTCTGGAGTCCCTGAGTACTTGTTACATTCTTGTGGTGTTTTTTTTTGTTTTTTTTTTTTTTTTCTTTGAAGGATGTTCCTTTTATTTTTCTTTAAATGTTATTCTTCACTACTCAAGTGGTAGGCTTCTGGTTTGGTGGAATCTTCATGGGTTTGGACCTAGACAAGCTGGGATTCTGGCCAAGTCTAGAGCAAGTCGAGATACAAACCAGGAGAGCCCAGACGGCTGCCAAGGCCCTGTACCCTCTCCCTCTGGAGACTCTTAGCCCATCTTCCCAGACGGAAGGCCTGTCTAGCCCTCAGTGGCTCTCTTTCTGGTTTTGGCTTTCTGCGTGGCATTGAGAAAGTTATATAACCACTCAAGGATTCCGCTTTCTTGTTAACATAGGGAAAAAAAAATCTCTATGTAGGCAGTGTAAGAATTCAATGAACTAATACAAGAAAGTCAACAATTACATAGGCATTCAAAACAGTAAGGACGATGGCAGTAAGAGGTAGTATGTCAATGACACGGCTGCTCTGTTGATCTTCTACAAGTAGCTGCAGATGGGCAGTGTGGTTTGGGGACTGATTAAAGTTTAAGCATCTCCTCTGCTTGACTATCACAGCACCTCCCGCGTCACACGTTCCAAGGAGACACTATATTTCTATCTAGAAGTGAAAAAGGAATACGAGAGGCCTTTCCCTAGCTTCAGTCCGACTGAAATGTCGATTTTGATTTCAGACTCAACGTTTATGAAGCACATGCTATGAACTAAGCCCTCTGCAGTGTATGGGTAGCCTAGGCTAAGGAACTGTAAGAACCTAATTTTGGGGTGAGCCTAGGAAGTCTGAGAACAGAGACTAGTATTTGGTTCGTTGACAACAAAAGCTTTCTAATGGGCAAAGCACCATGCATTTTATATGTATCATCCCAGTGAAACCTTATAATAATCTTAACTAAATATAATTTTCATATCTACGTTGTAGGTAAAGCGTTGCAGATAATTGTCAATGCTCAAGACCGCCTACACAGTAAAGAGACGAGCTAGGTCACGGTCAGAATCTGAGCTTTAAACCATGATTGTGCTGTTACTTCTCATGCTTCGGAATTTCTTGATGCCCATGGTGACACCCGAGATGATATACTCTTCCAGATTTTTAAAACTTTAAACATGTTAAACTATGTGTTTATTTACTGTGGGCTCCCTCTCACGAGTAACATCCATAGACCATCCCTGTGTCAGACTTGGATGACTTGGATCCAAGGCTTGGATGAACACATCCAAAAGTCACCTGGTTCCCAGCAACTGTACCCTTCCTGTCACCAATATCTTCATAAATACCTCCTCCCACTCCACAAATGCTGCTAGGGAAGGATTCTCTGGACCAGTTCAAGACCAGAGCTCAGGAGTGGAACTCAACAGTGTTCATGACCTACACTTTTAAACGCTTCCAACTGGTCGCATTTTGGTTCTCTGAGAGATTCTGTTCAGGATGAGGTTGAATCTTAGGTAACCCACTAGGAAGAACCAGAAAACCGGGAATTGTGACACCATCTTGTGTCCATTTGAGAAGCACCTTCGAATTGCCGTTCTTCTGACAGGAGCTCTGTGATCCTATGTTTCTGTGGTGGTACCAGTGGCACAGCACTGTTCTGGGACTTCCCACGTTGGGTGGCTGAACCGCACTGATCCAGATGGAGCCCAATGTAAATTGTATTGATAGATTTCACAAGAAACAAGGTTATGTTTTCAAACATACATTTCAAACACCTCAGTCTAAGACTTAAAAATAAAACCTGAATAATTCATTTTTTAAATGTTTTTTATTTATTCTTGAGAGAGAGAGAGAGAGAGAGAGAGAGAGAGAGGCAGAGAGAGAGAGAGACACAGAATCTGAAGCAGGCTCCAGGCTCTGAGCTGTCAGCACAGAACCCAACGCGGAGCTCGAACTCAGTCTGCAAGGTCATGACCTGAGCCAAGGTCGGACGCTTTACTGACTCAACCACCCAGGCGCCCCAATTCGTTTTTTTTTAAAAGGGAATAAACATTGAACTAGATTTTCATACATAGTATTATGTTCCTTTTACAGAGAGGAAAACTCTTGTTTCTGGGGCTGGGGTGGGGGGAGGTGAAATCATTTCACTAAGTCACTGTAA
The DNA here is from genome assembly GCF_016509475.1 of Prionailurus bengalensis. NCBI lineage: Eukaryota > Metazoa > Chordata > Mammalia > Carnivora > Felidae > Prionailurus > Prionailurus bengalensis. Next base: position 38,140,791 of record NC_057359.1, read on the forward strand.
GTGGTTTCCCAGCCTTCCATTCAAACAAGAACCTCTGTGAGCCTGGTTATAGGCTGGATCCAATTCACTCCCAAACCCTACTGTGTCTGTGTACCATGGAGAATGCCCATGCCCGTTTATTACCAATGAACATTTTTAGAGAAATTTCATCATAGCCACCAATGGATCTTTTGGTATTCCTTTAAAAATGTTATTGCTTTCTTTTTAGAAGTTAACATCTGTTTTCTCATTATAAGACTTCCAGAAATATATTATAAAAAGAAAAAAAAGTGCCCTTTTACCTTCCCCCAGACACCACACCTCCTCCTTTTTACTCCACACCCCAAGGGAATCACTCATCTGCTGACAGTTTGGTGTGAATCCTCTCAGGTCTTTTTCTGTATCTTTGCCAGCATATAAATGGTACATATATGCTTACATAAATTTGGTGTGTGTGGATTGGATTTTGTTTTCCTTATTTTACATAATAATATTTTATTATATTACCTGACATTTATTGGAGGGTTACGGTATGCCAGTTAGCATTCTAAACAGGTTTGATGTATTGTGGTATTTCTTTCTCACTCCTCACCCACTTTTGAGGTAGGCACTGTGGGATGTTAGATAATATAAACAGATTCCTGACATCTTAAGGAATTTTTACCTAGGAGACACCTGGACGACTTAGTAGGTTAAGTGTCTGACTTTTGATTTTGGCTTAAGTCAGGATCTAACAATCGGTTATGAGATCGAGCCCCGTATTGGGCTCCGTGCTGACAGAGTGGAGCCTGTTTGTGATTCTCTCTGTCCATCTCTCGCTGTCCCTCCCCCTGCGCTTGCTCTCTCTCACTCAAAAGAAAGAAATGAAAAATTTAAGAAAAAGAAATGTTTACCTGGTTAATCTTTATCTTATTCCTTCACTTTTATAAGCAACCTAATTAATTACTAATCAGAAGGAAAAGTAGTTACTTCGCTTTTCATAATAACTGATTATCCAACTTGTAACAGGTCTTTTACAAAGAAAATTCTGCTCTTGGAAATCGGACTTAGACTAGTCTTCGATTCAAGAAATAACAAAGTCTTCCAATTGGAATGTACTCATCTTCAATCACATACTGCTTTTTTAAAAAATACCTATTTGGAGAGAGAGAGAGAGAGAGAGGGAGAGAGAGAGAGAATGAGTTGGGGAGGGGCAGAGACAGAGAGGGAGAGAGAGAATCCCAAGCAGGCCCCATGCTCTCAGCATAGGGCCCGACTTGGGGCTTGATCTCACAAATCGTGAGATCATGACCAGGGCTGAAATCAAGAGTTGCTTAACCAATGGAGCCACCCAGGTGCCCCTCAATACCATGTTAACATAATCTTCTTATTGAGTTTTTTCCTGGTGATAATAATATAAATACAAACTCTAAAATTTGGGTCTAAAGGCTAACAGTCATAAAGCGATCCATGCCACATGGAGAAAGCAGAAGGGCAACCCACGGGTTTCATGTGCCTTCAGTCTTCATGGCTCAAAAACATCTTCGATTTTTGTCAGACATTGGAATGTTCGTGATATTCCAAGAGATTAGACATAATCGGAATATTTGAGTTCTCAATTAAAGAAATGATTCATATCTTTCAAATTGACTCTTGCAAGCAAGTGATGTTTAAAACTAAAACTATAATATGTCACTGACTAATAATCCCTCTCTCTGCAGGTCTATGCAGTGGAAAGCTAGAAGACTGGGCAAGCGAGGAATCAGGGCATGAGTGAGATAGGAATTTGATTATGACCTGGCACTGCTGGACCCAGGGCTTCATTTGGCAATTTCAGGACAGGACCCTCTTTGATTGGGTCTGCCAGCATGGCCATTACAGCTCAGCCTATAATTCTGACACATTTTATTATTCACAATGTTTGTTAATCCTGTCAATCTGGAGATAGCCACATTGGACTGTCTTTAGGGGTGAGAGTTCTCGACCTGACCTGTGATGTCTTATGATTGATTTCAGATTTTCATAGGATAATCACTTCCCTTCCATCACATTCACAGGCATGTCCCCACCCCTCTACTATCAGCATAGTGTTGCATTTGTAGAATAGTTTTTAATTTAACAAATTCGCTAGATAATGTGTGTGAGCTACAAAATCATTAGCGTTATCTATTTTTAATTACAATTATGGAATGTTCTCTTTTTTCCTCTGTATTTAAATTAGGACACCTGAAGTGAGCTAGAATTAAGTCTTTGACTTTCCATATATTTGACGGGCAGAATAAAATTGTTGTCGTATTCATACCCACCATGAGTACATTCACAAAAATGTAACACCAGCATTCCAAACAGTGAGCTATGTCGGTTACCACTCTGATTGCTGGCATAGGCTATTATTCTAATAGGTTCCCTGATTTTTTTCTTTTGTAAAAGTTGTCTCTATCATTGTTGTTTTATTGTTTTTTGTTTTTTAATATTTTTAACGTTTATTTATTTTTGAGACAGAGAGAGACAGAGCATGAATGGGGGAGGGTCAGAGAGAGGGAGACAGAATCTGAAACAGGCTCCAGGCTCTGAGCTGTCAGCATAGAGCCCGACGCGGGGCTCGAACTCACAGACTGCGAGATCATGACCTGAGCCGAAGTCGGATGCTTAACCGACTGAGCCACCCAGGCGCCCCTGTTGTTAACCAAACAAAGCATGAGATCAAAGTTGAGAAGGAAATGTCTCTCCTCATGCTGATGAAGTCCAATTTTCAAGGCTGCTAAATTCAGAGATCTGCCTATAGTTCCTTTGCTGAGATTTTAATCATAAATAGCTACTATTGACTTTTGATTGGTATGAAATTAACTGTGTTTCCAGGTTTTCTCTTAATTTCATAAAATTTAAAACTTATTAAAATGATACTAAACATGCAAACTGTATAATAGGACCTGAAGTGGAAAATATAAGTTCCCCACATCCCTTTTCCCAATTCTCTCTCCCTAGAGATAACTACTATGAATAATATTCTGTGTGTCCTAAAATTTTTCTGAACATATGCAAGCGTACCTGTAGTTTTTGTTTTTTGTCTTTACCTTTAGCTATAATTATAGGTACCTATTTGGAAAGATATATGTATGTATAATTTTAAAATTGAGACTCTTCGGAGCTCATGTTGCAGCTAGATTTCTAGATATAGCAAATACTCTGGTCTATATCATATATGACGTATATTTGATGTGTGTATATATAACATATGATGTGCATATGTTCATATACACACTTTGCTTCAAAGCACAATTTACAATGTGGCCACTTTGGTTTTTTTTGTGTGTTTTTTTTTTAATTTTTTTTTCAACATTTATTTATTTTTGGGACAGAGAGAGACAGAGCATGAACGGGGGAGGGGCAGAGAGAGAGGGAGACACAGAATCGGAAACAGGCTCCAGGCTCTGAGCCATCAGCCCAGAGCCTGACGCGGGGCTCGAACTCACGGACCGCGAGATCGTGACCTGGCTGAAGTCGGACGCTTAACCGACTGCGCCACCCAGGCGCCCCACAATGTGGCCACTTTGGATAAATTACTGTCAAGGACAGAAGTTAGAAAGAGTCACTCTATTTGTATACAAAGATTGCAGTTGATGAGGTAAAGAAACAGAGTCAATAATCTCTAGAAGTAGAATAGAGCATCATAAAACCCTAGGGTGGGAAGAAACGTCCGAGTTCATCTAGACCAATTCCATACTATCACCCTAACCAGTCATCATGCATTCTTTGCTTGAACGACCTCAGGGATGAGCCCTTCATTGGCTCCCAAGGCCAACCATTCCATTTCCAGACACTTCTGTCCATTTATATTTGTTAATCGGCCCTTCCGGTTGCTCATCAAAAGCACCCTCTATGATCATTCACCACAGGGAGGACTTTTCCAGCGTGTGAGCCTCCAGCTGTGGATTTATAATTTAAGATGAAAGCATTTTCAGGTACGAAGTGCAACAAAAGGTCAGTGAGTTTCTCATAGGTTTGTGTGTCTGTGGCTAAAATAAAGGACTTTCTTGCCTTTCTTGCAAAATGAGAAGAGAACAGCAGTGCAGCGCCTTGCTGAGGATGGAGAGAAATGGGTGCCGTCCTGTACTGCGGCTGGGAGTGTGCACTGAAGAAACCGTGAGAAGTAACCTTGACGCTGTACTAAAAGAAAAAGCAGAAAAGAGAATCTCCTTGACATAGCAGTTCTGATGCCAGTGATACTTAGGAGAAATATAGAAATTTACCCCAAGGAAACAATAATGAATTTGTTCAAAAATTTAGTTTATATATTTGGTATTCTGTGTGACTGAAAAAACTGGAGTAATCTGAATGATAAATGACAGTAGGTTATTTATGTGTGTGTGATAGAACTTTATGTAGCTATTAAAACTGTGCTGCAGAATTGTTTATGGAAGAGAGAAAGTAGTTATGGATATATTCATGTATAGAGTAAAAGGCTGAAATGAAATACCATTCCAGTGTTAACCGTGGTATCATAAAATGGTGGGTTTATGGGTGTCTGTTTTTGTTTCTCTGTTGAGTTCTTTTGTTTTAAATATATTTTTTTAACGTTTATTTATTTTTGAGACAGAGAGAGACAGAGCATGAACGGGGGAGGGTCAGAGAGAGGGAGACACAGAATCTGAAACAGGCTCCAGGCTCTGAGCTGTCAGCACAGAGCCCACCGCGGGGCTCGAACTCACGGACCACGAGATCATGACCTGAGCCGAAGTCGGCCGCTTAACCGACTGAGCCACATAGGCGCCCCGAGTTCTTTTGTTTTATCCAGTTTCTCCGCACCAAGTATATATTGTATTTTGATAAGAAAAAAATTATAGGTAGATAGAGTTTTTAAAAAAATAAAAATCAAAGAGTATGGGCTCTAGAATAAGGTAGAGCTGATTCAAGGAATCACGGCTCTTCCTTTAACCAGTGCTATGGTTTTAAGCACCTAATGAGTTTAATATTATGTAAAGTAGCTGGGATTCTGCCTGCCAAATAGTAGGCACTTATTAAGCATTGATTTTTTTTTTTTTTCTTTTTTGGTCCTTCCAAATGACCGAACTTAACTCTTTTGGTCTTAACTTAACCAATGACTTAACTCTTTTGATGCTTATAGGAAAGGATGAGACTAGAAGTTTTCCTGCTATTCACCTTTCTCTTTCTTCCTTTTCTTCCATTTCATAGAAGAAGGGACATGGCAATATATAAAATAACTTCTTGTCTTGCATGTACCACATCTGAGTTGCTAAATTTGGCATTAGGCGTCCCTGCACAGAAATGATACCTGAAATGATTAGTGCCCAAGGGAGAACTGGCCACTTCAAACTCTGGAACATCCCCTCTGTAGAGCAACGTAAATTAACAACCAACTGCCTCCTCAGGATTTTAGTCGTAGTGGCTGATTCAAATCATGGACAAGTCCACATTAAGAAGGTAATGGAATTGACAGCTACTCTCAGAAATACTTGCAAAGCATTCCACAGTCTCTCCATATGAGCTAATGGGAATGTTATGCCTCTTGCCAGAAATAGGTGGGTAGAATATATTAGCACTCAGAGAGATGTTCACATAAAGAGGAAATTAGTTTTTGCCCAGAATGCAGAAAAGGATTAGAAATAATTGATTATAGACAGAAACCTTTTTTAGGATTTCACAAGAACCACAGGCGAGAATCTGAAACCATACTCTAGGCTTCTTCCATTTTTAAATCTGATGACAAAATTGTCAGGAAATAATATACAAGGAGCCACCAAGTAGAACTTAATTCAATCACATGGATCAGTGACTTTGGTCACACTATAACTCTTAATGATTTAATGGTAGACTAAATATCGTGCATTGACAAAAATCTTCCCATAGTGAGAGCACATTATTATTTAAAATATGTTTTTGAAGGGGCGCCTGGGTGGCGCAGTCGGTTAAGCGTCCGACTTCAGCCAGGTCACGATCTCGCGGTCCGTGAGTTCGAGCCCCGCGTCAGGCTCTGGGCTGATGGCTCAGAGCCTGGAGCCTGTTTCCGATTCTGTGTCTCCCTCTCTCTCTGCCCCTCCCCCGTTCATGCTGTCTCTCTCTGTCCCAAAAATAAATAAATGTTGAAAAAAAAAATTTTAAATATGTTTTTGAAAATAGGGGGACCTGGGTGGCTCAGTCGGTTAAGCATCCGACTTCGGATCAGGTGATGAACTCATGGTTTGTGAGTTCAAGCTCTGTGTCAGAGCCCGGAGCCTGCTTTAGATTCTGTCTCCCTCTCTCTCTGTCCCTCCTCCCGCTTTCACTCCGTCTCTCTCTCTTTCTCTCTCTCTCTCTCTCTCTCTCTCTCCCTCTCAAAAATAAATATTTAAAATTTTTTTAAAATATGTTTATAAAAATAAAGTATATTTATAAGTCTCTGGGGCTAAAGATTTCCACAGAGTGAAAGTCTTGAGAAAATTCTATATACATGACTTCATTTGTCATTTTCCTAAAATTAGGCTGTATATTCCAGCTTTGTTAATAATATTGCTCATTATCTTTTTCCCTCCTCACTATAATCATGTGAGCAGAGGCTGTGACTAATCAATCCTTGTATTCCTTAATGGCCAGCCAAGTATTTAGGGACCCCCATTTGTTAAATGTGTGAATTAAAGTACACTTTAGGCCTGCTTCTAATTTTTGTGTTTGGAACACATTAGCAACATTTCCTTTTTGGATTGGAACATAGAACCTCAGTCTGTCCTCTGTATCCCACCAGCCAAACCCAGTCACAAGGAATGTAGGTCCTTGGTTAAAAAAAGAATAAAATAACTTTCCTCCAATCTGTTATTGTGATGAAAGAAAAGAAAAGAAAAGAAAAGAAAAGAAAAGAAAAGAAAAGAAAAGAAAAGAGAGAGAGAAGAAAGAAAGAAAGAAAGAAAGAAAGAAAGAAAGAAAGAAAGAAAAAGAAAAGGAGAAAGAAGGATGGAGGGAGAAAGAAGGAGGAGAGGAGGAAGAGAGGGAGAGAGAGGGGGGGAAGAGGGGAAGAGAGAAAGAGAGACTGAGAGGGAGAGAGTGAGAGGGAGAAAGAAAAGAAGGGAGAGAGAAAGAAAGGGAGAGAGAAAAAGAACGTTTGTGCCTGCTTAGAGGTGGTACAGCAAAATTTCCTCTTGGTTGCAGGACCTACTCTATCCTTAGATATTGTTGGTCTCAGGAAACATTATTCCCAGGAGTAGTTGCTGAACCTAAAACTGCAAAGAGTTGTTTTTCTTCTCTGATAAGTAAACAAAGAATGTACATATCTTAGATTTTTGTCATCCTCTTTTCCTGCTTGGAGTGAGCTTTTGAAGTTTCGGAGTGAAAAGAAAGAACTTTAAAGAAAAGGAAAACATTCTAGTAACATTGTGGTCTAGTATTCCATGCGTAGTATATTAACATATGGTATGGTTTCTGTGGCGTTGGTTGAAAATAATGATCATTTAATTTGGCAGCCTAAATCCGTACATGGGTAGCATTAATCACGAGGGCATGAAGTCTCTGACCATGCCTGACACAGCCCTCGGTATAGACTTGAAAACTGATGAGTACAGTGTGACTCATGTCTGAGGTGTTTGTGATACTTGTCTAGATGGGTATACACGTCCAGGTGGGTAAGCTGCATGAACAGGATGAGGAAGACTAGGTTTCTTGAGTGCTTTTCTAAGATTCTAGAATTGAGAGGAATTTCAAGGAATCAACCCATTTTTCTGTTTTTAATTTGGAACTAGAATCAAAAGATAAAAAATGGCTACCAACTATTCCTGTACTGCCTCTAAAGCAGCAATTGGATGGGTTTCCTTCCGTTTTTTTTTTTTTTTGTCCCTATGTGAACTTTTAACATCCTCTCCCCCAAAATATTAGTTTGACTACCTTCTTGCTATAATGGGATTTTCCTGCTTTCAATCTTGGTCTTTCTTATTTATATCTCCCACAGGAGGAATTCCAAATATGGGGCAGGCATTTATTTTTGAACTTTGAATTTTATTTATTTATTTTTAAGTGTTTATTTATTTTTGAGAGAGAGAGAGAGACAGAGCACAAGTGGGGGAGGGGCAGAGAAAGAAGGAGACACAGAATCCAAAGCAGGCTATAGGCTTTGAGCTGTCAGCACGGAGCTGGACACGGGGCTCAAACCCACGAACTGTGAGATCATGACCTGAGCAGAAGTTGGACACTTAACCAACTGAGCCACCCAGGTGCCCCCAAAACTTTATAATTTAAAATAATTGTAGACTTTACATAAAAGCTACAAAAATCACTATATACCCCTCACCTAGATCCCCCCATATCTTAATTTTTTGTGAGATGGTGATGAATGGTATCAGTGTCCTCTCATGTACTCCCTTCCTCCCTTTCCTTCTTCCCTTCCCCTCCCTTCTCTCTCTCTCTCTACACACATATTCTTAAACATCCTTACCTTAAAAGTTGCAGACATGATATTACTTTACTTCTAAATACTTCAGTGACCATTTCTCAAAATCAAGATCAGTTACCAAGACCTATCCTTCCTCCCTCCTGAGTACATTGCGGTCATAATTAATGACTTACATTACTGCTGAGTTCAGACAAGTCCTAAGAATATTTTTCAACAGAGCCCTGTAAGTGGCCACTCAGCATCAATCAGAAAGCTGCCTGAGGCTAGCATTCAGTTAAATAATAGAATTGGGTCTACCTGAAGGGTAGTAGGGGCAATTAGAAGAGCATGCCCTCAATTTCTCACTTTCTTACTGACTTGATGCTAGAAATTCTGCCCTCACAAAATCATCTGTCAGCCAGAGCTCCTGATTCAGATGAAGATATCAAATAATAAGTGGAAGATTTTGGACTCTACATGGTACTCAGTAAATACGTTTTCAATATTGAATACAGTAAAAACACTATTACCTTCTACAACTTAAACTGTATGGAAGTAAGGATTTGAGAGCCAGTTTTTTGTTTTTTTTTTTTTAAGTTAGGAAAAAGAAGGAAAAGGACACAGGAAAAGGAAAATAATATTTGGGCATTTTGGTCTAATAAGATATTTCTCCTGTGAGTCATTACCTTGCACTCTACACCATTGTTTACAAAGCATTTGCTACACCGTCCTCAGTCCTGGAGCTATGAAGCTACAATAATAACACAATGAATATAGCATTTGCTATATACGGTTCAATACAGTGTTTATAGTAATATTTGCTAGAATACAGTATTTACCCAATACATATGACTATTATACTAGCCTTCTGCCTCATATTCTAGTTACTTGGTCAAAGAAGTAATGAATCAAGCGATACTATTACCATGACCCATATGAAATTTAGTTTTAAAAACTCAGACAAACTCTTTGCGGAGATTATATTTAACAGTAAAATCCATATGTTGAGTTAACTCTTGAAAATACCCACTTGTTTTCCTTTAATCTGGCTATATGCAGGGTTTGCCAGGAAATGGCCCAGACAACCCCAGTGAAACGAAATAGAATTTTAACTTTGGTATTCTGCCTCTTAACTTTGAGTGTATTACTTCATTTTTAAAATTTATTTTTGTGTTTTCTTTGTAATGTAGTCCTGGTTCCAATTATTCCTTACTTAGAAGTTTAAAAAATTAGTTTGGAAATGCCAGAATAAATACGTGAGAAGAAAGTCAGGGTAACTAAGAGATTAATGATCCTCTCTATATTTGTGTTTTTGTCGGGGCGGGGGGGATGAACCAGTGTGTGACAAGGTTTATTTTGGTAGACATTGGGCTCGTGATGATGAATTCAGATTACATGCTGTTTTCATAGGGAACAAATTTAAGGACTTAGAAACGGATGTTGAATTTCCCCCGCTCTGTCTGAATCCCCTCCTTCCAATCACCATCCATTAATAGCCTAGGAAATTATATAAATTACCACTGTGTCTACCAACGTACATCCTGCTAGAAGGTTAATCTAGTGCCATGGAGAAATAAAATCTAGATTCTGCACACAGTGTGCTCAATATAAAAATGAAACTGTTTCCTTAGATATCAGTTTGGGTATGATTTCTTCGGGTTGTCAGTTAATCAAATTGATTTTTATCAGCATACGTATTTGATGTCCAGGGACTTAATCTGTACTTTGGAGGAGAGTTAGACTGGTGAACATCCTGTATGTCCTGCTAAGCAGTTTTCGGACTTGTTTGGTTACGCAATGACCGTACTTTTTAATTGCCCTCCTCCAACCATGTTATAATTAACATTTATAAGTGGGATTTAAAGAGATTAATTTCATGGAAGATGGGAAACTCACTCAGTGAAGCAACTGACTACTTCTACTCTGTTGAATTTGAAATCTGACATGGATTCCTATATGATAAGATCAGGAATTTTGAGAAGATCTTAATGATTGTCATGTAGTCTACTGATCCATACTGTGACTTTAATGTTCATTTATTTCTGAGACAGAGAGAGACAGAGCATGAGTGGGGGAGGGGCAGAGAGAGAGAGGGAGACACAGAATCCGAAACAGGCTCCAGGTTCTGAGCCGTCAGCCCAGAGCCCGACGTGGGGCTCGAACTCACAGACTGGGAGATCATGACCTGAGCTGAAGCCAGATGCTCAACTGACTGAGCCACCCAGGCGCCCCCATACTGTGACTTTAAAGAGCAGTTTCAACAACACAGTGAAAAAGCTTCTTCCAGCAGTGTTCCTTCCAGTCATGATACAAAGCAATCGTTTTAGTGAACCATATCTTTACTTGGCACGAAACATACGGAAAACCAACATGCTCTAAAGGGCGGTGCCCGCACACAATGGAGCTGCCCAAACATTTTGACTTAATTAATAAATAAAATAAGCTCAGAATATGGTGATTAGAAGTCAGTAAATAAATAATAAGGCTGAGCTCATAAATGGATACTGCTTTCTATGTTGGAGCCTTTTAAATAATCACAGCATAGCCATCTTATCTTACTGGCATTCACAAGCAAGTGGGTTGAAACGATTATCATTAGAGCCTATATACTGTTTTATTCAAAACCTTAACCATTAATTGGGTCTCCTAGGAGCACTATCAAATGCTCACATTGCTGAGTTGGAAGTGGAGATACAGAGACCAAGTGATTCATAGTAGATAAAGACAAGGGCAGATTTCCCACTTTCCAAACAGGTTGTCCAGAGTACCATGGAGCAGCCACTATAAATAGAGGAAATGCATTTCCAGCTAAACTTTAATTCCAAAAGCCCAGACATGATTACCGGGAATGTTCAGCAACTTCATAACATTGAGTGTTAGGTTGTTCTTGTTTGCTTTCAGTCTTAAGACAAATTGATTCTATTTGGATTTCACCCAAAATTCTTTAAGGAGAAAAACACTTTTACTTTTTTTTTTTTTTTTTTACATTGACTTGATTTTGTGCAGTAGGATCATATAACTTGAAAAACTTAGTCTCTACATGAAAATAACCCAGTGCCTTTTTGTAAGCAGAATTTGGTGCTGCTCAAGTGTTCTAACTCTTTTGAGAACAAATAAAATAAGTACAAGCTAAGAATGTCACACTGATTCACACACTTGAAAATGAGTCCAACAAGAATCTACATGCCATCTCTTGACCACACACATGCAATTAATTTTGCCCCGGTCAAAAATCTTTGTTGCTCAAATTAAACAATGATGATGAATAAATATAAGTACTTCCAAATCTTCACTCCTTGTTGGGCCTTACAGACAGATGGAAACTCTCAGCTACATATCATTTGACTGTGTAACTCTCCACCCTGGACGTGTTCGCCATCTCTGCTTCTAGAAATGTTTCTTTCATAAGAATCAAGTAAGAATGACACATAATTTTAAGACTCTTCTATATCCCCTTCCTGTGTAAGCTCCAGAAAAAATGCACATGAAGTTGAAGATGTGGATTTCAGGTTATTGACCAATTAATCAGGTAAACGAGGCATGAGGTTACTACTAAAACAGCAATATTTCGTTTCCATGGTACTGAGAGTTCTGGCTTAATCCCAAAGATCCATAACCTTAAAAAAATTAACTTCTATAAGAAACAAATTTTATTACAACCACTTAATACTGTGCCTAGGAACGGGCCATTTACATCCTGATGTGCGAACCCAGCCCCATCTCAGTTCCTCAGATGTGCCTTGTATCTATCACTGGCTTTTGACATTCATACATGGTATTCTTTTTGCCTGTATCTTTCTTCCTCTCCCACCCCTGGGTGACATACCCATTTAGCTCTAACTTTCTACCCTTCTGTCCCACTGATGGCATAGTATTTTGTTTTCATTTTTTATTTTTTTTACGTTGATATCCCTCACTAGACTATATGTTCTTTCATAGGTAGAACCGTGTCCAGATATTTCCTCTCTAGAATTTAGCAGAGTGTAAGAGCTCAGTATTCAAAGAATACATTAACAAAGCTACTTAGGAAGTGACCTCCGAAGGCATGATTAGAGAGGGGTTAACAACAGGTAAAGGTAATAGCTTGAGCAAATTTGGGGCTATTGTACTGAAAATTCATGGATACTGTGAATGAATAACTCTAATAAAGTTAATGAAAAGAAGATAGAAAAGGTAAAATGATCCCAGTTAATGGGAATACTAGGCTGAGAAATTTGAGTATGGTTTCATAGGCCATAGGACCCATTATAGTTATTATTTTAAGAAATAAAAGCTGCTATATTTTTGTATACTTACGATAGTTTTTTGTTCTGTTTTGTTTTTGTTTTTCTAACAATCCTCTTCATGACAACTAAATAGTTTCCATGTGTTTTATATTATGGGGTCCTTAAAGTATGTTGTACTTTTGAAATACTTATAAACAAGAAAGCTCACTGAAAGTTCACTGATTGCCTAGGAATGAAAGTCTGCAACAAAATAAAAAATGATAAAAATATTTTTGGAACAAGGAAAGAGGGATTATACTTGCACAGGATATGCATATTTCAAAAATGTTTGTTTTCTTCCTATCACATATAGTTCCATATTTACACAGATTTTGTTGATTACGAAACATGCCCTCAATAAATTTAAGTAGGCTTTATTAGTATGGCGACATTTTCTAAATAAAATAATTAAATGTTTTAATCATCCAAATGACATTTATCCACGATTAGTTATTTATATAATTCTGTTTATGACTGAATTATTTTGTAATTAAAGATTTTTCTGATTAAAATGCCATGTATACTCTTAAATGATAGTACTCTTGAATGAAAGTACATAAAATATAAGGAAGGGAGACAAAAATATGATTATGTTACTCTGAGGCTGTTATTATAACACTTTAATCTTATTTTATTGAAGTATTTTTCTTCCGTAATTTTTCCTTTGCATTGTTGAGGCTAGAATATATACCTTATATCTTACTTTTTGTGGTATTTTTTGCTTGACATTGTATCATAAACCTTTTCCTGTATGATTTTCCTAAACGTAATTTGTATTGTATGAGAAATAGTCCCTTTTATGCACATTCCCCTAGTACTGGATAGCTTGTTTCTTATACTTTTGTTGTGATGTTATAATATTTCAGGTTATTTCCTTAATAATTTCTAAGTTGGAAGACTACGTGTCTTTCCTTTTGCAACATGATTTTCCAACCCTTGAAATCTTTTTCTTTTGTCAGACTAAATATTTGGGTAGATTCATTAGTTTTTTTAAACATTTATTTATGTTTTGAGAGAGAGAGAGAGAGAGAGAGAGAGAGCAAGTCGGGGAGGAGCAGAGAGAGAGAGGGAGAGAGAAGTCCCAAGCAGGTTCCATGCTTTTCGGTGCCGAGCCCCAGGCGGGGCTCGAACCCACAAACTGTGAGATCATGACCTGAGCCGAAACCAAGAGTCCATGCTTAACTGACTGAGCCACCTAGGTGCCCCTAGTTTGTTTTCTTTAAAGGGGTGCATGACTGCTGTGTTTTTGAGTTCTTGTGGAGGGGAAAGGAAGCAGGTAAGCACGTGGGCTTCAGGACCAGAGAGATCGAAGTGTGAATCCTAGCTCTATCATTTCCTAATCATGTAACGTTGGCAAGTTACAGATCCTCTCTGCATTGCAATTTGAAGATAATAGTATTTACCATTTAGAATTTTTATGAAGATTAGGTGCAAAAAAATACCTATAGGGTACTTCTCATGGTATCTGGAACTAGTGCTTTATTAAAGGCCAGCTCTGGTCATTTATGCTATGGTTGGTATTCTTTGCTGTCACCGTGGAAGTTAACAAGTCAATGGGTTTAAATTTCTATGTGGGGTTACAAAAACGGTAAGAAAAAAAAAGCAAAACAGCACATGCATGGCCAACAACAAAACCCCACACTGCCTTGAAATGGCACTGCTACCAGGGCTCTGCCCATTTCTGCTTCCAACCGGAAGCCTTTACTGACGGGTACTATGCTTATTTTCCAGAATTCCATAGAGCACCTCTACCTGTTCTTTACCCTACCTCCTGAGCAGTGAATTCTGGTCATTGCAAAACCAGCTTAAAAAGTTGCCATTGCTACTACTGAGGAGTGGCACCCTCACTCCTCACCCTGGGTGGGAGTCACACCCTGATTAATTTATAAAAGCAGCACATACGGAGGGCTCCAAGGGACCCACGCCAAATTTCAGCTGATTGCAAAAATTCCATTTCTCAATGAGGAGATAGACAGTGGGGAAGGAAAACAGGCTCTTTTTTTCCCCACTACTTTTAGAGGAGCCTATATACAACATAGATTATATTTTTTAAAGCTGCATTCACCAGGATTTTAGTTAGTAGAGAATAATCTCAAGTTCTAATGATAGTTTGAATTTAAGCTTTTATTGTGGTGACCTTGTCTTTTTTTTCCTGTATTACAATTTAAGATAAGGTTTTGAGTTTTATGTTAATTTCAGGAAATTTTTAGGGATTTTAGTTATATTTTCCTTAATAGATGTCAAATCGATCCAAACACAGTCTTATTGAGAAAACTCACACTCAAAGGAAAATATGACTTGACATCATCTTTCCTACTTATGTGGCAAACAGCTATATCCACTAAAATCTATCTGTTTAGTGTAACCTGCATGAATACACTTTTTTTCTATCAGAGTTTGTGAATTGTATTTATGAAACCAACTCCAAATGGATAAAAGAACATCAAACTTTTATCATAAGCATCATTATTACTATTTCTAATTTACGATGAAAATCATGCATCATTACAAAACTTGTAAATGATTCACAGATGACATTTTTAGTGTAATGTTAGGATAAGGTGTCATGTGAGCAAAAATAGTAGGAAAAAACCTGGTATGATTATGAAACTGGGTGTCGGGACATATCCTGATGAATTCATCATGTACCATCTGCTCCAATAATTCTTGCCACTAGCAGCCATATTTTGCCGGTGGGTATTGTAGGTTCCTACTGTATTTGCTTGACTCTTTCTATTATGGAATTTTCTACATGATTTTTATAGACAGTACAAGGACCTGAAACTTACTAGCAAATTGCAAGTCCTGTAATTTAATAGGCACTTAAAAACTATCAGAAAATTAGGACCTAATTAGGTCTATATTGTTTTGACTGTTTCGTTCTCCAACCTTTTTACCTTATGTGATAAGAATTGAGAAGAGTGAATCATCCTATTCCCAGTAGCTCTTTTTAAGTGTTGTGACCCATCTGTTGCCATATGCCAGGCATCTGCTTTTATCACCCTCATTTGGGTCTTTCAATGCTGGAAGTGATGAATTAACTTTGAGTTTATGCTAATTTTTATTACAAGAGAACAGCTTATTTGCAAACCATTTAATCTGGCGGCACTGATTTTCAGATGTAAGCAAATGCAAGAAGATAAAAATAGAAATCAGCAATGTATATTTATTCCCAGCTACCTTTTTTGAATAGGTGTATAACTTTTAGGTAATTGGATACCCCTAAAGCTCCATTTCTTTAACAGGAAAATACGAGGAGAGATCCTTGATTATAAAATATGTATTGCATTTACATCAAAGTAAATACGACATCAAATATAATAGGTTAGAATTGCTCATGGAAGTTTATTGCATATTCAGGTCAGTGCCTGTTTAATCCAAGTTACAGAATTCTTTCTTTCTTTTTTTCTTTTTTTCTTTTTTTAAAGATGATTCATTTTTATCCAGAGCTCAACTATCATCAGAGGGCGGTAAGGTAATATTAAAGGCTAAGACCACACTTATCAGATCACAATGTAATATTCTCAATCCTTTAGTGTTGTGGAAATACCAGTGAACTGAAATCAGACAATCAAGCTGCCAATCCTGTGTCTTCCAGTAAGTAGTGATAAATTTGGGGCAAAATTCATCAATCCTGAGTATCTGATAGAATGGTCACCTGACTCGATTATTAACTATGGTATCTTTAGCACTAACGATCCGAGATGCTTATGCCTGTCTTTAGGGTATATACTTTTGGATTGCATGGAATTCATCATATATGAATTCATCAGTCTAGTTTTTCATGTATACATTTAATTCTGAATGCAACACACACTAGATATTTAGACTAAAATAACATTGTCTTTAACAGATGAAAATAAAAATGACTTAACTAATGTGTATTGTGCGGGTTTGCTAAGCAGAATCCAACATATAAATAATCTTTTTGAACAACCAGATTTGTTAGAAACCAGTTCATTCAGTTTCATTGACCTGCTTATGTACATTGAATTTCAGAATCATTGGATGTGGCAGGCATTTTTTTTTTTTTTAGTTTAGATTATTTATTTATTTATTTATTTATTTTTACTTTATATTTTTGTTGTTGAGAAATAATTGACGTACATCACTGTATAAGCTTAAGGGGTATGATATGATGATTTGATTCGCATATATTGTGAAATGATCACCACAGTAGGTTCAGCTAATATCCATCTTCTGATAGGGGTATAATAAAAAAAAAGAGTCAAGAAAAAAGGATAAATACTTTCTTCTTGTAATAACTCTTAGGATTTATGCTGATAACTTCCTATATATTATACACCAGTGTTCACTATGGTCATCAGCTTATAAACTATACCTCTAGTGATTGGAAGTTTGTACCACCTTTTGACCACCTTCCTCCAGTTCTCCCTCCTACCACTCCCAACTCTGGTAGCCATAACGCTGATCCCTTTTTCTGTGAGTTTGGGAGTTTTATTTATTTGTTTGTTTAAGGCTCCACAACAAAGGAAGATAATACAGTATTCATATTTCTCTGATTTATTTCACTTGGCATAATACCTTCAAGCTCCATCCATGTTGTTGCAAATGGCAAGATTTCCTTGTTGTTGTTTTTTTTTTTTTATGGCTGAATAATGTTCTATTTTATATGCGTATACTACAACCTCTTAATCCATTCATCCATCAGTGGACACTTAGGTTGTTTCTAAGTCTTGACTATTGTATATAATGCTGCCATGAACGGAAGGTAAGGTATCGTTGAGTTAGTATATTCATTATTTTTGGATGTGTTTACAAAATTGGAGTTGCTGGATCATATGGTAGTTCTACTTTTAATTTTTCAAGGATCCTCTATGCTGTTTTCCATAGTGGCTGTATTAATTTGCATTCCCACCAATAATGCACAAGGATTTGGGGCGCCTGAGTGTGTGGCTCAGTCAGTTAAGGGTCTGACTTCTGCTCAGGTTATGATCTCACAGTTTGTGAGTTCGAGCCCTACGTCGGGCTCTGTGCTGACAGCTCAGAGCCTGGAGCCTGCTTCGGATTCTGTGTCTCCCTCTCTCTCTGCCCCATCCCTGTTTGCTCTCTGTCTCTGTCTGTCTCTCAAAAATGAATAAATGTTATTTTTTTAAATGCACAAGGGCTCCCTTTTCTCCATATCCAAGCCAACATTTGTCACATCTTGACTTTTTGATAATGGCCATTCTAACAGGTGTGAAGTGATATCTCATTGTGGTTTTAATTTTCCTTTCTGTAATGACTAGTGATGTTTCTCATCTTTTCATGTACCTGTTGAACTTCCATATATCATTTTTGGAAAAATGCCTATTCAGATCCTTTGTCCATTTTTTAAATTGTGTCATTTTATTTCCTAATGAGTCGCATGAGTACTTTATGTTTTTTGGATATTAACACCTTATCAGATAATACAGTTGGCAAATATTTTTTCCCGTTCTGTAGCGTCGATGGCTTCTTTTGCTGTGCCAAAGCTTTTCAGTTTCATGTAGTCCCACTGTCTGTTTTTTATTTTATTGCTTGTGCTTTAGGTGTCATAGCCAAGAAATCATTACCAAGACCCATGTCAAGGAGCTTTGTTCCTTTGTTTTCTTCTAGGAGTTTCATGGTTTCAAGTCTTACATTTAAGTTTTTAATCCATTTCAAGTTAATTTCCATGAGTGGTTTAAGAGATACAGGTCCAGTTTCATTCTTTTACATGTGAATATCCAATTTTCCCAGAACCATTTACTGAAGAGGCTGTCTTTTCTCCATGAGTCTTCTTGGCTCCCTTGTCAAATATTTGTTGACTCTATATGCTTGGATTTATTTCTGGGCCCTCAGTTTTGTTCCATTGATCTATTTGTCTGTTTTTATGCCAGTGCTACACTATTTGATTACTACAGTTTTATAATATAGTTTGAAATCAGGAAATGTGATACCTCCTGCTTTGTTCTGCTTTCTTGGGATTTCTTTGGCACTTTGGGGTCTTTTGTGATTCCGTACAAATTTTAGTAGTGTTTTTTCTATTTCTATAAAAAAATGCCCTTGAAATCTTGATAAGGATTGCATTGAATCTGTAGATGGCTTTTGGTAATACTGGTATTTTAACTATTAATTCTTTTGTTCCGTAAACACAGGATATCTTTCCATTTATTTGTTTCTTCTTTGATTTCTTTTGCCTGTGTCTTATAGTTTTCAGTGTAGTGATTGTTCACCTCCTTTATTAAATATATTCTTAAGTATTGGGGCGCCTGGGTGGCGCAGTCGGTTAAGCGTCCAACTTCAGCCAGGTCACGATCTCGCAGTCCGTGAGTTCGAGCCCCGCATCGGGCTCTGGGCTGATGGCTCAGAGCCTGGAGCCTATTTCCAATTCTGTGTCTCCCTCTCTCTCTGCCCCTGCCCCGTTCATGCTCTGTCTCTCTCTGTCCCAAAAATAAATAAAAAACGTTGAAAAAAAATTTTAAAAAAATATATATTCTTAAGTATTTTATTATTTTAATGCTATTGTAAATGGGATCAATTTCTGTTTTTTCAGAAAATTTGTTGTTAGTGTATTGAAATGCTACTGATTTTCTTATGTTAATTTTGTATCCTACAATTTTCTGAATTCATTGACTAGATTTAACAGCTTTTTAGTTGAGTCTTTAGGATTTTCTATATTTAAAATTATGGATATTTTAACACTAGTAAGGCTTGCAATCCAGAAACACACAACGTCTTTCCACTTATTTGTTTTTTCTTCAATTTTTTCAACATTTTGTAGTTTTCAGTATACAAGTCTTTTACCTCCTTGTTTAAGTGTATTCCTAATAAGTATTTTATTCTTCTTGATTCTATTATAAATGAAGTTGTTTTCTTAATTTCCTTTCAGATTGTTCATTGTTACCATATAAAAATGCAACTGAATTTTGCATGCTGACTTAATATTCTTCAACTTTGCTGAATTTATTTAGTAGTTCTAACAGGGTTTTATTTTTGTAGAATTTTTATGATTTTCAACTTGTAACATTATATCATCTGTGAACAGAGATACTTCTTCTTTTCCAATTTGGATGCCTTTTATTATTATTATTATTTAATTTCTCGGGCTAGAACCTTCAGTGTCCTGCTGAATAGAAATGGTGATACAGAAGGCGTCTTCACCTTGTTCTTAATCTGGATGGGAAAGCTTTCAGCTTTTTACTGCTGAGTATGAAGTTAGGTGTGGGTTTTTCATTTATAGCCTTTATTACAGTGAAGTAATTTTCTTCTGTTCCTAGTTTGTTGAGTGTTTTTATCATGAAAGGGTGTTGAATTTTGTCAAATGCTTTTTCTACATCAATTGAGATGATAATGGGATTTTTGACCTTCACTCTGTTAATTTGGTGTATTTGATGAGTTTTCCTATGTTGAACCATCCTTGAATTCTGGGAATATTTCCTGCCTGGTCATGTGTATAATCCTTTCAAATGTATTTTTGAATTGTATCTGGTAGTATTTAGTTGAGGGTTTTTGCATCAGTAATCAGTTATTGGTTTATAGTTTTCATTTCCTATAGTATCTTCGATTTTGGTATTCGGGTAATGCTGCCTCATAAAGTGACTTTGGAAGTGTTCCCTCCTCGTCAATTTTTTGGAAGAGTTGGTGTTAATTCTTTTTTAAATGTTTGGTATAATTCTTCAGTGAAGCCATTTAATCCTGGGCTTTTTTGTTTGGGGGAGGTTTTGGGTTGCTTATTCAATTTTCCTACTAGTTATATGGGACGAAAAAGTTTTCCTAACCCCCACAGGATCCCCAGCTATGTCTGAAAATTATATTGACAAAAACATATTAACAGAAGTAAAGCGTACAAATTTATTTAATATAAGCTTTGCATGACATGGGAGCCTACATAAACAAATGGGAAAAGCTGCAGAAATGACTAACTCTGAGTATTTTTATGTTAGGTTTGGTGCAGGGTGGACAGTCATGGAGAGATATGACAGATCAAAGAGTATGCCTAACTGTAACTCTGGGGAATCTTAACAAGGCCTGTTTGTTCAGATTCTTCTCAGCATCCACTTCTCTTTGGAGAAAAGAATGCTTTCCTCTGGGCATAGGGAGAGCACCTCTCACATGAAATTTTATGACCTGTTTCAAGAGAAGAATGAAAGCAAGTGATCAGAGTGACCTTCCTGCTTCTGCTGTTTTCTCAAACTCTTTCAGTTTAAAAAGTTCATTGCACCGGGGCGCCTGGGTAGCTCAGTCAGTTGAGCGTCCGACTTGGGCTCGGGTCATGCTCTCGCAGCTTGTGAATTCGAGCCCTGCATCAGGCTCTGTGCTGACAGCTCAGAGCCTGGAGCCTGTTTTAGATTCTGTGTCTCCCTCTCTCTCTCTCTCTGCCCCACCCCCACTTGCACTCTGTCTCTCTCTCTCTGTCTCTCTGTCTCTCAAAAATAAATAAACATTTTTTTTTTTTTTAAGTTCAATGTACCAGGGCACCTGGGTGGCTCAGTCAGTTAAGCTTCCAACTCTTGATTTCGGCTCAGGTCATGAACTCACAGTTCATGAGTTTAAGCCCTGCTTGGGATTCTCTCTCTCCCCTTCTCTGCCCCGTCCCACTCACTCACTATATCTCTGTCTCAAAATAAATAAATGTTAAAAAAAATCAATACAGCAAAGTACCATTTTGGGGGGCACTCTTTCCTAAATGCCATCATAGGTCTGTTCACATTTTTTATTTCTTTATGATCCAGACTTGGTAGGTTTTGTGTTTCTAGAAATATACCCATTTCATCTAGGTTATCCAATTTGTTGGCATATAATTATTCACAGTAATCTCAGAATCGTTTTTATTTTAGTGGCATCAGTTATAATGTCTCCTCTTTAATTTCTGATTTTTGTTATTTCAGGTTTTTTTTTCTTTTTTTCTTAGTCTAGCTAAGGGTTTGTCATTTTTTTATCTTTTCAAAAAAAAAACAACTGTTAGTCTCATTGATTATTTTCTATCCTCTATTTCATTTATTTCTGTTCTAATATTTTTTCAGATCTCTTCTTTCTGTTAATTTTGGTTTGTTTTTCTGTTTCTCGTTCCTTGATGTGTGAAGTTAGGTTGTTTGTTTGAAATATTTTTTTTTTCCTTTTCTGATGTAGGTGCTTTACTGCTCTAAACTTTAGGGGCAAACTAAATTTTATTGAGTACCATTGGGCCAGGATTCATGCCATGAGTGTACCTTATCTCATATAGTTCTTCCAATCACACTAACCTACTAATTGAGTAGAAAATAAACACTATTTTATGGATTAGAAAATTGACATAGAGAAGATACTAAGTTACATGTCCAATTGATCAAAATAAGGAGCTAATTAGGGGAAGAATTACACTTTATCCTTTGTCTTTCAAGATCAAACCCATGTTCCTTCTAGGGTACCGGTCTGCCTGGGAAACAATTTTCCTACAGTGTTTCCTTTGGACCTTCATAAGGATATAGCAAGGAAACACTCAAATGCCCAAAGGAAAAAAAAAACATACAAAATAAAGCAAAATCTATTGTTCATTAGTTGGTTTTAGAGAAAGCACTTAGGTAAAATCTTTCCGTAAGTGATATAATCAACGTGTGAGCAACACTCTGTTAAGAGCATCTGAATGGCTGATTCTTTGTAGTTTTTACAATGGAAAAGAGATAGTGTCTGCATAGTGTCCTTCTTGACAAGATAAAACAGAAACTGGCACCTCTTATTTTAATTTAGACAAGGCGTAAAATTAATTGTGAAACTTAAGGTGTAAAAGCAACTGAAAATACTTACCATTTTTACATAATGATGAGAATAAAATTTTTATCCTTGGTGCAAACCTATTCTCCCAACAAGTTGCACAAGCTGAGATGTGACGTCCTAATTATGATAATCACATTGTAGTTCCACATTGCACCTTGCCTTTAATAATATCTTTCATTCAAGAACATCTAATCATTCCGTAGGCTATAACTAGTTGAGTCTAGCTACGTCTCCCTGAAGTAACATCGGGATATTATTTAAAGGTGGTTAAGTATATTAATGATGGCTAAAGCTGTTAAAAAAAATTTGCTGGGGTGCCTGGGATGGCTCCGTCAGTTGAGTGTCCGACTTAAGCATAGGTCGTGATCTTGCGATTGACATGTTCGAGCCCCATGTCAGGCTCTGTGCTGACAGCTCAGAGCCTGGAGCCTGCTTTGGATTCTGTGAATCCCTCTCTCTGCCCCTCCCCCACTCATGCTCTGTCTCTCTCTGTCTCAAAAATAAAATAAACATTAAAAAAATTAAAAGAAACCTTGCTTCTAATGTAGTAAATTAGGAATTACAGGAAGTATTTCTTAGAAGTCTGTATCCTTGTTCCTTTGAATGGAGCACCAGGCTATTTTTTTTTTCCTAAAAGGAAACATGAGATTCTCAAATCATCTATCATTTTAAGAAATTTTTACCATATTAACTTCATTAAAATGCTATAAGGATATAATTTAAAAAGGAAATCCTGCTTTAAGAACATTTTTTAAACAGACTCATTGAAAACTAAATGTGTTCAGTAATTAAGTTAGGTACAATTAATGTTATTGCATTGGAAAGGCATGTAACAAATTTCCTTTGTGCCTAATTAAAAAAAAAAAAAGAATAAACATAGACTTCAGAAAAACTTAAGTATGTCCTCAGATAGGGCGAACAAATCAAAACTCAAGAGGAAAAGCCTATTTGTCACGAGAATTTTAAGAACAATAAGACTGGGTTTATGGGTGGAAATGAGAGATCAGAATAAGAATTTGGAGTCAAGACCTCTGGGCCTTTCTATGTCATATACTTGAAAAGCACATACTTGAAGCCGTTCACCCCCATTTTTGCTTCTGATTGAAAAAAAATGCAAAGTAGCCTTGCTTCACATATACAAATGAACTCTGTTTTGAATTCTTGGCCCTATTCCACCTAAAACTGACTGTATCACTTTGGATTCAAGAGAATGAAATAGGAGTTACTTACAGTTTAGAAAATCAATCCATTCCAGAAAGAACTGTGCATAAAGGTAGCTGGTGTCAGAAAAGCTCTAGTCCGTATCTAACGTCATCCACAGCCAAGTTATTTTTTCTTTGATATCCTTTTCTGTTGCAATTAGTAAAATTTTGCCCACACTAAAGAACAGGCCTAAGATTCTAATGAAACCGTTTGAAGGTGTTTGGAAGGCAGCTCAAAGTCAGTAACCGACAGCACAGCAGTGAGGGAAGTCCCATCAAGAGCTTCTGTTTCAGACAGTCTGGTGAACTTTTCTATGGAATCAACTGTCACTGCCTTTCCAGACTTATCCTTGCTCAACATTCCAGGCATGATATCCAACAAATGACCTCTCCACATTCACCTCCCACTGTATTTGAGACCTTCAGCCCTTCTGATTGGCTTGCCACATCCGGAGCATGAAATGAACTCTTACATCTCTAGATCTTTCTTTCTTTTCCCCCATTGCAGGCTCAAATGATAATGTACAGTCATCATACATACACTGCTAATGTGCTATTAATCAGATTTGGGGGCTAGAAGGAATTTAAAATTTTTTTTTTCAACGTTTATTTATTTTGGGGACAGAGAGAGACAGAGCATGAACAGGGGAGGGGCAGGAGAGAGAGGGAGACACAGAATCGGAAACAGGCTCCAGGCTCTGAGCCATCAGCCCAGAGCCTGACGCGGGGCTCGAACTCACGGACCGCGAGATCGTGACCTGGCTGAAGTCGGACGCTTAACCGACTGCGCCACCCAGGCGCCCCGGGAAGGAATTTTAAAGATAGCTTCCAATATTCTCATCCACCAGGAAAATGGAAACGGGAAGGTGAGGTGACTTGTTACAAGTCACAGGTTAGTTATTAACAGAACCAAGGTGTCGGTATCCTTGCCATTCTCACTAACCCTACACCATCAATGGGTAGTTGGGTCAGAGGGTATCATAGATGTAAATAAATAGCAAATCAGCCATCACCTCTGTTTTAAATTTTTTTGTATATCCTGCTGTAAATGGATCAGTGTAGATATAAACATGACAAATTACATACATCACATTCGAAGGAGAACAAACTCACATTTCCAGGTGAAATCATCTACATTAATTAGCATAAAATTCTAGGAGAAAACTGTATTGGAAAAATGAACATGGTATTTCAGGCAACATTTCAACATTAATTTCATTTAAAATGAATGAAATAGTTTTTCAGAATGATATCCTGAAAAGGGACAGTTTACATCCTCTGGTTTCTAAAAGACTAAAGTTAGAAGCACATGCATTTAGTTACTAGTAATCTGCTGTGCCAGAGATATCATTAAACTAATTGTGGGAAATAAAATGTAAACAGCTCTGTAAGATCATGAGCACTGAATCATCACAATACTTGGTATATGCTGAATCAAAGAGAATCAGAGAGATAAATTCATTGGAAATTAAAGAGGAAATCCATTCCTTCCTCATGCAATTCACCTTGGTTCACACTCAAAAGACAAAAATCGTTTAGTCTAATTTGAAGAAGTAAAGTCAGGGTATGAGTGTTCTCTCATGCAATACAGGCAACTTTTCCCCTAATAAATGGGAGATAAGAAGTGATTAGGTAAAAGTAAAAAGGAGGTGAAGACCTAAGGATGCAGGTTTAACAGAAACTTTTGTCACAGGAAAGTCACATTAGTAAGTCCCTTTGCATCATCGGCATTATCTATACTGTTCCAGGCCGGTCTGCGTTTATGCCAGTTCTAATAAGATTTCTCCCTATGGCTCTGTTATTTGATTCTTTCCAAGTACATTTTTCAGGAAAAAAGTCAAAAACATGACTCATACAAATATAAAACAAGCACAAGGCAAAGGTTTATTTAACTCTTTAATGAGGAGAGAACTATCAAGATGGAAACAGTGGAGAAAGGAAGAAACAGAGGAGCGGAAAATAGTCCATGAGGAAAGGTGTGCTGAGTTAAATTCACCAGGAAGTGTCTTTTTTGTTTTAGTAGCTATAAGACTGGGACCCCAACAACCCACTGCCTAAATCCAGCTTGCCTGTTTCTGTAGAAGTTTTATTGGAACACAGGCATACCCGCTCACTTACAATGGCTGCTGTCCAGCAACCTTCGTGTAAGGGTTGCCCAGGGGCCCCTGCAGACTCCCAAGAATAGCTTTGGTATAAAAGACATCTTAAATTTTTTCCCTTGAATTTACATTTGTATTTTAGGAAGGCCAAACTAAAAAGGTTAAAGTTTTATTAGAATAGATTAAGCTGTTTCATTAAAACATTATCATATGTGCCTAGAAACAATAAATGATTATTGTTTGGAGTAAGAAGAATACAATACAATTCCGATAAGTAAATTGCCCCCACCCCCACCCCCCCAGCCCCGCCTGCCATCTTTTTTTGGATCAAGGGCATGGCAAAGTCAGGACAGAGCACAGAAATTTTTCAGGTTAGATATGGAATCTCTACTATCTGGACAGATTACACAGAAAAATAATTTTATTATTTCTTGGTAATGCTCCCATACTAATTTTTCATTCTAATAGAAGAAAATGAAAACAAGTTCTAGATTTGAATGAATATATTTAGCAGTAATTTATTCACAATCTCTTTTAAAAATGTATCTCCTAATAAGTCCATTCAAAACTGAGCAAAGTTTCCCAAATTTTTTACACATTTTACTACTTTTCAGAATCATTCTTTGTGAATGACACAATTCAAGGACAATAAAGGGGGTATTTTTTTGTTTGTTTACATCAGTTTTCTATATTGAGGTAAGTTCTATCCTTCACTACTTTCTTTCACATTCTGGAACAAATGATGTTGACAACAAAAATACTCCTCTCTTTGATAAAACCATATTTTAGGTATAGTTCTTTGTCATGATTATTCCTAGTCTGATCTCAACCATACATATAGGCCAAAATTTTTAATTAAAGTTACTAGTCTTTCAGAGGAGAACTGGAGAGTGATCATTTCCTGTCCCTATGCTGGCAGACCAGCAAAGCTTACACAATTACATTATAAAATCTCCACAGCGAAAAACATACCTTTCACCTTTGTAGATGACAAAATTCATGTTCATTAAAATGACCCAAAAATATAGCCACGTTATTACTGTTAAAGTAAAAAGCAAAGATATCCATGACAACTGGTAAACTGTGTGTCACTATTCTGTCTTCTTTAGAAATTATACGGATCTCAAGATTTTTATTAATTTGATTTAATGTTAGTCTAAGTTCTAAAATTAATAAATATCTTGCAGATTGTGTTCAAGCTGTCACAGAAGGATCATAATTACAGTTGGATTGAAAATATTGAGAATTTTAATTAAGTGTAGAAAGTATTAAACAATTTAGGGAACAATTTAATTAACAATTTAATTGTTAATTAAACAATGAAATTTAATTCAGTGTAGAAAGTATGAAACAATATAGGGAAGAAACTTTAGCTTCTCTTATCAATAAACCAATACAACAGATTTAGGAAGTTAACATTAACCTAGTCTCTCTCACTAGAAGATAAGTGAAATCTTTAAAAATAAAATTAGGGGCTCCTGGGTGGCTCAGTCGGTTCAGCAGCCAACTTCAGGTCATGATCTTGCAGTTCGTGGGTTTGAGCCCTGCATCCGGCTCTCTGCTGATCGCTCAGAGCCTGGAGCCTGCTTCAGATTCTGTGTCTCCCTCTCTCTCTGCCTTTTCCCTGCTCACGCTTTGTCTCTGTCTCTCAAAACATAAAATAAATATTAAAAAATAAAATTAAATAAAATGAAATTACAGTTGACCTTGAACAACACAGGTTTGAGTTGCACAGGTCCACTTAACATGCGGATTTTGGGGGCACCTGGGTAGGGCTCAGTCAGTTAAGCCTCTGGCTTCAGCTCAGGTCACAATGTCACCATTTGTAGGTTTGAGCCCCACGTGGGCTATCTGTTGTCAGTGGAGAGCCCACTTCAGATCCTCTGTCCTCCCCCCACCTGTACCAGTAGGACACTAAAACCATAATCTTTGAAATTTTTTTTAACTGGAGAGAATTCATTTTCATGTCCTCCAGCCCCTCTCCTGCTCATGTTGTCTCTGAAATTAAACATTTTTTTGATATGAGAATTTTGTACAGTGCCGCACTATAAATATATTGTCTTCCTTATGATTTTCTTAATAACATTTTCTTTTCTCTAGCTGATTTTATTGCAAGGTTACAGTATATGATACATATACAAAATATGTGTTGATTATTTATGTTATCAATAAGGCTTCTGCTTGATCGGAGGCCATGAGAAGTCAGAATTTATACGTGAATGTTCAACTGTGCAGCATTCTGCACCCCAAATCCCCGCACTGTTCAGGGGTCACATATATATGTTTATTCTCAATACTGACAAAAGCAAGGAAAAGATATTTAGTTATTTATAGCCTAAAATTCAGTGGATGGCTAAAGATTCACTTGGATTCTGCCATAAACATGCTTCTGAGTTAGCATTATCCATGAGGAATGTTTTGATTTTTTATTTTTCTCTTTCCCTGAAAAAGGTCAGGACATTCAGTGTATTGGAGTTCAGTTTCTTTATTTCCCTGAAATTCTGGGAATATTTATTAGCCTCTATATTTAGAAAAGTCTCCTTTTTCTTAAGGGACTTTATAACTTATCAATAGACTCTATAAATAAGAAAATATTTCATTTTCTTATCAATGAGCCATAAAAGGTTTTTCCCAGTTTAACGCACAGACTTCAACAGGACATGAAATTTCAATTCTGCCACCTCAGGCACTTTTTAGAAAACACAGAACACACGTTCTCAAAAGGTTATCTTTCTATTCAGTGGAAATGCAATACCTTCTACATGGATTTGAGCACACCAGTAGATGAATGGTATAGACCAGCTAACCATATTCTGTGTTGTCTCTCAGTCTCACCCAACAGAGAATAGATTCACATCTTCCTAATAGAGATCACTTAGTGATCCCGTCATGATACCAGATTGCCAAATATCGTCACCCCAAATGGGGAAGAATTAATGGATTATGTGACCTTGAATAACCTAGTGGTTCAGTACCCATGGGTCCCTGGAGTTGACTGTTTGCATACGTTTTATACATGAGGATTCAGTATGCAGTTGTGGAAATGGACACAACTTAATGAGTAAACAAAACATGTAACTATTGACCAAGAATCTGGAACAACAACAAAGGAAAAACAAACAAACAAACAAACCAACAGAACAAAAGGTACCAAATCAGAAAAAAGAAAACAGAGTCAGGAAAGATAAAGTTCTAATGGTCTTTGTGACTAACTCCAGAAGCCACTTCCTGGGCAACTCGGTTTACCTAGCTCTAGCACGTGAGCCACTGGGAATCTCAAGGGAAAGCTCCAAATCCATCAAAGTATAATTTTCATGAAATTGTAAACATTACTGTCATATAAACATGGAGCACATGTTGAAGATTTATTTAGTTCATTTAATGAGAGAACCAGCAAGATGATATCAACTGGTTTAAAAGAAATATAGAAATGGTCTGTTTTCTCAGAAAACATATGAAATAATTTTCTTCAGTTAGAGACAAAATTGTTCAATGTCCAGTAGGACAATAAAACTATAATCTTTGAACATTTTTTCAACTGGAGACAATTCATTTTCATGTTCTCCAGACACAAATCTACAAATTAGCTAATAACTTTATAACTCTGGGCCAAAGTAGTAGTAAATAGCAGGTCACACAAAGATATACCCCCCTAGATGATTAAATAATGATTTGGCCATGAGTTAACATATCTTTGAGGAGACATTAAAACCATTTATATATCTTCATGTTTACGGACTCTTTCCTTGGCTATGTCCAGTCTACCAATAAATTCGTCAAAGTCATTTTTTACATAAATTACAGTTTTGTTGATTTACACCATTTTCCTTCTTCAAATTTTCATCTCTGTGCTTACATCACCCTTCTGTACTTGCATGTTGTCCACTGTTTTTCAGTAGATCCATTATCATATTAATCATAGTTATTTTAAATCCCTAGTCTGGTAATCCCCAAATATGTATAATATCTGAGTCAGGTTCTGATACTTTCTTTGTCTCTTCAGACTTTGGTTTTGCTTTTTAGCACACCTTGTAATTCTTTGTTGAAAGCTGGATATGATGTAAAGGAACAGGAATAGATAGGCCTGAAGTGTGAGGTTTTGTATTTGTCTGATTAGGCGTAAGACTGTTTATTGTTTGCTGTAGAGTAGGTGTCAGAGATTAAAATTGCCTCTAGTGTCTTTGTTTTTGTATATTCTGTTATCTTTGGGTTTTCCTGGAGACTCTGAAATAGAGTCTGAGGCCTAGGATACTTTTAGCCAAAATCCCCTGTTGGTACCCAGGAGCCTTGTTGACATGGTGGTAGGTTGTAGGGAAGGAGAACCCTTGTGTAGTGAATGATTAGGTCTCAGAATTAGTGAGCCTGAATTGGATGTTTCCCTTCCCCCATGTTGGTTAAGCTCTGGCAACAGCCCAGTAACTTAGGGTCTGGTAAAATAGTTTCCCTTGAGGACAGACAATGTTAAGGAGAATAGAGGGCTCTGAGCATATTTCAGAATGATAACTTGTCCCCTCCCCCTGCCAGAAGCAT
The DNA here is from genome assembly GCF_016509475.1 of Prionailurus bengalensis. Lineage (NCBI taxonomy): Eukaryota > Metazoa > Chordata > Mammalia > Carnivora > Felidae > Prionailurus > Prionailurus bengalensis. The sequence continues at coordinate 38,170,915 of NC_057359.1, forward strand.
AGGGGATAGTGAGAACCTGGTGGGGCTCCTGGAGGTGACACTCATGAACATGTGGGGGTCTCCCTGAAATTGGGCCTCTTGGAGTTTTTAACTCTCAATCTAGTCTACCCTGAACCTTCAGCAATTCTTCAGTTAGAGTTTAAAGTGTTTCTACTGATACCAGCTCTACCTGGAGCCTTCTGCTTCTGGCCTTATGCTCTTAGAAAGCAGTGTGTTTCTGTATCTACTTGCTTATCTCCCAGGGGCAGTGGTTTGCCCTGTGACCTCAGTTCTCTGATGAATTTAAGAAGAGTTGTTGACTTCCAGTTCGTTAAACTCTGTTTTTTTGTTGTTGTTTTTTGTTTTTGTTTTTGTTTTTGAGAGAAAGAGAGAGCATACATGCACAGAGGCACACATGCGCAAGACAGGGAGGGGGCAGTTAGAGAGAGAGAGAAAGAGAGAGAGAGAGAGAGAGAGAGAGAGAGAGAGAGAGAATCCCAAGAAGGCTCCATGCTCGGTGAGCAGCCCTAGGGGGGACTCAATCCCACAACCCTAGGATCATGACCTGAGCTGAAATCAAGAGTTGGAGGCTCAACTGACTGAGCTACCCAGGAGCCCCATCACTCCTGTCTTCACAATAAAAACAAAGCTGAGGTGGTTCAGTTGGTTGAGCATCTCACTCTTGATTTAGGCTCAGGTCATGACCCCAAAGCCTTGGGGTCATGACCTGCATTGGGCTTCCTGCTGAGCATGGAGCCTGCTTGGGTTTCTCTCTCTCTCTCTCTATCTCTCTCTGTCTCTGTCTCTTTCTCTCTCTGCTCCTCCTTCCCTGCTTGCTTTCTTTCTCTCTCTCTCTCAAATTGAAAAAAAAAATTAAAAAAGAAAGATAGGAGTGATAATTGCCATGCACTTTACGTGTCAGACTGGAATCCAATGAGAATAACAATCAGCTTCATTACTTATTTGCTGTAATAATGACATTATTTTTATTAGATAAATTACTATGTAAGGCCATGGCACATAGAGAGCATTCAATAAATGACAGATGTTTTTAGTAATATTCTTAAAGCTAATGAAACAAGACAAATGAGACAAAATACATCACTAGACATGATAGTCAATGCTTTATCAGCAAATGTTGCAATGTGGCAGGTGTTTGTCATTGGCCACTCTTCAGGGTGTGAGATCACTGCTCTAACTAATATCATCTGGAAAGTCCCACCCAAAGTTTCCCAAATGAAACGGTCAGTGTTTAGACATCATATACAAAACAAAATTGATCTTCAGCATCATGAAGTGAAACATTTCAAATATTACCAAATTATCAACATTGGGTAAATATGAATGATTGTAACAAAATGCCAGTGCCTCAGTTATGTTTCCTGTGCAAAAGGACCATTCTATGAAAGGCGCTTCATAAAGAAAATGGGTTAACGTGTGAAAAACAAATCTGGTTTATGGGAGGCACTAAATAAATGCAACTTTTATCCCTATCCTAATCTCATTCCCCCTTTTCTCTAGTGAGGCCAGACTGAAGGGGATTTAAATGGGGAATTATGAAAAGTAAGCTTACAATTTGATAGATTCCTCAGTATTGAAAATTCAGTGATGTCAGCTTCATTAATCTTTACTATATTCTAAACTCTTAAAATTATATCTGGATGTTATTGTCTAAGTTTAGTTGATTATCTTATCATTGTATACCCTACTTTCTATGGCCCTTAAATTATATGGCATATAGGGGTTCTCACGTGGCTCAGTTAGTTAAGCATCCAGCTCTTGATTTCAAATTGAGTCATGTTCTCATGGTTTGTGAGTTCGAGTCCCACATCAGGCTCTGTGCTGACAGTGCAGAGCCTACTTGGGATTTTCTCTCTCTCTCCCCTTCTCTCTCTCTGCCCCTCCCCATTCACATATCTCTCTCCCCATGAGTCAGGGAGGGACACAGAATCTGAAGCAGGCTCCAGGCTCCAAGCGGTCGGCACAGAGCCCAACACGGGGCTCAAATTCACGAACCATGAGATCATGACCTGAGCTGAAGTTGGATGCTTTACCAACTAAGCCACCCATGTTCCCCTAGAGAATATATTTATAAGTGACCTTCATTGAAAGCATCCTGTGTCAGATACCAGAGGAATCATCTGTTGTTTCTCCTGTAGGGTAATAAATTACCCTTTCTTATGGGGAAAATGGTGATCCTGTGGGAGATGCGTATGGCCCCCTCTTGAAGAGCTTAACTTCCTTGAACATTTTCTGTCTCCATCAATAAAGATTTAACTACTCTATTTGTTAACTTTTATCCAAACTATATAACAGTGAATCAGCAGAGTAGCATTCCATGGGCACTGTGGTCCAGCATCCATCACCCAACATTATCCACAAGTAGAAAGATCTCTAGGCTCTTGCTACTCAACGTGTCCATATACCAAGAGCACTGGTTATTAGTTGTTCATGCTGAGTAACAAATACCTCCAAACTTAGCAATGTAAACAACAGACATGTTCTATGTCATGGCTTCTGTGAGTCAGAAGCCTGAGCACAGATTAACTGAGTGTTTCTGGCTCAGGGTCTGTTCACAAGTCTTCAGTCAACATGTTGGCTAGGGCTGCAGTCATCTCAAGGCTCAACTCAGGAGGCTCTGCTTCCAGCCTCACTCGTATAGCCAGTAGCAGTTGGCGGGCCTAGGTCTTGCTAACTGCTATCCAGTGATATCAGTTCCTTATCATGTAGATCTCACAATAGGACAGTGCATCGCCTGGCAGATGGTTCGCCTCAGAGCAAGCAACAGAGTGTACCTGAGATGGAAACCGGTCTTTTTGTAACCTTTTCTCAGGAGAGACATCCCATCATTTTCACTATAATCTGTTCCTTAGAAACAAGGTAATAGGCCCAGTCCACACTCCAGGGCAGGGAACTAATGGGAGTGTGGATACCAGAAGGGGGTTACCGGGAGTCTTCTGAGAGGCCCCCAAGGATTTCCTGGCATCCGCCTGGGATGTGTTAGAAATGCATGATCGTGGAACTAGTGAACGGGATCTGAATTTTAACAAGACTCTCAGGTGACCCATATGCATGTAAAGGTTGAAAAGCACTCCTCTAGGGAGCAAGGCACATGCCCTTTATTCTGTCACAGAGGCGTGCTTCTCAGCTTAATGTTACTTACCAGTTGATGTTACTTTCCAAGGAGTGCAAAGTCAGTTTTCCTCACGACTCAGTTCTCACAAAAAGAAAAAAAAAAAGGGAAGGTTATGGAAATACTACGGTGCTGAAGACAGATTAGAAAGAGAATCGGGGGGGCGCCTGGGTGGCTCAGTCGGTAAATGTCCAACTTCAGCTCAGGTCATGATCTCACGGTTCGTGAGTTTGATCCCCGCATCAGGTTCTGTGCTGACAGCTCGGAGCCTGGAGCCTGCTTGGGATTCTGTGCCTCCCTCTCTCTCTGCTCCTCCCCCACTCACCTCTGTCACTCTCTCTCAAAAATAAATAAACATTAAAAGAAAGAGAATCGGGAGACTGGAGAAGAAGTGGGGCATGAGGATTATGTCGAACAGATTGAATACCAGCATCAAGAAGTCTAGGGGCACCTGGGTGGCTCATTCTGTTGAGTGTCCGACTTTGGCTCTGGTCACGATCTCACAGCACGTGGGTTGGAGACCCGCGTCAGGCTCTGTGCTGACGACAGCTCGGAGCCTGGAGCCTGCTTCAAATCCTGTTTCCCTCTCTCTGACCCTCCCCCGTTCATGCTCTGTCTCTCTCCGTCTCAAAAATAAATAAACATTAAAAAAAAATTTTTTAACAAGAAGTCTACAGTACTGTTTCCTCAAAACCTCTTAAGTGCATTGCTAAATAACTCTGCATTAAAAATGCTATTTATAATGGTGGCCCATTACTAATTGATTCAGCTCAGTTCTACATGGTTCTTTTTATCAAGATAGGGAAGTGTGCAGCATATTTTGGAAATATATCCATTAAAATTATAATATAAAATGCAAATGCTTACATTATTTTTAGATATCTCTAGTCCATTTCCAAGTATATTTCATGTCTCAATAATGCTTAAATAATAATCTATATTCAATATTTGAAATCTTTCCATAGAAAACACTAATAACTTTGGGATAAATATTTAAATTTTCCTTAAATTATGTTTAGTGGAAAGGGTAAAATTACATTAAATTTTTAATCCTGAATAGAAAAATAAAAGCCCTTAGGGGAGAAATGAAAGTCTCTAATTGTCTAATCTACTTATCATAAAATGCACTGGGTTAGGCAAAGCCTTTACTCTTCCTGTACCTTTAATTCAATAGCAAAAAAACAATATGAATCACTGAATTTTACTTTTTTAAAATTTTTTAAATTTTATTTTATTTTTTAGAGACAGAGCACAAGGGGGGTGGGGGAGGGGCAGAGAGCGAGAGGGAGACACAGAATCCAAAACAGGCTCCAGGCTCTGAGCTGTCAGCACAGAGCCAGACATGGGGCTCGAACTCACAGAACATGAGATCATGACCTGAGCCGAAGTCAAACGCTCAACCAATTGAGCCAGGCTGGCACCCCTGAATTTTACTTTTGAAACCAATGTTGCAGTGCATGTTAACTAAAATTTAATTTAAAAAATAAAATAAAATAAAATAAAATAAAATAAAAGTGGGCAGAGGAATATAGCCAGTTTTCCAAAGAAGATATACAGATGGTCAACCGGTATATGAAAAGGTGCTCAATACCACTAATCATCAGAGAAATACAAATCAAAAGCATAATGAGATATTACTTTACACCTGGTAAGATGGCTGTTATCAAAAAGAAAATAAATATTAAGTGTTG